>NC_088295.1:88109326-88709326 GCF_032854445.1 Liolophura sinensis | reverse complement strand
GCTGATTTCCATGGGTAGCAAATGTTTTATCATTAACAACATTTTCAATGTCTCCACCAACCATTGGCTCTGTGGTCACAAGTTAACTAGCAAAAAGGACACCCAAAGCTAGTAAACAAGCTATATAACATCATTACGTGCGGTGATTAAAATAGATGGTTTTAATACTTCCTTGCCCTCCGATGTTCTACTGATCGCACCACAATAGCCATCCAAACTTCTCTGCTACCAACTGACAAAAAATGACGACACTGCCCCGCCGGCTGAGCTGACTACATGGCCTTATTGGCTCAATCTTCAATTTGGTTGGCCAGTAGATGTGATTTAAGTATATGGAAACTTAAGGGCGATATAACTACAAAAGGGCGATAACCCTGAAGAGTAAGATCTTAAGTTGTAGTCGTAGCAACAGGGTAAATGTTACCGGTTAAAACCAATGTTGCTAATAATTACATTGTTGACTCTGCCATAGTTTCAACTCACTTCATTTACATGCACGTCGTCAGATGTAATATTTCAACCCTGTCACCTGTACCACCTGTCTTTTACATTCTACACTGTACATCTATATATAGATACAGAATATACATCTGCGAGACCCGAACGCTCCGGGCCTGATAATCCTCGTCCCCTGAGACAACTCAAATCCCTGATAAAAGGCGAAAGTGGACTTTTTCGCTGCTTTTGCTTATTGTGCATCCACCTCCATTTCCGGAAAAAATACAAAATTGAAAACTAGAATAAACTTTGAAGCCAGTCATACAAAATGATATTACCCTAAAAACAACAACAAAAAGCGAAAAACCCGCAGGAGCAGAAGAAATTATATCCAAAATGGCATGGGATTACATCCGTTATCCGGGGAGCTGTAAGGAGTATGATCCAAACTTCCACATCATCCGATACGGAAGCATGAATTGTGGTGTCAAAGCGTGCCAAAGGGAGCTTACCGATGTAGCACTTTTCTGGGTTTTTTTCAGGTCTGGGAATTGATATGGGAGCTAGTTTCATTCATGACCCAAACGACAACAACGCTGTTGTCAAACTGCATAATGAATTAAACCTGCCGATGATTGACGCGAATTATTCTGGATGGCTTGTACTTGATTCTAAAATGATTCTATACCTTAAAGCGACACAAAGGTAGAGGCAGCGTCTGATAGCGTGAACAAGGTACGAGTTAAGCTTCATGCATAGCCTATATGTGCTGCGAAACGTGGAGCACACAACTGATTTCTAATGTCAAAAACAAACGCGCGGTTTTGATCGAATGGTTTGAAATCGACGGGAACAGAGCATATATATATATATATATATTGAATTGTCTGAATGAAGAATAACCATAACCATACAATCAAGTATATATTTTATGTTTACATATGTATAGATTTGTATACATTAATAATGTCAGACAGACCGTACAAAATAATTATTATAAAGGAACAGTAAATTTTCCTCTTTGAAAGCCTTCATTAAAATGGCACAAGATCCATTAAAAGTGTTGTTTTTGTATGAAAACTTTTTGAGTCGGAATCAGATCTGAATATCTGTATGAAACCTTCGACTGATACTTTCAAAGCTGTTCTCATCTAATTCATTGCTTGTATATAGGCTTTCAAAGCTGTGGGGAATCTCTCATCAAACTTGGAAAAAGACATATCCGTATACTCCGCTTTGAGACAAGTCAATCAGTATCAGCTGATTGAGGATCCTCTCTCACAAACATTTCTGGCTGAGCATGAGTTCTTCTTCGGAGATACCGTAGATAAACTGAGCACAAAATATCTGTATGATGGATACTTTGAGACTGATACTTCACCGGGTTCTGACAAAATACCAGTGCTTGGATACACCAAGATGTTAGATATGTAAGTTGTAAACAACATCAACTAACTTTATTAGTTACGTTCTTAGAAAATTACAAGCAAAGTTTAACTGTGTACAAAATATATGTATGCTGATTTCATATGCTTAGTATTTCACCTGAGTAATAATCCTCGTTACAGTGAAGGTTTAAGCAAAACTTAGGTGGGAGGCTACGGTGATCCGTATTTATTTATTTGTTTCATTGATTAGTGCTTTACGCCGTACTCAAGGATATTTCACCTATACGACGATGGTCAGCATTATAGTGGGAAGAAACCTAGCAGAGCCCCGGGGAAACTCATGATCATCTGCAGGCTGCTACCGAACCGTCCCACGTACGGCAGTGATCCGGCAGGCAGAGAGCCTGGACCACTCGGCCACCAGTAACATGGTCGTTAATTGGTATTACATTTTAAGTTACATTCATTGTATTTTCTCTTGGAACATGTAAGTGTATGATTTTATGTTAACGACACGTTTGTATTGAAAGTATGTGAATGAAGGATTCAGAAACCTAAAGTTAGCCATTATTTTTCAATTTTAATTTTCCCATCTCAAATATTAATAAAGGAGAAGCACTGGATGTACATTTCTTCTTGAGAATGTAGTAGTATTTGGGTCGTTTTCTTCTAGTCTATTTGATTAAGATTTGGATTCAAGTCCCATATCAGTGCATAGAGGTCTAACTGATGTAAACATTGAAAAAGCAGGAAATAACTTCAAACAATGAAGTGAATCACCCAACCAAATTGCTGTTTAAAGAAAATTTTATCTTGATATTCTGTAAAAATCAAGGGAATTCGTATGCTGATTTTTTAAAGCTATGTGACATGTAAGAGATTAAATATGCATGATAAAATGCTTCTTCCTGTCTCCATTTCCCGTGTAACACAATAACACAATAGGTTGAAGGATTCATTTTAATTTAGCAGTTTGTTGGAGTTTTTCCCAGTGAAAAGATTCAAAATTATTTGCAACTGTTCCAGAATATAAAGATTATGTTTAAACCAAATGTAACTAACAACAGCAAAATAAAACCAAATACAATGTGACAAAGTCCACCAGGTGTGCGAATGATATTGCCGTGTTCATACGGGCCAAGCACAGATCTAATGACTCCAGGTTTAGTCCTTGGCTAAAAGGAAGTTGCTGCTTTCTCGCCCACCATTATGGGGAAATAACAATGACTGCATGGTCACCCCGGTATAATGGACTGGGTGTCTTCAGCAATTCCTCACGTTAAGGAAGCACCTAACAAAAGATAGGTGCAGTATATACAAATGACTCCTCGTTGTGACTGAAATATTGTTGATGTTAAACCAAAAGCATCACAGCATCCAGTAGCCTTAAAACCGTGATGATGTCTATCCATTTAAATTACCATTGTGTTTTTTTTTAGCTCTGCATTCCCTCAGTCCATGTTTGTAGTTAAAGCACAATAATGTTTCTTCTCCCATGAATATACCTTATTTCTAATGATAGTCTAACGATGGAACTTAACATAAAGAGATATTCTCACTTTTTTGTTGCACACTGTACAAACACCACTGATATGAATCAATATTCCAGAGTAAGTATATCTGCTAATATAGCATAATACTTGACAGTCAAAATTTTGAACTTTGATCTTGTACAGGATCCAGCTAAAAATATGTCAAATCTAATTACACTAGACATTTTCAGCTCTTCATTTTAGTGGCTTAACATCTATTAGAATGTGTCTCCGGGCATCTGGGTGGGCGGGGCCTCCGGGGCCTAGGCGGCCCCTGGACTCTTGCCTAAAGTTGGCTGTGATGGTCGATCACCCCCTCTCCGTACTCCCCCCCCCCCCACCCTCCACCACCACCACCAGGTCACGACAGCTTCCGAAGCTTATGCGGTAACTTACGGAAAATCATGAGTCGTTAAGGAACAGTCGCAAAATCAACATCTGGGCGCAAAGCCAGTTGCGGAATGGAACTCTCTGTATCGACCAACACGAAGTGTTAGGAGAGTTACATGGAATAACTGCTTCTAATGTGTCGGATCGACGCTAAGCCACATTTACTGCATTTTCGCACGCGCAACAAAACCCTAAACCCTAAGCGTAAATCGATGTCAACCGAGCGTTCAACCATCTCTTTCCGATAGTCGTGCACACAAGTCATGTGATCGATGTGGGAGCAAAATAAAAAATAATAAGGTCGTTAAAGGGAGAAGGCAATCATTATAGTATCACAAGCCGTCTAGTCGTCCATTTGGCTGGTTCACTGCCCCTGTCGTCAGATGAGGCTAATCGCTTCAGCCTCGTTCGTTCTCGTTACCAAAACGTTGATAGAACACAGTGAATGGAGCGTTTGAAAATGTGTTTATTTTGTGCATTTGTGCGGTTGTCATGAATCGTTTTTGGTTCGGCGAGACTCAGAACAGGTTAGTTGATTATGGGGACCAATCAGCTGGCATCGATTTACGCTAGGGAAGATTTAATGCTCGTTTGAAGACGCGGTAAATGTGGCTTACCGTGGATCCAATAGATTGGTGGATACAAATAGATACGTTGCGCAACTAGGCGGAAAGGAAGTGATATCTTGTCACGGCTTCAAGAACAAGTTAAAAGTGTATTGTTCCAGTTCAAAATAGAAAAGCTGAATAAGGGGCAAGAAGAAATATTTTGAAAAGGGATTGTATAGCTGTGCCACCGACTGGATATGGGAAATTCCTATACTAACAAATGTGGACACCAATAACAACGTTTCCCATGGCGAGTTCACCATGTTACCGAGCCAAGCTATTTCCGCTGCAGGAAAATGTAGAATTCCCCTTTTTCCCGACAGACGTCGACTGCGGCGAAAACGAGTTCTTTAGAACGCCTCATATTGATTGGTCGCTGTTGACGACAGTTTGTTGTTAGCAAACCGATATAGGCCTACATACGTTGTGATTTTCATCAGATTGCATACTGGTTTAGCATGTTCACGTCGGCTCTGTTAATGCAAAGAATATGCTCCAATGAGGCTACATGCTTCACATCATGTCAACCCCATCCCAGGAACTACACTCTCCGAGCACCTGTAATGTCACAGAACAGTAATGCTTCTGACAGGAGACTTTTCAAGCGATTGCGCTCTCCCATTGCGGTCTTAAAGTTTCAATGCACCCCCACTGCCTAGAGAATATCGCAGCCAATGAAATAGCGCAAGTTGAGCAATGACAGTATTCAGTACTTGACGCTATGTTGTTAGAATAGAGGAGGTGGAACTGGACTACTGCTGTAATTCTTCAACCTTTGAATAATTGCAAGATGTTTATTCAAGCATATTCCGAAGTCATTATCCTGTGTAGACTGATAAAATTATACTTTTTTTTTAAGCCATGAAAATGGTCAGTCCAACCAATGTAGTTTTGTCTCCAGAATCAATTTGTAAATGTGCATAAATTGTTCTGAAAGCTGATCTTTCATATGTGAAAACGTTGAAGAATTAGGGTATCCTAACTGGCATCCCGGCAAATGGCCTAGTCGTTAGAGCATCCGCCTCGAAGTCAGGAGACCTGGGATCAAACCCAGGTCAGGTCAAACCAAAAACTGATACTTGTTGCTGCCATTGCTTGGCGATCAGGACGAGTTAGAGCAAGGAAACGGGATTGTTATGTTGGATGCATGTGTCAGTATAATGTGACTGGGTTTTGTGTCACGTCTGGTTTCTCCGGCATGATACTTCAGTGGCCGCACCCTACCACAAAACGACATAGTATATGCACTCAGGATGACCCCTGGTCGTCAGATGACTGAAAAATTATTGAGTATGTACAACTTGAAACCTCAAGCTTATGCATATATATTCTATCTTGATTTCAAAACTTTTCTGCTATGGGCCTACATGTGTTATAAAGTGAACCGTTTGAATGGAATTATCATGAACAAAGTCAAACTTAGAATAAAACGCTAACGTAAATTGAAAAGAGGACGTTTTTCACTGGCTATACGTGTGACTATATATTTGCCAACTTTTACACTGTCGTCGCTGCTCTTGTTTTGTTCTCTATGCCGTTGTCTTTTGTGTTGAATCTTTATAATAGCATGTTTGTTAAAATCTGCCAAGAGTGAGACAGCATTAACGGGATGCACGCGCGCATGGCCGTACTGGCCTATACACATGTATTTCGAAATATATTACGTGCAACTTTGGTTTAACCAAGTTTTCACAGTACTTAGGCCTACTGCTGACACGTGCATGTACATGTATATGTATAGATAGGCCTATGCGTCCCAGCAAATTTATGTTGGACGGTGCTGAAGTTTGTAAGATATTAGCCTTTGATTTGCCAACAAATGAACGTACGTGTATATAGTGTTCCATATGTGCCAGTGCATGCGTGACATGAAGAAAGACCTTTGTTTCAAATAATACTTTGAAAAGTAAATGTGTGACTCCAACACAATCTTGCTAAATTAATGTGAAGTACACGTTTGTTACAAAATAATAAAACACAAATTTGTGTTGAAGTAAAATGAGGTAATTTACGTAATACAACAATACCTATTCTATTCTGCAACAAGCATTGTGTATAACATCCAACACATCTTGTGTTATAATTCAGCGTAAGATAGAGTTGTGCAAATATGACAACACTTTTGTTGGAAAGAACTCATGTTTGTTTTCATACAAGTGTTTTTTGTGTGCATGCATTTACTTTATCCAAAGTATGTATACAGCATGATTCAAATAAACAGTTTTATTGATGAATTTTGATGGAAGTATAGTCCCGCGCGAGGATAGGCCCGCCATGCCGTGATGAGGCTAAGTCTAAACCCGCCTACTTGCGTTGCATAGTCTCCAAAGGTCATGCTTGTCTAGTGGTGGCAATGATGTAAAGGACCATAGAGAGCGGCAAATGCGCTGCACTGAGAGAAAAGTTTGGTTGAGCTGTCCTACATATCTAAGTCAAACAATTACGCTCATTCGCCTCAGAAAACTGAGTCAATACGTCATCTGGCTATGTTGTTAAATCAATTGGTTAGTCGAAAAACTCATAAGAGCATTTCATGGCTGAGCTGATCTGATCATATGACTCAGATTTTGTGTTGAATTAGCTCAATTGTATAACCCAGATTTGTTTTAGTCAGTTCACCCAAACTTTGCTCTCAGTATGAAGGAGTATGACACTGTACAGGTGGATTAATATGTGATCACTGGTCGTGGGTCTTACAGGTAATAACAATGAAGCGCTCGGGGCGTCGTTCCCAGTGGCAGTTTTACGTTTTTTAAATTTACTTGTTAGATTGGTGTTTTACGAAGTTCTCAAGAATATTTCACTTATACGACGGCGGCCAGCATTATGGTGGGAAGAAACCGGGCAGAGCCCGGGGAAAACCCACGACCATCCGCAGTTTGCTGGAAGACCTTCCCACATAAGCCAGCATGCGACGTTCTTTGAGGGTGGTCCTCAAAGAACGTATAAATGTAAAAGAACGTGCCTACCATCAATACAGGGCCCACAGGCCTGTGGTATGCAAATCTGCACGTAACATAGTTCTTCATTTATAACTTGCAAAGGTCTGTGCATGATGCATGTGAACCCTACACCTATAAAATTGCATGACTGCCTTCGTATAAGCGAAACACATAATAAAATGTAGGTACAGATATCAGCTCTCCAAACACGTTACGTCGGGATTGCGTTGAGATCCCCAGGCAGCACCTTTATTTTCACAGCAAAATCTTCCAATACATAACACATATGTTATATTAGCATTTTAACTTGCATTTAGAAATATAAAATTTCGAATGTAATTCTGCGTATTTTAGGGTGTAAAGTCTTTTTTTTTGCTGCCAGCCTGCCGTTTTTGGTGTACAGGTGCATGCTTGGTATCAAATGCCGGAAATTGTCTAAGCTTTGGGCAGGTATGAGTTTTACAGATGAAAGTTTGAAATTCTGGGCTTGAGGACATATGGAGATAGGTGGAGATGAGGCTGCGAGTGACGTCCCCTTGGCGTTGCTAGGCACCCCTCCAGCTGCCGGCATAGAAAGGGGCCAGATTTTGACGGTCAACCTTCGTCAAGATTTTAATAGCTTCTTTCTCACAGGCTGGGTCAGGTATGCACCAAAGCTTATTAGCCACCGAATATTTGGGCTGAGCCACAGCGCTAAACGTTAACATTGTCGCTTATGGAAAATTAATGGGGGTCTGAGGCCTGCTACAAATGCATGGCTACCCGCTGTCATACTCCATACTGCGCATGTGCCGTTTACATCACTGCCTCCACTAGTGAAAGTTGGCCTTTGGAGCCCATGCGACACGCGTCTCGGCTTTTATCTGAGGCCACTGACGTCCTCACGTGAACCTATAATCAGCATTTACCAATAAAATTGTTTCAGATGTCCGTTTGAATCATGTTGTGCATACATTAGATAGAGAGAATGCATGAGTATCAAATCTAAGTAGAAATAAAAGTAGATTGTGACATACACCTTTTGTGTTTTTCTGACTTCACGTCATGCCCTGTGACTTGGCGTTCAAGGTTTTACAAAATTTGCTTGTGCACTCTCTATACAGCACATGTGCCGCTCTCTACGTTCGCTTTACATCACTGCCACCACTGGCAAATTTTGTATAGAACTCATGAACGCCAGGGTCACTTGGATCACGGTGATGAAACAGGAATTGATGTCAACAAAAAATCCTCTTTCTCAACCTTTGTTTCAATTAATACTTCATCGGCGTACGTGGTCTTCGTCTGAAGTACTCGTTATCTCCTCGGGCGAAGAGTTTAGGCCAGTGACAAGTGATTTCCCCTTATAATTCTCTTAATTGACATTTTCCGGAAAATATAGGCCAAGGAGGTTTAGTTCAGAGCCAAATGCAACTCATTTTTTATTTAGCTGAACCGGCTCAAAAATTTAGAATTTCTTTCATCGGTATGCCTCTCTAAAACACAAGCATTTAAAACTCGATGACGGCTTTCAAGGCGCAAAACAGATGTCTGTATGTATTTGTTATACACATGTACTATAGGGATGTACCAGCATGGCATCGCCCGGGTGCCGGGCATGAGAGCGCAGCGGAGTCACTTATCGAATGAATGAACCCCACGTCGGCAATATTATTACGATATCGAGCTATGTCCAATTAAGATGACCCGGACAAGTTTCATCTCAGATTGCATATGTCCGCTTAACACGGTGATATATAGGAAGGAATGAAACATGGAATGTGAGCTGATCTTCAACATTACGTTTATTTCCTTTCTTTTAATGCAAAAATAGAGTAACTGTCCAAAATCTAACCATGTAAGATTTAGATATTTCATCTTGTATATTGCTTGTTTCTAATTAAGAGTGATTACGTAGGGCCTATAGCTGGAACACAAGAATATAAAATGTATAAACAGTTTGTCTTTTGCGTATTTATACATAACATGAGGGTCACTTCACTCCGAAGGAGTGGTTGGTGTCATCGTTTGGTCTAAAGTTCAGAGAAAAACGTACAGATGTTTTACTGAAAGTGAAAGCTATTATTTTACGCGTACGATAAAAAGAACTGCTAACGGCTATAATTCTCGTTTAAACACTCAGCCATGGCACATACATGGCTTTTATATCTCCATGATTTACTTTGAAACATGAAGCTGCCATCCTCCGTCAACGACGAGAGTTTCTCCAGTGATGAAGGAGGCCTCGTCCGAGAGCAGAAAGGCCACGGCCTTGGCCACGTCCCCAACTTGGCCTACTCGACTCACAATTTGTGCGTCCATCAACTTCTGGGCATGCTGGAAGGAAAATGAGTACAGACCTCGTGCATTATTATATCTGATGCGAACTTGTCAGATTTGATGTACATAGCCTATATGTGTTGATTGTGTATGTGTGTCATTACAGCTAGGATAAGTGTGTTGGAGAGGGGATAGCCCAAAAGCTTGGATCTTAAGATGCTCTCTATTCAGCAATAACTAAGGACCGTTGGCCATCCTTAATCGGGATGACTTTTACCCCAGGTTATCATATTCTATCTCTGTATACGTGGGTAAACTGTTGGCAAAGTTAGGAGCATATACCATAGATAATACCCGTAAGGCCACTTAATACATCACACTCGTCAAGTTCGCAAGTTAAGACTTTTAAGTACGTGTAATTTGAAACCACTGACAATGACCTTTTTGTATCGGATAATTCCCTAAATAATGTCAGTCAGACTCACAGGATGAAAAGGAGAGGCGATCTGTATGCACAATAGAATTGAACCATTGATCTCTAACAATGGGCTTTCGAGTAAAGTAGAAATGGTGGGAAGACGATGTGGAAACCCGTCATCAGTCTTCTCTGGCCCAACTGACAGGGATTTTTGAAACACTGTGCCTGACTGGTGAGAGTGGGATAAAAGCTCATGCTGTCCTAGCCTAATGAACCAGACGTTGTATGCTAACGACATTAGACGATAATGCAATTTTATAAGGTGGAGATGAGCATACACTATATATACGCAGTGTGGGCATGATAAACATACGCAGTGTGTGAGCCATCCACATTTAGAAGTACACGGAACCGTTATTATGTGTATGTATTTTGCATCCGGGGTCACTTGTATTTGAGGATTCCTAATGTAGGGACCTTCTAAATTTCATGTACACGTCATTATAACAGAGAGAGCAAAATGACGTTGCCGCTTTTAACATGGCATCTAATCGTGGGTCGATAAAACTACCTGTGGAATATTGTAATTTTCGTAACATTTGACACCTAACCCCACCCAACAACATGCATTTATTGAATTTTCTGTATTCTGTATACCCTCCCACATGCATGATAAGTTGGCGGTAAAGCCACGACGTTGTTAAAGTCCTGACTCACTTCCCGAGACCTCATATTAACATGAAATATTAAAGGAGAAGAAAATTTAAATATTAATCAAATACCACAGAAAAGAGTATGCATTTCCTCGCAGGTGCATGCCATAAAAATTTCTACTATGTTCCTCAAGATGATAAATTATAAATAAAATCAGCGCCAAAATCCGCTGTGGACGACTCTACTTTGCCTAAGAACTAGTCCTGATGTCTTCTGTGTTAGGAGAAGAATTGCCGTCGGAAACCGCCGAAGCGTAGTTCGTACATTTCCGGTAGAACTCTTCTTCTCAGAAGGTAGCGAACAGTACAGTTCGTTTTCCGTTTGACGATCGGGAAACCGGAATGTTGGACGTTGGTTCCCAGTTTACACGAACAAGCCGGCAGTTTTAACGACTCTAATTGGCTGAGAGGCAACAGGTCCTCAGCATAAATTGCAGGGTGTTAAAGATGGAGGACGCGATGGACTCGGCGATTTATGCCAGCTTTGCCATTTCAGGCTTTACGTTTATGGCGAGGAAAAATCGCAAAATTATGCAACAGACACCACCAGGTATAAAAAATGTGCTCTTTTCAGCCTATAGTGTCATGTTTTTAAGTTTTCTTCTCTTTTAAAGTTAATGGACAAACTAAATAACTAAATATCAATGTAAAATAATGACATTATTGACCAAATCTAATTCTGAACTATATAGTTGTCACCTTTGCAGTGAATCGTGAGCAAAAAAAAAAAAAAGAAACACGTGGGGCGGCTTTAGGCACTTGAATGCTAAGGTACAGGGCAAACTACTTTGAAACTCTTTGTGCAGTGCCCTTTAAATAATTACCGCTGCTAGTTCTTCTTCCGAAGACAAAGGCATCCCCGTTTGGTGAGCGGGCGTTTGGATGTACCCGGGCCTAATGGAAGAGGAACAAAGTGTATGGAGTTATTTCAGTTGAATATTACTCGTTATGTACATTTAAGAAAGGCTGCCACTATTCATACATATAACCTCCTCAAACGTATATATACAGATATAAATCATCGCTGTGAATCACTACCATTGATAATGCTAATGAGGCGTGCATCGGAATAATGCTTGGGAGCGCACAGTGATTAATCCATCGAATCCCAACACTGACACTTCACCCTGCAGCATGCAATTCAACGTACCGTTATTGACTGACTGATTTAGTTATTTGATTGATGTTTTATGCCGTACTCAAGAATATTTTGCTTATACGAAGGCAGCCAGCATTATGGTGCGAGGAAGCCCGGCACAGCCCGGGGGAAACCCACGGCCATCCACAAGTTACTGGCAAGGATTCCCACTACCGAGATTGAATTTATTTAACACCTGTATGCGTATGAATTTTGCTCTTAAAGGAGGAAACCGTTCAGCTCAGGGCGACTGTGCAAACTGCCACTTGTCATCAGTGTCCCACAAGCAGTGCAGAGTGGGGCGAATCCCATTCATAGACCGACCTTGAACTCGCACCTCGTGTGTCTTTATGACTGAACACAAAACGATGTAGGCCTACTCTTTCAATGTGCGTAATACCCTTTCAACGCGACGTAAAAAACCAGCACAGTTTATACAGTTAGTATATAGTAATATTACTTACATTATTCCGCAAACTCGAACTCCTTTTACTCCATAAGCTGAAAAACGCAATGTTTAGTGACAAGACGTTGTATCTCACGACAACTGTTTTGTTTACATATGAAGGATGAATAAATGAACGAATAAATGAATGAACTGCGTTTAATGCCACATTGTCTGTATATTTCGACCATATCGTGGCGTTAGAACCATGAAACAGTTTTATTTTAAATATCACCAGCACTGAAACCGGTGACTATAATGCCACAATAAACATATTTGTGGCTTAACCCTCGTCGAGAATTTGTTGTGGACCTATATCCTTTTTACTCTAGGTGAAGGCCAAGCTTGTCCCTATATAGATCTGAGTTCATGTTCTTTTCGCCTCTTCCACATCAAGCAGGAGCAGCTCAAATGGAAAAGACATTTGCATAAAATGTCGACTGTATACATGCATGTCTTACCACAGGCCAAGTGTTTGGTGAAGAAATTCATCGCTGCCTTAGTCATGGGATACACAAGCAAGGGAAAAGCCTGTTTGTGGAAACAAATTATGTCCTATAGTGATGATTACCGCAAATTACGTACACAAAAAACAAGTTAACACCGTGCAGATGTTAATACTCAATCTTTACTACATATGCTCTGTACTCACAGGCCGCAGAGTGTGTTCATCATAAAGCTACACTGTGTGTTCATCAAAAAGCTACACAGTGTGTTCATCAATAAGCTGCACGGCGCGTTAATGCTGTACCGCGTGTTTGTGTACAACCTGCATCGAGTGTACATGTACATGGTACACTGTGTGTGCATGTACAAACTACACTGTGTGTACATGTACAAGCTACACTCCGTGTACATGTCCAAGCTACACTGTGTGTACATGTGCAAGCTACATTGTGTGTTTATGTACGAGCTGCACTGAGTGTTTATGTACAAGATACATTGTGTGTTTATGTACGAGCTGCACTGAGTGTTTATGTACAAGCTACATTGTGTGTTTATGTACAAGCTACATTGTGTGTTTATGTACGAGCTGCACTGAGTGTTTATGTACAAGCTACATTGTGTGTTTATGTACAAGCTACATTGTGTGTTTATGTACAAGCTACATTGTGTGTTTATGTACAAGTTACAATGTGTGTACATGTACAAGCTACACTGTTTGTTAATGTACAAACTACATTGTGTGTTTATGTACAAGATACATTCTGTATTCATATACAATCTACACCACATGTTTATGTACAAGCTACATTGTGTGTTCATATACAAGCTGCACTGTGTATTAATGTATAAACTACACTGTGTGTTTATGTACGAGCTACATTATGCCATTATGTACAAGCTACACCACATGTTTATGTACAAGCTACATTGTGTGTTGATGTACAAGCTGCACTGTGTGTTAATGTATCAACTACACTGTGTGTTTATGTACGAGCTACATTATGTCATTATGTACAAGCTACACCACATGTTTATGTACAAGCTACACCACATGTTTATGTACAAGCTACACTGTGTGTTGATGTACAAGCTGCACTGTGTGTTAATGTATAAACTACACTGTGTGTTTATGTACAAGCTACATTATGTCATTATGTACAAGCTACACCACATGTTTATGTACAAGCTACACTGTGTGTACATGCACAAGAAACACTGCATGTTTATGTACAAGCTACACTGTGTGTACATGTACAAGCTACACTGTGTGTACATGTACAAGCTACACTGTGTGTACATGTACAAGCTACACTGCATGTTTATGTACAAGCTACACGGTGTGTACATGTGCAAGCCACATTTTGTGTTTATGTACTAGCTACACTCTGTGTTTATGTACAAGCTACACTCTGTGTTTATGTACAAGCTACTCTGTGTGGTTATGTACAAGCTACATTGTGTGTTTATTTACAAACTGCACTGTGTGTTTATGTACAAGCTACACGTTGTTTTCTTGAACAAGCTGTGCTGTGCGTTTATGTAGATGTTACACTGCGTGTTTACGTGAACTGTGTGTTCATGTCCAAGCTGCAATGTGTGTATATGTAAAAGCTACACTGTGTATTTATATATGGTAGTGTAAAGTCAGTCGACACACTGTATTTATATTACAAAGTTGTAAAGTGTGTTTACAAGCCACACGGTGTTGTCCTGTACATGCTACACAGCACTGTGTTCATGTACAAGTTCTATAGTGTGTTTACAAGCCACACAGTGTTGTCCTGTACATGCTACACAGCACTGTGTTCATTTACAAGATTTACAGTGTGTTTAAAAGCCACACAGTGTTGTTCTGTACATGCTACACAGCACTGTGTTCATGTACAAGTTCTATAGTGTGTTTACAAGCCACACAGTGTTGTCCTGTACACGCTACACAGCACTGTGTTCATTTACAAGATGTACAGTGTGTTTAAAAGCCACACAGTGTTGTCCTGTACACGCTACACAGCACTGTGTTCATGTACAAGATGCACAATGTGTTTACAAGCCACACAGTGTTGTCCTGTACATGCTACATAGCACTGTGTTCATTTACAAGATGCACAGTGTGCTTACAAGCCACACAGTGTTGTCTTGTATACGCTACACAGCACTGTGTTCATGTACAAGTTCTATAGTGTGTTTACAACCCACACAGTGTTTTCCTGGACAGGCTACACAGCACTGTGTTCATTTACAATTTCTATAGTGTGTTTAAAAGCCACACAGTGTTGTCCTGTACACGCTACACAGCACTGTGTTCATGTACAAGATGCACAATGTGTTTACAAGCCACACAGTGTTGTCCTGTACACGCTACACAGCACTGCGTTCATTTACAAGATGCACAGTGTGTTTACAAGACACACAGTGTTGTCCTGTACACGCTACACAGCACTGTGTTCATGTACAAGTTCTGTAGTGTGTTTACAAGACACACAGTGTTGTCTTGTACAGGCTACAAAGCATTGTTTTCATGTACAAGTTCTATAGTGTGTTTAAAAGCCACACAGTGTTGTCCTGTACACACTACACAGCACTGTGTTCATGTACAAGTTCTATAGTGTGTTTACAAGCCACACAGTGTTGTCCTGTACACACTACACAGCACTGTGTTCATTTACAAAATGTACAGTGTGTTTAAAAGCCACACAGTGTTGACCTGTACACGCTACACAGCACTGTGTTCATGTACAAGATGCACAATGTGTTTACAAGCCACACAGTGTTGTCCTGTACACGATACACAGCACTGCGTTCATGTAACAGTTGTATAGTGTGTTTACAAGCCACACAGTGTTGTCCTGTACACCCTACACAGCTCGCGTATTGGCTTAAATGACTTATGCTTAAAACTATTGTTGGCGTATTGGTTTATCTGACTGGTAAGCACCTAAGCAGACCTACACTCCAACAGTTCAAGCAGATGTACCTCCAAACAATCCAAGCAGAGTTACTTCTGGCCAACAGAGCAGACCTACTTCTTAACAACCCAACAGACAAGGAAATAATCACAGCAGATATACTTTCAAACAATCCAAGCTCAACAATTTCAGCAGATGAACATTTTAACATTCTCAAATTGTCTTCTCAACAACCCCAGTGGCCGGTCCCACGAAGTTATTTTGGACTGTAATCAAAATCAATACAATGGCCCAAAAGCTGAAAAACAACAGTTTTGTCTTGACTGAAATCAGATTTCAAATTATTCTGCAATTTAAAGCAAACCATTTGGAATCGGTCCAAGTAGATCTAGTTCCAAATATATACGTATATCGACCATTGTTACTGCGCAATGTTCCCTGTTAACATCCATGAAGGGTTCCACGGTGACTTTACCCTCACGGTTCCAGGTTGACCTACTTCGCCAAGCGCCCCCATCTAAATGTAATTCCTGCTTTCTAAGCTCACATCTTAACTTGATATCAATGGGTGTAATAACCTGAACTCAAGGGACATGTGAGCCGGAGTGGTGCAGATTAAATTGTGAACTTTTTAGGTATTTCGGCATCCAATAAGAACCCCTCTGCTGCCGTTTAAAACATGTCTTTCAATTTCAAGTAGCTAATACAATTTTACTAACATTACTACGTCTACTCACTGGTACTTCCGTAATTGCACTGGATATGTTAATCACTGTTCCTGTATCAGAAAAATACAAGTATTAACCAAACAACCAGAAAACCATCGCTTTGCAGAAAATGCTTATACACAATATACATTTTACTCTGATGCCACGAGAGTTAAAAAGGCGTGAAACATGATCGGTATAGGATAATTTGCTCCGTCCCCACCCAGAAGAGTTGTACTCTATTTTGGGTGTGTTTGTACCAGCTTCAATGTAAGCCTAAGCACATGCGGCCGGAAAAAAGAACAATATTATGGTTATGACATGTACGGATAACACACCCCTCCACAAGTTCACAATAACCACGATCCAGATCACTTAATGCGGTGACAGACTTTGAGGCCTATATATTTGCCGTGATTAAAGCTTTCATTGTACAATTATACTCGACTACGGTTCTAGGCGTCAAAAAAAAACATTTGTATACCAGCCGTAAACTATAATCTTGTCAATAATCTCAAGACAACTTTCCATAACAACATTCAACACAAATCGTCAAAGATCTAAGAAGGCAAGTAAAGAAAGAAATTAGGACGGAGTGAAGGTGACCCATGCATGCATGGGGAAGCTGATAGCTAAACCACTCAGAATGATATATTTTAAAATTGTCCAAATACAACACACCTTTAGTTTTCTCCAAGTGTGGCATGCATGCTTTGGTCAGGAGGACTGGACCCCGGATGTTTACGCTGAACACCTGGTCAAATGACTCGGCGGTCACAGTTTGTAAACTGTCAGGCACTTTCCCAAACCCTGCATTATTGATCTGAAAATATACAACCGGAAATATCCTTTCCATTTCAGAGTTCAACTCTAAGTTAAAAGCCACCTATGTATAACTCATTCAAGTCCGATAACTATGTCAGCCATGTTTCTTCTATGGGTCAACATTTTGGAACCGCTTATAGAAATAGAATGCCCTATAAATATGACATATTTATAGTTAGATTAATCAGAAATATAATGCTAGATACATCTTTATTTACATTGCTGGCACACGTGCATCTCTGCGGTTAGCTGCATGGCTCGAAATGCCGATTAGGGATATTGCAAGCTGGTATGACAAAGAAACATGGAAAATGCTAGGCCTAATATTTGAACGATTAACCCATCATAGGAAGTGTGAAGCGACAAGACCTTTATTACTCCTTGGTACATGGGAAAAACAACTCGCCCATTAGAGCATGGATCACTGACTTCAAAAAATACAAAGGTGAGGAAACACATCATAAAGGAAATGAAACTATTCCCCTCGTACTATAAAAGCCACTTAGGTATAACTAAGAAGACTTGCAAATTACCAGTGCGTTAATCCTTCCAAACTTCTCCAGGGTAGCAGAGACGATCCTGTCGGGGGACTGGGGGTCGGCCAAGTCCCCGATGATCTGTAAAACCTGTCGGTCATAGAATCACTTACGTTACATGTGCGTATGTTATATATTCCAGTCAACGCAACTCTCAATAAACAAATAAGACTCCAGAGTACACTTGCCTAATGTACTTGTTCCGAGAAATGCGACATTGCGAAAAGGTTCATATATTTTTCATATTTTTGAAAAAAGAAATAAGCGTTGATTTCCCACTAATCAATTGTACTTAATTTCGTACGGAAAAAAGCGACTTTCGAAACATTTTATATTCTGTAACTATCGATAATTGCCCATTTCCCTTGACTTACATCTTCGGAGTCTGCTCCGTTCTCTTGACACAGTCTACTGGTGCTGTCTAACCTCTCTTTATTCCGACCACATATAGCCACAGCGTAACCCCGTTTGCTCAGTTCACAGGCGATCTCCTGTCCGATTCCACTACTCCCGCCTAAAGCCAGACAAGAGAGACAACTCTCATAAGGAAGGGATCAAAGACAGTGTAATATACCCATGAGAATTACCTTCCCATATTTTATGCTGACGCTAATCCAGAGAACCGAGAACACGGGTCGGGTATCCATGACGAGGACATAGATTCTTAAGGGAGACCGTTTTAAACGACCGCATGTCTCGCGTGTGAGTATTGCTACCTATATACAGATGGAAAAATATATTATATATTATGTCTTAACTGTGTCATGTAAATTAGAACAGAGTCACAGGTAATGAACAGTCACAGGTAATGAACAGTCACAGGTAATGAACAGAGCCATAGGTAATGTAAAAGCCAGCGATAATCATTGTTTTTTAAAACAGTTTAAATAGTCACTTTAAATACTCCATATACTGTAAACAGTCCAATACTGTAACTACTTCGACCGAGTTACACGTTAGTCTTAACTGGGTTGTCCAATAAAATCATGTACGGACACTCTGATTGGTCAGAAGTGCTGCTTCGTTTTAGTTACTTTTTTGGTCGAAACGTGCTACGTGTGTTTTAACTGAACCGTCTGTTATTTTTATGTGTGACTCACATTTACGTGATATTGTTGAAATGCAAACCTTCTCCATTTAGAACAACAGAAGAACCTCTTCTTATCACCGGAACCCAATGGAAGCTGGGGAACCTTGAATATTCCCTGTCCCAGAATGAGACTGAACCATGTTTGAAGTAATTGCCAGTTTAGAAACAAAAATACTTTTGAAATATAAATTAACGGGCTTTGAAATAAGGTTCACTTTTGAAATAGAAATTGAGCACTTTTGATATAATCCTGCTTACTACTTCTAAAATAAAACTTTATTCGAAAGTGGAACTTATTTCAAAATTGGTCAGTTTTGTATTCAGAGGTGTTCTTTTTTTAGAACTGACATTTTATTTCAGGAATGGTTCTTACAAACCCCTATCCTCCTATCCACCAGAGACCAGAACAACTGATTTGTTTTGTTCAATATAACCTGAAGTCTTTAATCCTAAACACCCTTCCACCATATACAGGCACTATACACACTACCACCCTCTTCGTGCACACTTCCGCACTATACACACTACCACCCTTTTCGTGCACACTTCCACACTATACACACTTCCCCGATACACTCGTTTCCACATTCACTCTTCCATGCTATACACGCTTCAACAATACACATGTACGCTTCCACATTATACACATTTCCACCCTATACATGCATGCAGTCTCCACAAAATACAAGCTTCCATACTATACACGCATACTTACACAACAAAATATATAAACCCTTCCACCCTATACTTGCACGCTTCCACTCTATGTATGCTTCCACCCTACACATCAACGCTTGCACACCATGCACGCTTCGACCTTACACATTCACACTTCCACACTATATACATACTTCCACCCTACACTTGAACACTTGCACGCTATTCACAATTCCACCTAATACATGAGTCCATAAAATACACACTTCCACCCTATATATGCATGCAGCAAGCTTCCACCCTATACATGCATGCAGCAAGCTTCCACCCTATACATGCATGCAGCAAGCTTCCACCCTATACATGCATGCAGCAAGCTTCCACCCTATACATGCATGCAGCAAGCTTCCACCCTATACATGCATGCAGCAAGCTTCCACCCTATACATGCATGCAGCATTTAAAAATGCCTGTATAGCGCGATTTCTTATTCTGCTGTGGACATCCACGGTGTAGTTTTCAAGCTATAGGCACTTATATTGGTGAAGCAAATGCCCTCTCTAATGGTCTCTGAAAAATCATCAGTGCCGAGTACTGTGGGTAAAAAGTAACACATATACATGTTCAAATAAAAATGGCTATTTGACCACACTAGAAGACATGTCACATATTGTCTATAAAACACCAATGTTTTGTAGGAAACGTTAGAATAAGTTATTGAAAGTACCCCAAGGATGCCAGCCCGTGTTTTAACAAAAACGTACGCCTGTATAGTCCCACCATATACATGAAAAACGTTTTGCATAAGACGTCTGCGTTCGTATAAAAACTGCAAGTCATTCGCCCAGTATTGCGTAGGTTTTTATAAATACATGTCATGCGTCGTTAATATTTGCAGTGTAGTCGGTATGTACTGGTTAATATCGAAACACTAAAGAGTAGAACTGAAAATGCGACAGGTTAGCAGTTGGTTTTGCTTTTTAATGTCGGTAATCTTACCTGTAATTATGGCAACACGTTTGTGAGATTTTGCGGCCATGTCTGTGGTCCAGTTCTTGGGGATGTCTCGTGAAGGTAGGCCTAAGTGTGCCGTGAGTCTGTTAGTAACATGGGCCCTGATAGGCGTAATCCTGTATATTACATTCGGTGAAACAGCGCAAGCGCTTGCAGTTGACCTATATGAACGCTGTTATACACCCGGTACTCTGGCTTAACTGCACAGGTTATGGCAAATTGTGTACACACGCTACATATGTTCTTACTAATAACGTCCCCTGAAGTAAAGGACACCTAATTATTATTATTATTTTTTAAAATATTTTTTAGAAATATCAACAAACGTTAAAAATGAGACTTCTTGTTTGATCGGAATATATATGCGTATCATACTGATCTTCTTGTTTGAACAATAAACATTTTGTGCCAAATGTACAGATTCTGGAGAAGAAAGAAAAACAAAATAGGTCTACTCGCATTCCACATGCATCAGTGCTGGCTTGGCATGAATCGCCCAGAGCTAAGCTTCGGTGGGTGTGTTGACAGCACGTGATTTTTCCCGACAGTTGGTGGATTGGAACGCTGTTCACTTTTAGTTATATGTGGTTCATTGGAGTGTGCATTGTGCAATGATGTGTTGCATGTAGTGAGGTTGTGGTTGAATATGATGTGACTTTTAACATTCAGTGAATATGTATGGTGCTGTGGAGGAAACCCTCGACCATCGGCAGATTGCCTAGATATGAGGCCATCATCTGGACCTCAACTCACGGAGACCACATTGGTGTGAGGCTTCTGTGTCATTGTCCAGCGCTGGCGTGCTACCACCCGGACCACTGAGGCCTCCTCTTTGTGATTTGATGTATGCTGTTCAGGTTACTTTCAGTATGGTCCGATATATTTAATTGGTGTGTGGTTTATTTATCTGAGATTTCTGCACGTAGGGTAAAATTATGAGGGGCATCGTTTTGTTTTAGTGTGGTGGAGTAATGTGTTTGACGCATGCGCATTTTGTGGTTAAGTGCTCATTTCAAAGATATCATAATGTTTTACTTGTAGGACGGGCAGTTGGGTGGGAGAAAGCACACAGGTCGTCGAGGAAAGATCTCGCTTTGTCACTCAGGTACTTGGCGGCGGAAGCTGGATTCGAACATGCGACCTCACTGATCAAGTAGGTTAGTCTATGTGGCCGCATGGAAACATAACCATCTAATCATATTCAATGGGTTGTCATAATCCTGTGAACCATGCTTGAGAAGGTTCATGCAGCTGGATAGATTGGATGTTATGACAAAGGGAGCTAACTGCATGATGTAGCACTTTTCGGCTTTCCAGGCCCACGAATTGACATGGGCGCCAGTTTCATCCATGGCCCAGACGTTAACAACCCTGTTGTGAAACTGCACCACCAGTTCAACCTGCCCATAGCTGACACGGACTATACGGGGTGGCTTGCCGTCAGAGAAAATGATTCTGTACCTTTACTGGTACATTCTGACAGGTTAGCAGTTGGTTTTGCTTTTTAATGTCGGTAATCTTACCTGTAATTATGGCAACACGTTTGTGAGATTTTGCGGCCATGTCTGTGGTCCAGTTCTTGTGGATATCTCGTGAAGGTAGGCCTAAGTGTGCCCTGAGCCTGTTAGTGACATGGGCCCTGATAGGCTTAATCCTGTATATTACATTCGGTGAAACAGCGCAAGCGCTTGCAGTTGACCTATATGAACGCTGTTATACACCCGGTACTCTGGCTTAACTGCACAGGTTATGGCAAATTGTGTACACACGCTACATATGTTCTTACCAATAACGTCCCCTGAAGTAAAAAAAAAAAAGGACACCTAATTATTATTATTTTTTTTTTAAATATTTTTTAGAAATATCAACAAACGTTAAAAATGAGACTTCTTGTTTGATCGGAATATATATGCGTATCATACTGATCTTCTTGTTTGAACAATAAACATTTTGTGCCAAATGTACAGATTCTGGAGAAGAAAGAAAAACAAAATAGGTCTACTCGCATTCCACATGCATCAGTGCTGGCTTGGCATGAATCGCCCAGAGCTAAGCTTCGGTGGGTGTGTTGACAGCACGTGATTTTTCCCGACAGTTGGTGGATTGGAACGCTGTTCACTTTTAGTTATATGTGGTTCATTGGAGTGTGCATTGTGCAATGATGTGTTGCATGTAGTGAGGTTGTGGTTGAATATGATGTGACTTTTAACATTCAGTGAATATGTATGGTGCTGTGGAGGAAACCCTCGACCATCGGCAGATTGCCTAGATATGAGGCCATCATCTGGACCTCAACTCACGGAGACCACATTGGTGTGAGGCTTCTGTGTCATTGTCCAGCGCTGGCGTGCTACCACCCGGACCACTGAGGCCTCCTCTTTGTGATTTGATGTATGCTGTTCAGGTTACTTTCAGTATGGTCCGATATATTTAATTGGTGTGTGGTCTATTTATCTGAGATTACTACACGTAGGGTAAAATTATGAGGGGCATCGTTTTGTTTTAGTGTGGTGGAGTAATGTGTTTGACGCATGCGCATTTTGTGGTTAAGTGCTCATTTCAAAGATATAATAATGTTTTACTTGTAGGACGGGCAGTTGGGTGGGAGAAAGCACACAGGTCGTCGAGGAAAGATCTCGCTTTGTCACTCAGGTACTTGGCGGCGGAAGCTGGATTCGAACATGCGACCTCACTGATCAAGTAGGGTAACGGGAACTTCCCGCAGAAGCGACTGACTAGCCCCATGTACCCCATTTATACACAACGCAGAATAAATGTAACGATTATCCAAGTTTTCTTTTAGTTCTCTCCACTGGTTGATTTATTACATGACTGAAAGGTTGATTAGTTCGTTGATTGGGCGATTGAGTGATTGAGGGATTGCTGATTGGTCTCTGGAAGAATGATGTACCTGGATGTAAACAGAGAATATCCAATGACTCTATTAGTTTTTAAAATGTCACATACCCGAATGGACTAGCTGACCCGAAACCATTGTTCTTTGGACACCATTGTTGCATTTTATGTTGATAAACCAGAAAACAATTGTATCAGGTTTTATACAACCAGTGAAAACAAAACTTTCCTAAGATAGCGGAGTACTATTTTGACCATGTGGACAATCGTTGCAAAAACGATGTTAACTATTTCCATAATGTATTAACCAATAACATTCCGGTTTATAAATAAACGAGGGCTATTTTTATGCAAAACAGCAGACTACGATTTTCCATTGCGAATCATGTAATTCCTTTCATAGCAAACGGTAGCCAAGCCATGTAAAAATCCTTGGGGAAACCCACGACCATCCGCAGGTTGCTGCACGACCTTCCCATGCACGACAGCCTAGTATAAGCGGAGTCTATGCTACATGCAATTACCATGGAAATGTGCTCAGAGAAAAGCAGTTTCGGTGGCATACCGGTAGTGTAACTTATAAAATAATCAATGCGCTAAGCTGTGATAAAACATTTGGACTCCTAATGGGATGTCTACGCATATTACCTGATTAAGGCTGATATTTTCTTATTCCAGTACTCTCCCAAAGCGCAAATTTTCATTGAATTATCAGCATTTTTTAAGTGTTAAAAAGATACAACAATGATAATTGTTGTTACTTTGATGATAGTACTAGCTTTGTGTAATGTTAAGACCTGTAATTATTGTTTGTATGTATGTATGTATGTATGTATGTATGTATGTATTTGTACGTCGTACTTAGCAATGTTTCAGTCATATGACGACGAGCAGCCGTTAGGTTTGTGGACAAATACGGTGTCTTCGTGTGGCAGGGCGAGTTCATGCCGCCAAAGGGCTGCCGCCATTGAAGTATCATGCCGAAGACACCAGAAATGACACCCCACCCAGTAACAATGTACTGACACGGGGACGACCAGTCCTGTCTTCTTGCTCTAACCACTCACTACTGAACCTCAAGCGAGGAAGCAACAGGAACATTTTTAGTCTTTGGTATGAACCGACCAGGGTTTGATGCAGGGTCTCAAATATTAGAGGTGAACGCTCTAATCATTAGTCCGCTGAAGTGGTGTAGTTATTGTTCGTAAAGTTGTAACAAAATGTCACATATCATATCTTTTAGCATTTATAATGCGGAACACAACACCTAAAGGCGTGAATTTGACATAGTATTAGATTATAACATTTTCTATAATCATTTTGCAAAGTGTTAAATTTTTAACACTTAAAAGTGTTAACCTAAGATTAAAATGCTTTCCCTCCTTCACCAATGCCACAATGTGGGATTCAGTATTGTTATTTTTAGTATTTCAGTTTTAAGAGAGTAAATACAGTCTGACAGCACAATGTCATTTTAACTCCTGCAGCATATGTTTTCGTCCAAAATTTATTTTTTCGCTTAAAATTTCTCTATCATCGAGGATTTCTCTTTCGTCCAAGATTTTTCTTTCGTCCAAGTTTTTTTCTCCCAGATTTACAATTTTATCTTTATAAGATTCACGCGTTGATTTCACGTGACCACCGAGGTAATCAGATACAGCCATTAAGCAAATCTTGAAGTCAAAAGAAATCTTCGTTTATAAAATAAATCTATCGTAAAAACACACTTTTTATGACAAAAGATATTTCTCGGAGAAAAAATGCATTTGTAATTGCATTTTTTTTCGCTTTGAAATTTCAGCAGATCCTTGTGTGTTTCCAAAATTTAATAACAAAACAATGTGAGCCCCAGGACAGGATGTACTAGTATAATTAAGGCTAAACAGACTGAAAAGACATATTTATTCAACCTTTAGGCCCCTATTCAAAAAAAATTAAAAAGATATTTAAATGTCCTCCTAGTCCATGCATCCTAAAGCCAGTAACCAGAGAATGTGCGCTTCTGGAATTCTACAAGAAAATTCTGTCGTTCTTGCTAGTATCGATTTGCGCTTACAGCGTTCAGAGTTCTCCGGAAATTATTGTGATAGGTGCAGTGGCGTCTGGACTGACCGCTGCCAGAGCACTGACCGACGCTGGACAGTACAAAGTGACCGTCTTAGAAGCCAGACCCAATCGTTACGGGGGAAGAATATGGACAAATACTGAAAGTTTTCAAAGTGCATCCGGAATGTCATTATACATTTACAAAGAGGCAAATTTGGAAAACGAGTAATATAAATACAAATCACAAATATATATCAGTTAAGGCAGTGGACGAAATGAAAATGTCCCATACAAAATGTATCTAAATTCTAAAGGTTGATGTAGTACGGCTTAGAAGTGCTGTGAGTTATTAAAAAAGATAATTTCTAAACCCTAACACTAGTACTTACAAATACACTGATTAATACGGAATAGTTTGACGTACATATTGTTGTACGTGTCCACCACAACCCCCAACCCTGTGCGCGCACACAGACCCAAAGACAAGCACAGTGTCTTTGATTCTGTGTTTCAGTTTTATTTTTTGTTGAATCATCTTCAGGAATGAAAGAGGTATCCAACATTAATGATAAATGTATGTACATGTATATTTACTTGTGGGTTTACGTCGTGTAATTTACGACTTTTCAGTCATATGACGACCACATTAGTGATACATTTAAAAGCCTCTCTCTCGCACTTTCTATATATATATATATATATATATATATATATATATATATATATATATATATATATATATATATATATATATATATATATATATATATACCGTTCCCTTGATAAGAACAAGACTGCAGTCGGAATACAAACATGTAGAAAGTTGAAAAGGCTAACTTGTTTGTTTTTTATTCTATCATTTCTCCTCACTAGTAGGGAATGTTGCCAACGTGTCACATTTGGGAGGCGCGTCCTCTTAATATTTGGGTAGAGTTTATGACACAATTTCCAAATTGTCTAAATCATTCTCTGTGCCTTTAAAGACCATTTGAACATATTTTCCGCTTCAGAAAAACAAATTTTGTTGTCCAGTTTGTTCTCTTCTGTTCTTATACGTCATATTGAGGGTGCATTGTGGGTCTGCCTATCCTTTCCCTAACTATCACCAGTTAAGTGATAAAGTTATAGGGTTTGTTCACTTTTGTTTCTTGTCAACATAGCAGAAGCGTAATGGAAACGAGTCGCATCGCCTTAAAATTTATGTTATGGTCGTTTTGTGATATATCGATTTTTGTGTGAAGACTGTATTTGTAAGGCTGCCTTACTATCAATTAGGAGGATCCTGTAACTAACCATAAGAGGCATATTTTCAGGTTCCAGAACACTGAACATTTGTGACGAACAGACCATGACGAATATGATGTTTTCCGGCATTTTATGTACATACATGTATGTTAGGCTAAAGTCTAAAGCATCACAAAGGCTGCTCAGATAATTATAACTAGTTCCGATGATGGGAATTACCTTAAAGCTACAACAATTATTATACAGAACATCGCAAGTATTATTTGATGATTCAAGCCGTTCATGTTGTCATTAGGCTGTACATACTTTACATACAACGAAAATTCAGATGTGCTGTTTTGAGGATTCCTGATAGTTGGACGGTCATTACTTTTACCTGAGTGTATACATGAAAAAGACTTGCTGTGTGTGTCATCTTGAGAAGCAGTGTATATGGATAAATAGAGAATTGCATTCAGGAATGAAAATAGGGGTAGGCAGTGCTTGCTACAGAATTTGTTTACAATTATTTTCAATCTTTTTCTGTACGTTACACGTGCTTGTTGTACATTACAATCACTTGGAATTTAACCCAAATGTTTACAGGAGAAATCTAGAATTGAAAATGGATTCCTCTGAGTCCATAACTTTGTGTGCTAATCCGCCAGACAAAACAACTCACTCAAGAATGTAGGGCGCCGTTATAGCCAAACCTATGGCGTGAAGCTTTCACTACATGAATCCTCTCACACATGTTTCAATGCTGTGTACAAAGTTTACAAACAAGTGTTTTTTTCTTCGAGTCCAGAATAACGAAATACCTTTACTTGTCATGACCTTGCGCGTTTAAAAATTTAGACAATTTGGAAATTGTGTCATAAACTCTACCCAAATATTAAGAGGACGAAGAAGTCTAAACTACAGAGACTGGTAAACAGCATGTCATAGGATCACATTTCATTGTTCTACAGCGTAATCCAGTTTTTGCTGGTATGAAAATTGCATATTTTCCCCACGGTTAGCCAATCCATGTTCCTAGCTATCATTTGAAATGATGGAGAAACCTTGAAGCTGTGTCAATCGAAGCTGTCGCTCATCATGAAAATGTAGGCAAATTTGGATATATGAACATGACAATTATGGCTGGCTGGTTAGGGATATGGTTGGATACATGACATCTGATGTCCCACCCTCACCCCTTCTTGTGACGGCGGTATTTTTCATATCATTTCAAGTGAAGCCAATAGTGACGTCATGACGCCACAGAATGAATGAACATATGTGTTCACAGACTGCTTACAGCGCACTATGCCGCTCTCTATGCACGCTTTACATCACTGCCACCAATGGACAAGCTTGACATTTGGAGCCGGTGTGACGCACATGGGCGTGTTTAGGCTTAGCCTCACCACTGATGTCCATGCGTGGCAATATTTAATCAATAAAATTGGTTCCCGTATCACTTAGAATCATGTTGTGTATACTTTAGATGAAGAGAATCCATGTGTATAAAGTATTAATAGAAACAACGGTTAAAACAGAGTTTTTGTATATCCTGTCATCACTTTCTGCCTCATCATTGCAACCCCCGTGATCTCGGCATGGTTCAAGATTTCTCTACAAAAACATGTGCTCTGAGTGTGTTTTGTTTCATATATATGTTTTTCAGGGGGGGACAAGACTGTCTCCGAGCCCCCAGTTACCCTAACAGAAGAAAGATCCAGTATTTCCTGACCACATCACACATGCTTGAACCCTGGAGATACTCCATAATTCATGCAGTCAAACTGACGCATTTCTACAGAGGACATCTTCACACTCTCTGAATGCGGGCTTAGATTAACCATACAGCGCCAAAAGGGTGTTCCCCGTCACGTGTGACACGTTTTTAACACTCCCTACTACTCTCCTCAATAGAAAAATTCTACGTTTATACCTATATATACATATATGCACACTGGACATGGTATGAGGTTAACATGCTAGACGTTTTTCATCAGTGGAGCTCTATACAAACAATGGTAGCTCTTAACCCATAGTTAGAACCGCTCTTAAGAGAAGCTCTAATAGAAATACGGAAAGAAAGTCATGGATGAAAAGCCTCTAGTTTTCATCTAAAATTAATAGAAATGTATTAATTACTTAATATTAACGTTTGTTTTTACACTAAAAACGTAATCGGTTAAATTTATCAGAAAGTCTGCCAGAACGTATTCTGCTATTGCAGCAGATTATTCTGTTAAATATGACACACATATTCTATTAATTAAACATAAAGATTCTCTCGGGTCCTCCGTGGCTCAATTGGTTTGCGCGCTATGGCAGCTTAATGACCCAGGAGCCTCTCGCCAATGCGTTCGCTGTGAGTTCAAGGCCAGCTAATGCTGGCTTCCTGGTTCCTCCCACCATTATGCTGGCCACCGTCGTATACGTGAAATATTCTTGAGTACGGCGTAAAATACCAATCAAATAAATAAATAAAGATTCTATCAGAATACTATCTTGAATGTGGTAGGCTATTGTATTATAATAACAGTATAGATTCTAGCACCTAGCAGACAGCAGACTTTCTGTTATAATTAACAGGTGAATTTTTACGTGTAGGTTAGTCTATGTGGCTGCATGGAAACATAACCATCTAATCATATTCAATGGGTTGTCATAATCCTGTGAACCATGCTTGAGAAGGTTCGTGCAGCTGGATAGATTGGATGTTATGACAAAGGGAGCTAACTGCATGATGTAGCACTTTTCGGCTTTCCAGGCCCACGAATTGACATGGGCGCCAGTTTCATCCATGGCCCAGACGTTAACAACCCTGTTGTGAAACTGAACCACCAGTTCAACCTGCCCATAGCTGACACGGACTATACGGGGTGGCTTGCCGTCAGAGAAAATGATTCTGTACCTTACAATGAAACCAGTGTAGAGGCAGCTGCTGTTAAAATGAACACGGTACTAGCCTTAAGCTCAAGTTATACAACAGGAATTTGTCGTTCAAATAAGTGTGTGATTTTGATCGAACTGTTCGAATGAGTGGACCATATAAAGTGTGAATGAAGCTTTTACAAAAAACATGCATCAAATATACAGCTTTTTTTTTAATACACACTAAAAGTATGTGTTTCGTTCATGAACACATTTCTGATACACTTTATAAACGCGTGTTTAATCGTAAAGACTGTGTTAAGACGTCATACGTCGGAAAGTTCGGTAGTACCCTGCCAAAGGTCGATAGTTTTCCCCGGACACATCGGTTTCCTCCATGTATCTACAACAATGACCTCCATAATGTAAGCGAAATAATCTTGAGTATGGCAAAATCAATTATGGTATAAAAGCCTTAATTATAATAGAGTTTGAATTAGATTTGCATATCCATGTAAGCTTTGACTTTTATGAACATATTTTCATAGCTTTTCATAACGAATATATTGTTTGTATATAGGCTTTCAAAGCTGTGGAGCATCTCTCATCAGACTTGGAAAAAGACATATCCGTACACTCGGCTTTGAGACAAGTCAATCAGTATCAGCTGATTGAGGATCCTCTCTCACAAACATTTCTGGCTGAGCATGAGTTCTTCTTCGGAGATACCGTAGATACCCTGAGCACAAAATATCTGTATGACGGATACTTGGAGGTAGATATTGCACCGACTTCGGACAAAATACCTGCACGCGGATACACCAAGATGTTGGACAGGTAAGTTGTAAATAGCTTCAATCACATGTAGCTTTATGACGGTTACGTTCCTAGAAAACTGCACACACAGTTCATTAAAACTAATTGTATTTTCATTTTTGTTAACACATAGTGTGTTATGCATGAACGTAATAACACTAACGCGCGACATCACAAGGCTGTGACAATGTAGACCCGGTATCTCTATATATTCAAGATTTATGTCCTTCCTACTATACAGTTTTGGTTTCTGGTATTATCAAGGAAAATCTCGTTGGCAATGATGATATCAGAACAGTACAATAAAACCAGTGGGGACATAGGCTTCCACGCCTAAATATCATGCTTTCTCACGGTAATTGGTAAACTTGGACAAAAAGTCTGGCAAAGGGTTTTAATCTTTAGCGACAAAAACATCAGATATTTGGTATCAGGTCGCCAGTTACAGTAAAGTATAAACGCTTGTCATTTTAACTATCACCAGAGCTTACTCGGAAATCGTCGTGCCATTTCCGTGTTGAAGGATCGTCCAGAACTCTCCGACGGAAGCTCCTCTACATATCCTCCTGGACCAGGAAGTCACGGTGTGGATGTTCAAGAAGACAAGCGCGTGGTCATCAAATGTAGGAACGGCCAGAATTACGAGGCGGATGCTGTTATCGTGACGTTACCACTGGGGGTTTTGAAAACGAATGACGTCAAATTCACGCCAGGTTTATCCACCAAAAAGAAGGGGGCAATAAAGAGAGTTGGTAAGGCTGTGTGTGTGTTATGGAAAAGAATTATGGATCCTGTCTGGATGAAAATTGTTTCTTGGTGTTAGCATTGGTGATACTTAAAACTGCTTGAAAGTTGCTTCTTTAATAAGTGAACATAAAGCCTTATTCTGTAGTCCTCTCACGAAATATGCAGGTCTAAAAACAGAACTATTTTTGAGTTTTGTCTTTTAATCATGTAGTAGAGGGTTTTATCTCTTGTCAGTTAATCGTTTAATTAGCATTAGTGTACTCTGGGCTATATATGCGTGCGTATGGTGAGTTCGTGCATATTAATTTAAATACTTTCCTATTCATTATCAGGATTTGGCACTGTAAATAAGCTTGTGTTAGAGTTCAATCAACAGTTTTGGCCGAATGACACACATCACATAACTGTGGCGAAGCGAGATAATGCTGAGCGAGGGAAGTTTTCCATTTTGTCGAGTTTCCAACCAATTGTGCACAAGCCCGTGATAGTGACTTATGCTGTCAGCCAGATTGGAGAAGAGAGCGAGACGCTGAGTGATGCCGAGCTTAAAGACATAGGTAAATCCACTAACGTATTGAAAATGAATTTCATTTATAACCTGCAAATGTAACACAGAATTGAAGAAAACAGTTCATTACAAATGAATTTGTCACTACAAATCAAGTGATAACATTTTCGTCCGATGCTCGCGTGTTACAACGTGTGAAATAGATATAGACCTAATATACATAATGCGAAACTGCAATTGTAATGTAATGTGATGTAAGTTCAGTGTCTTAATGGTTAACGTAGTTCTTATTACGTCTTACTATGCTACGCCTTCAGCCTTCCCGTCTTTAAAAAGCTATTGGCTTCCTAAGATACTTTTTTCAAAAGTTTCATGGAATCTGGTAAAAATGTTCTGTTAATTTACTTGCAGCTCTGAGTCGTCTGCGCACGGCTTTTGGTACGTCCATAGACAATGCAACAATTGTCAATCTATCTCGAACGAACTGGAAGAATGACCGGTTTTCCAGAGGCTCGTATTCATTCCCAGCTTTAGGTAATGTTTCGCGTTGTTTAATCCGAAACACTGAAAACACTCACTGTTTTATGCGACGCAAAGACGACTGTGGGTCTTCACCACATATGAAGTGGTTTTCGCTCATCCTCACAAATGATCCATGAACATATCTCATTTAAAGTCTGCAGGTTAGATACTTCTCACACATCCCCCTGGACATAAAGCGAGAACAGATGTTCTGGTGTCCAGACAGATCTGTCATTATAATGTCATTATAATGTAGCTGTGTAGGGTCTCATGACTGGTACTAGACTAGAGTGACTAGAGTGTCTGCATGGCACTCCAGTGAGGCAGCACTATAAATATGTCGATTGACTTGGCCTCGGTAAAAGAGACACCGTACCTGGGCAATGGAAATAGGCCTAGTGCTTAAAGCGGTGTTAAAACCTTAACAGCCAAAACTTAGCGTTCTTGCCTAGTGTTTATAATCACCATGAGTACGTTACTAAAGCGTGATGCTTGCATACCACCACATATACTACAACACGCACCTGGTCCTTAGGGGCCATCGCAGAAAATAAAACCCATGGGGTGTTTACGCCAAACACACTAGAGCGCACGTGTGATAGCTAGATGCCACCACACACACTATAGCGCACGTGTGATGGCGAGATTTACGTATAATGGCTAGATACCATCAAATACACTATAGCACACACGTGATGTATATATGTCACCACACACATTAAAGCGCACGTGTGATGGTTATAGATGCCGCCACACACTACAGCGCACGTGTGATGGATATAGATGCTACCACACACACAGCGCGCGTGTGATGCTTATAGATGCCACCACACACACCATAGCGCACGTGTGATGCTTATAGATGCCACCACACACACCATAGCGCACGTGTGATGCTTATAGATGCCACCACCCACGCTATAGCGCACGTGTGATGGTTATAGATGCCACCACGCATACTGTAGCGCACGTGTGATGCTTATAGATACCACGCATACTATAGCGCACGTGTGATGGTTACAGATGCAACCACGCATACTCTAGCGCACGTGTGATGGTTATAGATGCCACTACATATACTATAGCGCACGTGTAATGGTTATAGATGCCACCGCACACACATAGCGCACGTGTGATGGTTATAAATGCCACCACGCATAATATAGCGCACGTGTGATGCTTATAGATACCACGCATACTATAGCGCACGTGTGATGGTTATAGATGCCACTACATATACTATAGCGCACGTGTGATGCTTATAGATGCCACTACATGTACTATAACGCACGTGTAATGGTTATAGATGCCAACACACACACTATAGCGCACGTGTGATGCTTATACATACCGCCACACATTATAGCGCACGTGTGATGCTTATAGATGCCAGCATGCATTCTATAGCGCACGTAAGGTGTTTATAGGTGCCACCACGCATACTATAGCGCAGGTGTGATGGTTAGAGATGCCACCGCGCATACTATAGCGTACGTGTGATGCTTACAGATGCACCACACACACTATTGCGCACGTGTGATGCTTATAGATGCCACCACGCACACCATAGCGCACGTGTGATGTTTATAGATGCACCAGGCATACTACTGCGCACGTGTGATGCTTATAGATGCCACCACTCACACTATAGCGCACGTGTGATGCCATCTATATAATGGTTATAAATGCCACCACACACACTACAGCGCACGTGTGATGGCTATAGATGCCACCACACACACCATAGCGCACGTGTGATGCTTATAGATGCCACTACACACACTATAGCGCACGTGTGATGCTTATAGATGCCACCACACACACTATAGCGCACGTGTGATGCTTATAGATGCCACCACACACATTATAGCACACGTGTGATGCTTATAGATGCCACCACGCACACTATAGCGCACGTGTGATGGTTATAGATGCCACCACACACACTATAGCACAAGTGTGATGCTTATAGATGCCACAACACACACACAGCGCACGTGTGATGCTTATAAATGCCACCGCAGACTGAAGCATAATTTATTCACACAGTGTCCAGGTCACTGTAAAGTCTTGTTTCTCTCACGAATGTCTCCAAGATCCCTCAAAACGGCGTCCTCAGTCAGGCTGGTGGTTACACTCTGGTAGTTACACTCTGGTGAGGAGTGCGGTGTTTCACTATGACAGCAACTACCGCATCGGTGTGCGACGAATGCTGCTGTGAGTTCGCAATGAGGAAATGAGAAAGTCAATCCATGGGTTGATTACTGCTACTTTATTTGAACTGTTACTCGTTGTGTAGGTACACTGTTTGAGCAAATTCGTACGCTCCGCAAAACCATACATCAATCCAGTTCAAAAAGCTCCTTATACGTGAAACTAAAAACAAAGAACGATATTATATTTAGCGCACAATCGTATATCTGAATTTACGTCATTAAAGTCACAAAAAGTGGACAAACTGTGACATCTCCTGTCAGTTATCGATAGCTTCAACTCCTACGCAGATTCACACTCATTGTACTCTTAGGTAACATAAAATAAACAAGTTTACATCGTAAAAACATTATCTGAGCTAATCCTGAGAAATACATACCACCATGGATCCTCAAAATCTCGCAACAACGCAAGTTCTGAGCTGCTGTGACAACCGACAGACACTTGATGTCGTTTTCATGGCACCTACGTCACAGAACGAGGAAGTCGCAAAGGGGCGACAACTCCCTATCTGTATTGACTACAGTAACACACAGTATCACGATAAAATTTCCGCAAATTGGCACTACCCTATGTATGTGAAGGTACAGGCCAACATTCGCAAGCTATCATGGTCGGTTTATGTGTTGTTATCAGGAATAAAGGCGGGAGACTGGGAAGCTCTCGGAGAGGCTGAACCACCGCTGTTCTTTGCTGGTGAACACACGCAAGCCAAGCAATATGGAACCGTCTTGTCTGCCATAGAGACCGGAAGGAGAGCGGCAGCAGCAGTGGAAACTTACTTAAAATCAGACATTGCCGCGTCAGTGAACGTGTCATGTATTTTTGTAATTCTGTATTCTCTACTGTTTCCGTCGTGGTTTGTGTATTGCAGAGCCTTCTGTACGCGCTTTCACTGTATTCTTTCTGGAATAAAATCGATGTTCCGTGCTTCTGTTGGAGATTATGCGTGTTATTTCAGAGAATTTGTTAAGAGATACTTTTTACTTTGTAGACTTATTTATTTAGCTGGAAATTTGTGTTTTTCGCACCAAAGCAAGTTCAAAAATTAAGCCTCAAATCAGCGAGACTGTGTTGTCTTGTTTCTCTGTTTTCTTACAAGCGCGTGTAAGCAGCAGCGCGTAGTAATTTAAGGAAGTAATTTCAGTCAATCGTCATCACACAAAGCAAAATACACAGGATAAAAATACGCCACACAAAAGAGTTCATATTCAGAACTACCTTAGCTGGAACAAGTTTGGGTGATGTTTGAGAATATCATCTATATAATTAAAACAGAGTTTAATGTAATATCATTCTTTGCTTCGAAACAGACATTCTTATACCTGCCGTCAACCAAGATGGACGTTTCGGGCTGGGACTGATATAATATAATGTTAAATTAGTCTTAGTTACGGGTCAATAATCGAAAGGTTAATTTCCTAAACGACGTTTAAGACAAACTACCACAGAACTATAGAAGCATATAAAGGGCAAATATAGGACGGAATCATCCAACGAGAAGCAGTCAACAGTTTTCGATGGTATAGGAAAGACGCAAGGTATATTCTAGGTGACTAAGTGAAATTAGTATGCAAGCTGTGTACCATGCTAGAATATAAGTTGTCGATAACAAAATATGTATCTCAGTTGCTCCTTGATTGCAACTGTTTATATTCCCAAAGTGGCGATCTAATTCAACACGATGAAGATACGACCCTATCCCAGTAATAGACATTTATTACGAAGTTAAGCCGGTAAACAGGTGCCCCCTTTTTCAATGTCATTGAACGATATGATGCTGGGTGAAGTAAATAGCGCTCTTTCATTGGAAGAATACTCTATGTGATTTGTATAGATTTACATTAACATATTTAAACTTAATATATTACTTGACATTATATGAAGAAATATTTGTATATAAAAGAATTTCTTGTGTGATTCAGAAAGGACGGAATCATACAAAGAGAAGCAGTCATCAGTTTTCGATGATATAGGAAAGATGCAAGGTATGTTCTAGGCGAATGAGTGAAATCGGTATTCAAACCGTGTACAATCCTAGAATGTAAGTTGTAGATAATAAAATATGTATCTCAGTTGTGGTTTGATTGTAACTGTTCATATATTCAAAGTGGCGAGGCAATTTGAAACGATGAATATAATGCCCCTAGTACCGGGCTAGTAATAGAAATTTATTACCAAGCTAAACTGATGTTAGCTGAAGTAAATAGTGTTGAGTTTTCACTGGAAGAATACTTTATATAATCTGTATAGAACTTATTAACCGCATAACTTGACATTTTTGGAAGAAATACACAAAAAACAAGTACTTGTGTGGTTCCTATTAACTGCTGCACCGAAGTGGAGCGATTTTCTATCTAGTTGCAAGGGTCCTTTAACGTTGTGGTTTAAAGCCTGTGTCCAACGACGCCGCCAAAAATCTACAGACAAAGGGACAACACTCTGTGTATTCCGCAATTGTGAGGAATCGTTTAAAAACTCCCTGGATCCAGATCCTCATAACACCTAAATGTAATGGATTGGTGGATGTCTCAAAAACCAAATAGCGCATAGAGTTTGATCAGAATCAGTGGTGTTGTGGACCCTGATAATATAATAGGTCCAGATAACTGACAAATCGCGTCTTTGGGCATTTGAATTTTGTAGGAGTAGTACTCAGACATTTTGCCAAACACTCCTGGCTGTAAGTGGTGACGAGATGAAGTCATAATATTATCTTGTTGCAAACAAAAATTCCCAAAATTTTTCTCTTTGTGCTTCTTATACCCGAGAATAATGCTTTCACCAAAGCTTTCCTTACCTGTAAACTCTCCTTTAAAGTACTAATTTTTACCTAAGGCGCTCGCTCTAAGTAGCCTTGCAGAATTTTACAGATGTGGCCACTGGGGCGGTCTAGAATGTTCGTTGAAGACCACTTGTCTTCCACCAATATGCTGGGTATACTGTGTATATCTGTTTGTCACACATGGAAAAGTTTGTTCGTAACTTGCCAAGGCCAACGATTTACCATGGGCGCCCTGGTCTCCTCCACCAATAAGACTGGCTTCCATCTCATAATTAGTGGAAAAGTTGTCCAGTAGGAAGTTAAACGACAAACGAAACATAATGACATTTTTTGTACGAGCCTTACCACACTGCCAGACAGCGTCGAATCGGGGGCACTTACATCTTTGGGGTCTGCCACGCCCTGTTGACACTGCTTACTGGTGTCCTCTTTAACCCCGAGGCTCACAGGTGATCTCATGTCCGATTCGGCTACTTTCCACTGCATATTTACACATATGCGAGATTTATTCTTTAAAATATTGATGCATTTTTCCTATTCTGTTTTTATACTTATAATAAAAAAACTTTAATGTGGTATAGTCACCTAAACAAAACGTTACCTGAATTTTCGAAGTACATATATACCCATTGCATTTTTGTACAGGGATATGTTAAGAAGTTTTAAACACCAACCAAAATCACCTGTGGTTACATAAACAGGTAGTTTTACATAACTTTTTAAAAAGTGCAGACGTCACAGCATGGGGAATGGTGTACACTGGCGTGTGCTAGTCTCTGTAACAACTGTAACAACAACAAAAAAAACTTTTCAGTGAATCTGGATAGATATCAAAACCAATTATAAAAACATTATCAGGGGAATAGCCTGTTGGTCAGGACAAATCCCTCTAAAGCTTTCAACACCTTATCCATGTGTGTATCTGGACATAACAAACCCTGTACAATGAACTCTCTCAGTAAAAGAATAGAAACTGTGCAGCACTGTACTTGATACATGCTGGTAAAAATAAATGATAGTTTCGTCTCCTTGTTTCGACATTTACATAACTATGATGCATTGAACTGTACTTGATTCATTTTCTCTCATCATTTCACCATAACATATTGCTGGAATTGATAATCTTCCCTCATCTTTCTAAACTTTAAATGCTGATTTAAAGATGTAAGCGTGGTTTTCAAGTATGCACATCATTTATAAATTCTTACAAGTCATTACTGTAAAAATAACATAGAGATTCTAGAAAGAATACACTTAATGCGCAAACAAAAGGCGCTTTTGAATGCAAAACAAATAGATTTATAAATGCTGCAGGATACATTGAAAGATGTGAAACAGTGGAGAATTTAGAACTGTATAACTATAGGACACCTTCGCTGGAGCAGCATTGTCTGATTTTAAGTAAGTTTCCACTTCTCTTTCCGGTCTATATGGCAGACAGTGCGGTTCCATATTGCGTGTGCTCACCAGCAAAGAACAGCGGGGGTTCAGCCTCTCCGAGAGCTTCCCAGTCTCCCGCCTTTATTAACACATAAATACAGATACGATATATGATAATTTATTCCCCAAACTATGCATGGTAACTTAACATATGCGGTAATTCCTGTCGTGTTACTGTGGTTTCTATATCGTTGATTGCCAGTTCCCACGGACAGGACCACACACCTACCGATAGCTCTTAACCATCAGTGGTATTAACTTTTTCTGAGGTAACTCCTAGCCACCAAGCACGTGTTATAGTGTCTCAGCGTGGCACATAAATATCACGCGTATATTATAGTGTCTTTGGGTGGCACCTAAATATCACGCGTATGTCATAGTGTCTTTGGGTGGCACCTAGCCATTGCCGGTGTGTCCTAGTGGTGTCTAACCATTTGTAAATGATGAGAACAAAGACTCAAGCAAGCTAGTATTGATTGCTTTAGCTTTTAGCGCCGCTTTCAACACCAACATATGTGTAGTGTTACCTCACTGGAACCTTATGCAGTAGACGCCATCCATGACACCGTGCGCAACCACACAGTATACGGACAGTCGGATCCTGCTGATGTGTCATGGATCATTGTGTCGAGCGAAAAATACTTAATATGTGGTGAGAACGTTGTCTATGCGTGTCATAAAACAGAAAGCGTTTTCAGTGGTGACACCGCACCTGGTACAGCAGAATTCTTACCTAAAGCTGGGAATGAATACGACCCTCTGGAGAACCGGTCACTCTTCCATTTCGTGCCAGAAATATTCACAACAGTTACATTGTCTAGGGCCGTGCCAAATGATGTGTTTGGGCGACTTAGAGCTGAAAATAAACAACACTTATATTTGAAATTAGAGTGTGTGAAACTGCATATCATATAGCTTAGGAAAATAAAGCATTTTGGGAGATGGGATGCAGACGGGGTAATGCATAATCCCATTGTCTGATTCAGGCCATGACAATTAAAATGTGTTAACCATTAAAACAGTATACTAACATACTTAAACATTTAAAAGAATTCTTAAAATTTCAATCAAAAGCAACTTCATGCTTTTAATATTGCACATATGCATTTTACAAACACTAATATTTATAAGCGAATCTTACCATGCCTCGGACAAAAAAATTAATATTTGATTTTCAAGAACAAATCAATTTGTAATAGTGGATTTTTGCAATTCTGTGTTAAATTTGGACGTGATAAATGTACTTCATTGGTTAATACGTTAGTAGATTTACCTATGTCTTTAAGCTCGGCATCACTTAGCGTCTCGCTCTGTTTTCCAATCTGGCTGACAGCATAAGTCACTATTACAGGCTTTTTCACAATGGCCTGGAAACTCGTCAGAATGGAAAACTTGCCTTGATCAGCACTATCTCGCATCGCCACAGTTATCTGCTGTGTTTTGTTGGGCCAGACTCGTTGGTTAAATTCTACCACAAGCTTGTTTACCGTGCCAATTCCTAAAAAAACCCCACAAAAACACCACCTCTGTACAGAATATATTACGTAAATGAACCTGTAAAATATTTCATCCCTAGACGTAATTTATGTGTAAAAGGAATTGAATGACGGTATTTAAAACCATTAAAGACATAATTTCAAGACACGACAGTTGCTTACTTTTAATTATGCACATTTTGCGTGAGTGATACAGAATTGGACGTCTTAATAATGACGCAATGTTACAATTTTGAACCATCTTGTAACACCATGGATCAAATTTTCATCCAAACAGATCATTATAGGATATATAATCACAGTTCTATATGTACTTCACACACAGATTTACCAACTCTCTTTATTGCCCCCTTCATTTTCGGGGATAAACCTGGCGTGAATTTGACGTCATTCGCTTTCAAAACCCCCAGTGGTAACGTCACGATAACAGCACCCGCCTGGTAAGTCTGACCATTCCTACATTTGATGACCACGCGCTTGTCTTCTTGAACATCCACACCCGTGACTTCCTGGTCCAGGAGGATATGTAGTGAAGCTTCCGTCGGAGAGTTCTGTACGATCCTTCAACACGGAAATGGCACGACGACTTCAGCATTGTTGTGTGTATTAATAGAGTAATACCTGGTCGGAGTGAAAATGTCCTCATACAAAGTGCATGAAAGTTTTCGTTAAAGCACTGTCTCAAGCGTTCTCTCAGTATTTTAGCAGTCATCACACTCGTTATATACGTGCTCGGGGAAACAAGATATATGAATGTAGGCAAGATGTGAAGTGTCCGCTGTGCTGTAACTTTCCATTGTACTCGTATTCCCGGCGCCCATCTTTGCCAGCAAAGATTTCTTGGAAAATACAAGAAACCAAAACTGTGGTAGGAAGGGTATAGATCTAACACATGAGGGGCCGAGGATTACATTGCCATACTTCAAAGATAGGCATACTTATTGCTTAGGTTATTACGTTTATGACAATTTACCGTAAGCAAAAATCACCAATATTGTTATGAGAGCATCAAAAGCGCCGCCATTGCTTTACCTCGGGAACGCAGCTGAACCCTGTTTTGCATTATGGGTACAGTTAGCGCGACATCATGTATGTTTCTGGTTGGTAAACATGGCATATCCCATGGTCTCGTAGGAATTCCTGATTACACGCTGATTCATTGAGTCCCCAAGCTCGTCAAGAGCAAATGGCTGCGACCGTTTTGTTCTGTTTCCACCCCTCTTCCTGAATAAGTAAGGCTATGGTAAGTGTTGTCATTTCCTTTCATCATATGAAAGTGTCAAGTGCTTCTCACGTACCTAAGTTTTGCTTAACCTTCACTGTAACGAGGATTATTACTCAGGTGAAATACTAAGCATATGAAATCAGCATACATATATTTTGTACACAGTTAAACTTTGCTTGTAATTTTCTAAGAACGTAACTAATAAAGTTAGTTGATGTTGTTTACAACTTACATATCTAACATCTTAGTGTATCCAAGCACTGGTATTTTGTCAGAAGCCGGTGAAGTATCAATCTCAAAGTATCCATCATACAGATATTTTGTGCTCAGGGTATCTGCGGTATCTCCGAAGAAGAACTCGTGCTCAGCCAGAAATGTTTGTGAGAGAGGATCCTCAATCAGCTGATACTGATTGACTTGTCTCAAAGCCGAGTGTACGGATATGTCTTTTTCCAAGTCTGATGAGAGATGCTCCACAGCTATATATACAAACAATATATTCGTTATGAAAAGCTATGAAAATATGTTCATAAAAGTCAAAGCTTACATGGACATGCAAATCTAATTCAAATTTTATTATAATTAAGGCTTTATACCATAATTGATTTTGCCATACTCAAGATTATTTCGCTTACATTATGGAGGTCATTGTTGCAGATACATGGAGGAAACCGATGTGTCCGGGGAAAACTATCGACCTTTGGCAGGGTACTACCGAACTTTCCGACGTATGACGTCTTAACACAGTCTTTTACGATTAAACACGCGTTTATAAAGTGTATCTTTATTCTGTGTCTAAAAATAGTTGAATCCACCTGGAACGTATATAAGCCGTGTTTTCTGTGCAGAGTGGAGGTATTTTGCTGCATCCACTGGGAGCCAGGAGAGTGTACTGTGTTCGCGTTCGCTACCTAGCGAAGTACCTGACTGGGACAACTTGTGACTTATGTGAATTGTGTGTTTATCCCATGGTCCTTATGTTGGATTTCATTGAATACGTTCCTTGGGATGCAAAGGTGAACTGGAAACTTTTAAAGGCCGGTAATACTAATGTGTATGTATTTTTTTATGTTGTTGTTGTTGAACTGTCTGTAAAACTGTACGTCTCATTTTATATATAAAGCATTGTTTACATTGTAATACTGAGTCACTGAGTCTGTTTTCTGTTGCTGTTTTCAATACCGTAACACGGGGAACAGCCTTTTGGCCCTGTATGGTTAATCTAAGCCCGCATTCAGAGGGTGTGAAGATGTCCTCTGTAGAAACGAGTCAGTTTGACTTCATGAATTATGGAGTATCTCCAGGGTTCAAGTATGTGTGATGTGGTCAGGAAATACTGGATCTTTCTTCTGTTAGGGTAACTGGGGGGCTGGGAGACGGTCTCGTCCCCCCTGAAAAACATATATATGAAACAAAACACATTCAGAGCACATGTTTCGCTCTCTGCATTCACTTCGCATCACTGCCACCACTAGCAAATTTTGAAGGGAAATCTTGAACCATGATGAGGCAGAAAGTGATGACAGGATATACAAAAACTCTGTTTTAACCGTTGTTTCTATTAATACTTTATACACATGGATTCTCTTTATCTAACATGCTTCTAAGTGATACGGGAACCAATTTTATTGATTAAATATTGCCACGCATGAGCATCAGTGGTGAGGCTAAGCTTAAACACGCCCATGTGCGTCACACCAGCTCCAAATGTCAAGCTTGTCCATTGGTGGCAGTGATGTAAAGCGTGCATAGAGAGCGGCATAGTGCGCTGTAAGCAGTCTGTGAACACATATGTTCATTCATTCTGTGGCGTCATGACGTCACTATTGGCTTCACTTGAAATGATATGAAAAATACCGCCGTCACAAGAAGGGGTGAGGGTGGGACATCAGATGTCATGTATCCAACCATATCCCTAACCAGCCAGCCATAATGGTCATGTTCATATATCCAAATTTGCCGACATTTTCATGATGAGTGACAGCTTCGATTGACACAGCTATAAGGTTTCTCCATCATTTCAAGTGATAGCTAGGAACATGGATTGGCTAAACGTGGGGAAAATATGCAATTTTCATACCAGCAAAAACTGGATTACGCTGTAGAACAATGAAATGTGATCCTATGACATGCTGTTTACCAGTCATGCTGTTTACCAGAAGTTTAGACTTCTTCGTCCTCTTAATATTTGGGTAGAGTTTATGACACAATTTCCAAATTGTCTAAATTTTTAAACGCGCAAGGTCATGACAAGTAAAGGTATTTCGTTATTCTGGACTCGAAGAAAAAAAACACTTGTTTGTAAACTTTGTACACAGCATTGAAACATGTGTGAGAGGATTCATGTAGTGAAAGCTTCACGCCATAGGTTTGGCTATAACGGCGCCCTACATTCTTGAGTGAGTTGATTTGTCTGGCGGATTAGCACACAAAGTTATGGACTCAGAGGAATCCATTTTCAATTCTAGATTTCTCCTGTAAACATTTAGGTTAAATGCCAAGTGATTGTAATGTACAATAAGCACGTGTAACGTACAGAAAAAGATTGAAAATAATTGTAAACAAATTCTGTAGCAATCACTGCCTACCCCTATTTTCATTCCTGAATGCAATTCTCTATTTATCCATATACACTGCTTCTCAAGATGACACACACAGCAAGTCTTTTTCATGTATACACTCAAGTAAAAGTAATGACCGCCCAACTATCAGGAATCCTCAAAACAGCACATCTGAATAATTGCACACTAATTTTTCGTTGTATGTAAAGTATGTACAGCCTAATGACAACATGAACGGTTTGAACCATCAAATAATAATGGGATAATTGTTGTAGCTTTAAGGTAATTCCCATCATCGGAACTAGTTATAATTATCTGAGCAGCCTTTGTGATGCTTTAGACTTTAGCCTAACATACATGTATGTACATGAAATGCCGGAAAAATCATATTCGTCATGGTCTGTTCGTCACAAATGTTCAGTGTTCTGGAACCTGAAAATATGCCTCTTATGGCAGTAAATCACAAACAATGCCCACGGGATTGGTGTTAATCATTAAAAGTTACAGGATCCTCCTAATTGATAGTAAGGCAGCCCTACAAATACAGTGTTCACATAAAAATCGATATATCACAAAACGACCATAACATAAATTTTAAGCGATGCGACTCGTTTCCATTACGCTTCTGCTATGTTGACAAGAAACAAAAGTGAACAAACCATATAACTTCATCACTTAACTGGTGAGAGTTAGGGAAAGCATAGGCAAACCCACAATGCACCCTCAATATGACGTATAAGAACAGAAGAGAACAAACTGGACAACAAATTTGTTTTTCTGAAGCGGAAAATATGTTCAAATGGTCTTTAAAAGCACAGAGAATGATTTAGACAATTTGGAAATTGTGTCATAAACTCTACCCAAATATTAAGAGGACGCGCCTCCCAAATGTGACAAGTGAGGAGAAATGATAGAATAAAAAACAATCAAGTTAGCCTTTTCAACTTTCTGCATGTTTGTATTCCGACTGCAGTCTTGTTCTTATCAAGGGAACGGTATATATATATATATATATATATATATATATATATATATATATATATATATATATATATATATATATATATATATATATATAGAAAGGGCGAGAGAGAGACTTTAAATGTATCACTAATGTGGTCGTCATATGACTGAAAAGTCGTAAATTACACGACGTAAACCCACAAGTAAATATACATGTACATACATTTATCATTAATGTTGGATACCTCTTTCATTCCTGAAGATGATTCAACAAAAAATAAAACTGAAACACAGAATCAAAACACTGTGCTTGTCTTTGGGTGTATGTGTGTGCGCGCGCACAGGGTTGGGGGTTGTGGTGGACACGTACTACAATATGTACGTCAAACTATTCCGTATTAATCCGTGTATTTGTAAGTACTTAGTGTTAGGGTTAGAAATTATCTTTTTTAATAACTCACAGCACTTCTATGCCCTACTAAATCAACCTTTAGAATTTAGATACATTTTGTATGGGACATTTTCATTTCGTCCACTGCCTTAACTGATATATAATTTGTGATTTGTATTTATATTACTCGTTTTCCAAATTTGCCTCTTTGTAAATGTATAATGACATTCCGGATGCACTTTGAAAACTTTCAGTATTTGTCCATATTCTTCCCCCGTAACGATTGGGTCTGGCTTCTAAGACAGTCACTGTGTACTGTCCAGCGCCCGTCAGTGCTCTGGCAGCGGCCAGTCCAGACGCCCCTGCACCTGTCACAATAATTTCCGGAGAACTCTGCACGCTGTAAGAGCAAATCGATACTAGCAAGAAGAACGAAAAAATTTTCTTGTAGAATTCAAGAAGCGCACATTCCCTGGTTACTGCTTTAGGATGCATGGACTAGGAGGACATTTAATCTTTTTAATTTTTTTTTTCAAGGTTGAATAAATAGGTCTTTTCAGTCTGTTTAACCTTAATTATACGAGTACATCCTGTCCTGGGGCTCACATTGTTTTGTTATTAAATTTTGGAAACACACAAGGATCTGCTGAAATTTCACAGCGAAAAAAAAATGCAATTACAAATGAATTTTTTCTCCGAGAAATATCTTTTGTCATAAAAAGTGTGTTTTTATGCTAGATTTACTTTATTCAACGCGTGAATCTTATAAAGATAAAATTATAAATCTGGGAGAAAAAAAATTTGGACGAAAGAGAAATCTCGATGATAGAGAAATTTTAGGCGAAAAAATAAATTTTGGACGAAAACATATGCTGCAGGAGTTAAAATAACATTGTGCTGTCAGATTGTATGTACTCTCTTAAAACTGAAATACTAAAAATAACAATACTGAATCCCACATTGTGGCATTGGTGAGGGAGGGAAAGCATTTTAATCTTAGGTTAACACTTTCAAGTGTTAAAAATTTAACACTTTGCAAAATGATTATAGAAAATGTTATAATCTAATACTATGTCAAATTCACGCCTTTAGGTGTTGTGTTCCGCATTATAAATGCTAAAAGATATGATATGTGACATTTGTTACAACTTTACGAACAATAACTACACCACTTCAGCGGACTAATGATTAGAGCGTTCTCCTCTAATTTGTGAGACCCGGCATCAAACCCGGGTCGCTTCATACCAAAGACTAAAATGTTCCTGTTGCTTCCTCGCTTGGGGTTCAGTAGTGAGTGGTTAGAGCAAGAAGACAGGACTGGTCGTCCCGGTGTGAGTACATTGTTACAGGGTGGAGTGTCATTTCTGGTGTCTTCGGCATTATACTTCAATGGCGGCAGCACTTTGGCGGCATGAACTCGCCCTGCCACACGAAGACACCGTATTTGTCCACACACCTAACGGCTGCTCGTCGTCATATGACTGAAACATTGCTAAGTACGACGTACAAGAACATTCATACATACATACATACATACAAACAATAATTACAGGTCTTAACATTACACAAAGTTAGTACTATCATCAAAGTAACAGCTATTATCATTGTTGTATCTTTTTCACACTTAAAAAATGCTGATAATTCAATGAAAATTTGCGCTTTGGGAGAGTAATGGAATAAGAAAATATCAGCCTTAATCAGGTAATATGCGTAGACATCCCATTAGGAGTCCAAATGTTTTTATCACAGCTTAGCGCACTGATTATTTTATAAGTTACACTACCGGTATGCCACCGAAACTGCTTTTCTCTGAGCACATTTCCATGGTAATTGCATGTAGCATAGATTCCGCTTATACTAGGCTGTCGTGCATGGGAAGGTCGTGCAGCAACCTGTGGATGGTCGTGGGTTTCCCCAGGGATTTTTACATGACTTGGCTACCGTTTGCTATGAAAGGAATTACATGATCCGCAATGGAAAATCGTAGTCTGCTGTTTTGCATAAAAATAGACCTCGTTTATTTATAAACCGGAATGTTATTGGTTAATGCATTATGTAAATAGTTAACATCGTTTTTGCAACGATTGTCCACATGGTCAAAATAGTACTCCGCTATCTTAGGAAAGTTTTGTTTTCACTGGTTGTATCAAACCTGATACAATTGTTTTCTGGTTTATCAACATAAAATGCAACAATGATGTCCAAAGAACAATGGTTTCGGATCAGCTAGTCCATTCGGGTATGTGACATTTTAAAAACTAATAGAACAGTCATTGGATATTCTCTGTTTACATCCAGGTACATCATTCTTCCAGAGAACAGTCAGCAGCCACTCAATCACTCAGTCGCCCAATCAACGAACTAATCAACCTTTCAGTCATGTAATAAATCAACCAGTGGAGAGAACTAAAAGAAAACTTGGATAATCGTTACATTTATTCTGCGTTGCATATAAATGGGGTAAATGGGGCTAGTAAGTCGCTTCTGCGGGAAGTTCCCGTTACCCTACTTGATCAGTGAGGTCGCATGTTCGAATCCAGCTTCCGCCGCCAAGTACCTGAGTGACAAAGCGAGATCTTTCCTCGAGGATCTGTGTGCTTTCTCCCACCCAATTGCCCGTCCTACAAGTAAAACATTATGATATCTTTGAAATGAGCACTTAACCACAAAATGCGCATGCGTCAAACACATTACTCCACCACACTAAAACAAAACGATGCCCCTCATAATTTTACCCTACGTGTAGTAGTCTCAGATAAATAAACCCCACACCAATTAACTATATCGGACCATACTGAAAGTAACTTGAACAGCATACATCAAATCACAAAGAGGAGGCCTCAGTGGTCCGGGTGGTAGCACGCCAGCGCTGGACAACGACACAGAAGCCTCACACCAATGTGGTCTCCGTGAGTTGAGGTCCAGATGATGGCCTCATATCTAGGCAATCTGCCGATGGTCGAGGGTTTCCTCCACAGCACCATACATATTCACTGAATGTTAAATGTCACATCATATTTAACCACAACCTCACTACATGCAACACATCATTGCACAATGCACACTCCAATGAACCACATATAACAAAAAGTGAACAGCGTTCCAATCCACCAACTGTTGGGAAAGATCACGTGCTGTTAACACACCCACCGAAGCTTAGCTCTGGGCGATTCATACAAAGCCAGCATTGACGCATGTTGAATGCGAGTAGACCTATTTTGTTTTTCTTTCTTCTCCAGAATCTGTACATTTGGCACAAAATGTTTATTGTTCAAACAAGAAGATCAGTATGATACGCATATATATTCCGATCAAACAAGAAGTCTCATTTTCGACGTTTGTTGATATTTCTAAAAAATATTAAAAAAAAAAAAAAATAATTAGGTGTCCTTTACTTCAGGGGACGTTATTAGTAAGAACATATGTAGCGTGTGTACACAATTTGCCATAACCTGTGCATTTAAGCCAGAGTACCGGGTGTATAACAGCGTGCATATAGGTCAACTGCAAGCGCCTGCGCTGTTTCACCCAATGTAATATACATGATTAAGACTATCAGGGCCCCTGTTACTAACAGACTCAGGGCACACTTAGGCCTACCATCACGAGACATCCCCAAGAACTGGACCACAGACATGGCCGCAAAATCTCGCAAACGTGTTGTCATAATTACAGGTAAGATTACCGACATTAAAAAGCACAACCAACTGCTAACCTGTCGCATTTTCTGTTCTACTCATTAGTGTTTCGATATTGACCAGTACATACCGACTACACTGCAAATATTAACGACGCATGACGTATTTATAAAAACCTACGCAATACTGGACAAATGACTTGCAGTTTTTATACGAACGCAGACGTCTTATGCATAAACGTGTTACATGTATATGGCGGGACTATACAGACATAGGTTTTTGTTAAAACACGGGCTGGCATCCTTGGGGTACTTTCAGTAACTTATTCCAACGTTTCCTACAAAACTATGGTGTTTTATAGACAATATGTGACATGTCTTCTAGTGTGGTCAAATAGCCATTTTTATTTGAACATGTATATATGTTACTTTTTACCCACAGTACTCGGCGCTGATGATTTTTCAGAGACCATTAGAGAGGGCATTTGCTTCACCAATATAAGTGCCTATAGCTTGAAAACTGCACCGTGGATGTCCACAGCAGAATAAGAAATCGCGCTATACAGGCATTTTTAAATGCTGCATGCATGTATAGGGTGGAAGCTTGCTGCATGCATGTATAGGGTGGAAGCTTGTTGCATGCATGTATAGGGTGGAAGCTTGCTGCATACATATATAGGGTGGAAGTGTGTATTTTATGGACTCATGTATAAGGTGGAATTGTGAATAGCGTGGAAGTGTGCAAGTGTAGGGTGGAAGTATGTATATAGTGTGGAAGTGTGAATGTGTAAGGTCGAAGCGTGCATGGTGTGCAAGCGTTGATGTGTAGGGTGAAAGCATACATAGAGTGGAAGCGTGCAAGTATAGGGTGGAAGGGTTTATATATTGTGTTGTGTAAGTATGCGTGTATAGTATGGAAGCTATTTTGTGAAGACTGCATGCATGTATAGGGTGGAAATGTGTATAATGTGGAAGCGTACATGTGTATTGTTGAAGCGTGTATAGTATGGAAGAGTGAATGTGGAAACGAGTGTATCGGGGAAGTGTGTATAGTGTGGAAGTGTGCACGAAAATGGTGGTAGTGTGTATAGTGCGGAAGTGTGCATGAAGAGGGTGGTAGTGTGTATAGTGCGGAAGTGTGCACGAAGAGGGTGGTAGTGTGTATAGTGCCTGTATATGATGGAAGGGTGTTTAGGATTAAAGACTTCAGGTTATATTGAACAAAACAAATCAGTTGTTCTGGTCTCTGGTGGATAGGAGGATAGGGGTTTGTAAGAACCATTCCTGAAATAAAATGTCAGTTCTAAAAAAAGAACACCTCTGAATACAAAACTGACCAATTTTGAAATAAGTTCCACTTTCGAATAAAGTTTTATTTTAGAAGTAGTAAGCAGGATTATATCAAAAGTGCTCAATTTCTATTTCAAAAGTGAACCTTATTTCAAAGCCCGTTAATTTATATTTCAAAAAGTATTTTTGTTTCTAAACTGGCAATTACTTCAAACATAGTTCAGTCTCATTCTGGGACAGGGAATATTCAAGGTTCCCCAGCTTCCATTGGGTTCCGGTGATAAGAAGAGGTTCTTCTGTTGTTCTAAATGGAGAATTTAATTTGTTGGAGAAGGTTTGCATTTCAACAATATCACGTAAATGTGAGTCACACATAAAAATAATAGACGGTTCAGTTAAAACACACGTAGCACGTTTCGACCAAAAAAGTAACAAAACGAAGCAGCACTTCTGACCATCAAAGTGTCCGTGCATGATTTTATTGGACAACCCAGTTAAGACTAACGAGTAGTATAGGGAATAGGGGTTCTGGCGCACCCCCCCTTGGGGCCTCCCCATAACAAATAGAGGCTCCCCCCACTTTCCCTGCTTCCCATCCCCCCCCCCCCCCCTTAGGCGCCTCCCCAGCCAAGGCATTATACACGCTTATTTACAAGTCTAGCCTACACACACACACACACTGATATGAGACGACCTAATTGGCATTTAATAGATAAGGCGTATGGTCTATATATGGGCCGGCTGTGTTGCACAACAGGGTGATTCAGCTGATTTTCTCCCCGGGATAGGGCGTAAACTACGGGTTTTATGAAAAATAAATGTGACAGGCTTTTTCAGCGTGTCTTGTTTGATAAGAGCCAGTATTTTTTTAGGAGGATTGGAGATATTTTGTTTATGCGGAAAAGTCCTTCCAATTTAGGCCCATGTTTCGTGGGTCGTGGGATATAGCTCAGTCGGCTGACAGGTGGGAAAGGCGCTGTGTGTAAGGGGTGTATTCATATACTACATTTATAAGGGGATGTTTGCTAGCTCAAATCCGGATTTGGTCTCCTGTATATGTAGTATATGAATACATTAGCTGCATATGGCGCCGGGCTCTATGCACTTCTAAGGAATCTCTGCAACTTTCGACAGTTTCGGAGGCAGAGAGACCTTACCAAGGGGTGTTGTAAATGGCCCAAAGGTAGTGGGATGTGTCAGCGCCAATTAACCCCCCTAACGGCGGCTCGCTAGCGCAAAAAATCCGGAGCCCGCCGTTAGGGTGGTGGTTAATTGGTAACAGGTTGAGCTATAAACCAGGCCTTTTTGTTTTTTTGGACCATGGGTTCGAGCCCCACACTGGGCAGATTTTTTTTTACCCCCGGGCACCAGGCTAGCCAGACACCCGTCCACCCGTCCAACTGGACGGGCAATCCAGCCAAAAGGGGTATTTTTGACGGGCAAAATCCTGAATCAACATATTTTTTTTAAGGCTAGTCCCAGCCCACAGACCAGTACACTGTTTCAAAGTGTATTAACATTATATGTATGTATACTAGATTGTGAATATTTTTCTAACATGTAAGTTTTCAAAGTGTATTCATATATGTATTCAGATGACAGAAATGATGTTTGACATGCACTACTGTGTCACTGTGCCAAAAGTTAATTTCTCGACATAGATATGTGACTGATAGTACATGTATTTGACTTGTTTCTTGTTTTGTTTTGTTTTTTTTGTATTTTACAAAGTTTATTTCTACCTACTGTGACTTAGCTGCTTAAATCGTATGGTGATTGGTGACACTACTCTTTTTAGTGAATGACAGTCACAGATTCAGTGGTGATAATTTTGCCTGTTCTCAGTCTCAGTTGTAAGAGCTATGTATACTGTATTCTGATTTGGTTCCGTTGCATTTTAATGTGAAGTAGTGTAACTGTGAGTGACATGCACCTGCTGCGCCAAATTACCATGCATTTTGATTGTTTTCCTTTTATATGTATTTTTGTGTATTTTATTGTTCACAGTTTATTTATTTCTACCTCCTGATTCACAGCATTCACACTTGAACTGTCAGAACTGCTGAGCCAAATTGCCGTTGTTTTCCTTGCATCTGTATTGAATTGTGTATTTTACAGTTCAATTTGTTTTTCTACCTCCCGTTTCACACTTGGTTGTCCAAAGCATAACAGATTGTAACCTTACATACTTTAATATAAAATTTATGTACTCTTTTTAGTGATTCGCACTCAGTGTCTCCAGAATCTGTACATTTGGCACAAAATGTTTATTGTTCAAACAAGAAGATCAGTATGATACGCATATATATTCCGATCAAACAAGAAGTCTCATTTTTGACGTTTGTTGATATTTCTAAAAAATATTTAAAAAAAAATAATAATAATAATAATTAGGTGTCCTTTACTTTAGGGGACGTTATTAGTAAGAACATATGTAGGACGTGTGTACACAATTTGCCATAACCTGTGCATTTAAGCCAGACTACCGGGTGTATAACAGCGTGCATATAGGTCAACTGCAAGCGCCTGCGCTGTTTCACCCAATGTAATATACATGATTAAGACTATCAGGGCCCCTGTTACTAACAGACTCAGGGCACACTTAGGCCTACCATCACGAGACATCCCCAAGAACTGGACCACAGACATGGCCGCAAAATCTCGCAAACGTGTTGTCATAATTACAGGTAAAATTACCGACATTAAAAAGCACAACCAGCTGCTAGCCTGTCGCATTTTCTGTTCTACTCATTAGTGTTTCGATATTGACCAGTACATACCGACTACACTGCAAATATAACGACGCATGACGTATTTATAAAAACCTACGCAATACTGGACAACTGACTTGCAGTTTTTATACGAACGCAGACGTCTTATGCATAAACGTGTTACATGTATATGGCGGGACTATACAGGCATAGGTTTTTGTTAAAACACGGGCTGGCATCCTTGGGGTACTTTCAGTAACTTATTCCAACGTTTCCTACAAAACTATGGTGTTTTATAGACAACATGTGACATGTCTTCTAGTGTGGTCAAATAGCCATTTTTATTTGAACATGTATATATGTTACTTTTTACCCACAGTACTCGGCGCTGATGATTTTTCAGAGACCATTAGAGAGGGCATTTGCTTCACCAATATAAGTGCCTATAGCTTGAAAACTGCACCGTGGATGTCCACAGCAGAATAAGAAATCGCGCTATACAGGCATTTTTAAATGCTGCATGCATGTATAGGGTGGAAGCTTGCTGCATGCATGTATAGGGTGGAAGCTTGCTGCATGCATGTATAGGGTGGAAGCTTGCTGCATACATATATAGGGTGGAAGTGTGTATTTTATGGACTCATGTATAAGGTGGAATTGTGAATAGCGTGGAAGTGTGCAAGTGTAGGGTGGAAGTATGTATATAGTGTGGAAGTGTGAATGTGTAAGGTCGAAGTGTGCATGGTGTGCAAGCGTTGATGTGTAGGGTGAAAGCATACATAGAGTGGAAGCGTGCAAGTATAGGGTGGAAGGGTTTATATATTGTGTTGTGTAAGTATGCGTGTATAGTATGGAAGCTATTTTGTGAAGACTGCATGCATGTATAGGGTGGAAATGTGTATAATGTGGAAGCGTACATGTGTATTGTTGAAGCGTGTATAGTATGGAAGAGTGAATGTGGAAACGAGTGTATCGGGGAAGTGTGTATAGTGTGGAAGTGTGCACGAAAATGGTGGTAGTGTGTATAGTGCGGAAGTGTGCATGAAGAGGGTGGTAGTGTGTATAGTGCGGAAGTGTGCACGAAGAGGGTGGTAGTGTGTATAGTGCCTGTATATGATGGAAGGGTGTTTAGGATTAAAGACTTCAGGTTATATTGAACAAAACAAATCAGTTGTTCTGGTCTCTGGTGGATAGGAGGATAGGGGTTTGTAAGAACCATTCCTGAAATAAAATGTCAGTTCTAAAAAAAGAACACCTCTGAATACAAAACTGACCAATTTTGAAATAAGTTCCACTTTCGAATAAAGTTTTATTTTAGAAGTAGTAAGCAGGATTATATCAAAAGTGCTCAATTTCTATTTCAAAAGTGAACCTTATTTCAAAGCCCGTTAATTTATATTTCAAAAGTATTTTTGTTTCTAAACTGGCAATTACTTCAAACATGGTTCAGTCTCATTCTGGGACAGGGAATATTCAAGGTTCCCCAGCTTCCATTGGGTTCCGGTGATAAGAAGAGGTTCTTCTGTTGTTCTAAATGGAGAATTTAATTTGCTGGAGAAGGTTTGCATTTCAACAATATCACGTAAATGTGAGTCACACATAAAAATAATAGACGGTTCAGTTAAAACACACGTAGCACGTTTCGACCAAAAAAGTAACAAAACGAAGCAGCACTTCTGACCAATCAGAGTGTCCGTGCATGATTTTATTGGACAACCCAGTTAAGACTAACGTGTAACTCGGTCGAAGTAGTTGCAGTATTGGACTATTTAAAGTATATGGAGTATTTAAAGTTACTATTTAAATTGTTTTAAAAAAACAATGCTTATCGCTGGCTTTCACATTACCTATGACTCTGTTCATTACCTATGGCTCTGTTCATTACCTGTGACTGTTCATTACCTGTGACTCTGTTCTAATTTACATAACACAGTTAAGACATAATATATAATATTTTTCCATCTGTATATAGGTAGCAATACTCACACGCGAGACATGCGGTCGTTTAAAACGGTCTCCCTTAAGAATCTATGTCATCGTCATAGATACCCGACCCGTGTTCTCGGTTCTCTGGATTAGCGTCAGCATCAAATGTGTGAAGGTAATTCTCATGGGTATATTACACTGTCTTTGATCCCTTCCTTATGAGAGTTGTCTCTCTTGTCTGGCTTTAGGCGGGAGTAGCGGAATTGGACAGGAGATCGCCTGTGAACTGAGCAAACGGGGTTACGCTGTGGCTATATGTGGTCGGAATAAAGAGAGGTTAGACAGCACCAGTAGAATGTGTCAAGAGAACGGAGCAGACTCCGAAGATGTAAGTCAAGGGAAATGGGCAATTATCGATAGTTACAGAATATAAAATGTTTCGAAAGTCGCTTTTTTCCGTACGAAATTAAGCACAATTGATTAGTGGGAAATCAACGCTTATTTCTTTTTTCAAAAATTTGAAAAATATATGAACCTTTTCGCAATGTCGCATTTCTCGGAACAAGTACATTAGGCAAGTGTACTCTGGAGTACTCATTTGTTTATTGAGAGTTGCGTCGACTGGAATATATAACATACGCACATGTAACGTAAGTGATTCTATGACCGACAGGTTTTACAGATCATCGGGGACTTGGCCGACCCCCAGTCCCCTGACAGGATCGTCTCTGCTACCCTGGAGAAGTTTGGAGGGATTAACGCACTGGTAATTTGCAAGTCTTCTTCGTAATATGTTGTACCTAAGTGGCTTTTATAGTACGAGGGGAATAGTTTCATTTCCTTTATGACGTGTTTCCTCACCTTTGTATTTTTTGAGGTCAGTGATCCATGCTCTAATGGGCGAGTTGTTTTTTCCATGTACCAAGGAGTAATAAAGGTCTTGTCGCTTCACACTTCCTATGATGGGTTAATCGTTCAAATATTAGGCCTAGCATTTTCCATGTTTCTTTGTCATACCAGCTTGCAATATCCCTAATCGGCATTTCGAGCCATGCAGCTAACCGCAGAGATGCACGTGTGCCAGCAATGTAAATAAAGATGTATCTAGCATTATATTTCTGATTAATCTAACTATAAATATGTCATATTTATAGGGCATTCTATTTCTATAAGCGGTTCCAAAATGTTGACCCATAGAAGAAACATGGCTGACATAGTTATCGGACTTGAATGAGTTATACATAGGTGGCTTTTAATTTAGAGTTTAACTCTGAAATGGAAAGGATATTTCCGGTTATATATTTTCAGATCAATAATGCAGGGTTTCTGAAAATGCCTGACAGTTTACAAACTGTGACCGCCGAGTCATTTGACCAGGTGTTCAGCGTAAACATCCGGGGCCCAGTCCTCCTGACCAAAGCATGCATGCCACACTTGGAGAAAACTAAAGGTGTGTTGTACTTGGACAATTCTAAAATGTATCATTCTGAGTTGTTTAGCTATCAGCTTCCCCATGCATGCATGGGTCACCTTCACTCCGTCCTAATTTCTTTCTTTACTTGCCTTCTTAGATCTTTGACGATTTTTGTTGAATGTTGTTATGGAAAGTTGTCTTGAGATTATTGACAAGATTATAGTTTACGGCTGGTATGCGAATGTTTTTTTTTTCGACGCCTAGAACCGTAGTCGAGTATAATTGTACAATGAAAGCTTTAATCACGGCAAATATGTAGGCCTCAAAGTCTGTCACCGCATTAAGTGATCTGGATGGTGGTTATTGTGAACTTGTGGAGGTGTTATCCGTACATGTCATAACCACAATATTATTCTTTTTTCCGGCCGCATGTGCTTAGGCTTACAATGAAGCTGGTACAAACACACCCAAAATAGAGTACAACTCTTCTGGGTGGGGACGGAGCAAATTATCCTATATCGATCATGTTTCACGCCATTTTAACTCTCGTGGCATTCAAATCAGAGTAAAATGTATATTGTGTGTAAGCATTTTCTGCAAAGCGATGGTTTTCTGGTTGTTTGGTTAATACTTGTATTTTTCTGATACAGGAACAGTGATTAACATATCCAGTGCAGTTACGGAAGTACCAGTGAGTAGATGTAGTAATGTTAGTAAAATTGTATTAGCTACTTGAAATTGAAAGACATATTTTAAACGGCAGCAGAGGGGTTCTTATTGGATGGTGAAATACCTAAAAAGTTCACAATTTAATCTGCAACACTCCGGCTCACATGTCCCTTGAGTTCAGGTTATTACACCCATTGATATCAAGTTAAGATGTGAGCTTAGAAAGCAGGAATTACATTTAGATGGGGGCGTTTGGCGAAGTAGGTCAGCCTGGAACCGTGAGGGGAAAGTCACCGTGGAACCCTTCATGGATGTTAACAGGGAACGTTGCGCAGTAACAATGATCGATATACGTATATATTTGGAACTTGATCTACTTGGACCGATTCCAAATGGTTTGCTTTAAATTGCAGAATAATTTGAAATCTGATTTAAATGCTAATTTGTGGGTGTTGATGTGTTGAAATTGTGTACAACAAGGAAGTGTTCAGTCAAGACAAAACTGTTGTTTTTCAGCTTTTGGGCCATTATATTGAATTTGATTACAGTCCAAAATAACTTCATGGGATCGGCCACTGGGGTTGTTGAGAAGACAATTTGAGAATGTTAAAATGTTCGTCTGCTGAAATTGTTGAGCTTGGATTGTTTGAAAGTATATCTGCTGTGATTATTTCCTTGTCTGTTGGGTTGTTAAGAAGTAGGTCTGCTCTGTTGGCCAGAAAGTAACTCTGCTTGGATTGTTTGGAGGTACATCTGCTTGAACTGTTGGAATGTAGGTCTGCTTAGGTGCTTACCAGTCAGATAAACCAATACGCCAACAATAGTTTTAAGCATAAGTCATTTAAACCAATACGCGAGCTGTGTAGCGTGTACAGGACAACACTGTGTGGTTTGTAAACACATTGTGCATCTTGTACATGAACACAGTGCTGTGTATCGTGTACAGGACAACACTGTGTGGCTTGTAAACACACTATAGAACTTGTACGTATACACACACTGCAGCTTGGACATGAACACACAGTTCACGTAAACACGCAGTGTAACATCTACAGAAACGCACAGCACAGCTTGTTCAAGAACACACTGTGTAGCTTGTACATAAACACACAGTGTAGTTTGTAAATAAACACACAATGTAGCTTGTACATAAACACACAGTGTAGCTTGTACATAAACACAGAGTGTAGCTTGTACATAAACACACAGTGTAGCTTGTAGATAAACATGCAGTGTAGCTTGTACATAAACCCACAGTGTAGCTCGTACATGAACACAGTGCAGCTTGTACATAAACCCACAGTGCAGCTTGCACATAAACATGAGGTGTAGATTGTATATGAACACAGAATGTAGCTTGTACATAAACACACAATGTAGTTTGTACATTAACAAACAGAGTAGCTTGTACATGTACACACAGTGTAACTTGTACATAAGCTCACAGTGCAGCTCGTACATGTACACACAATGTAGATTGTACATAAACACAAAGTGCAGCTTGTACATCAATACCCAGTGGAGCTTGTACATAAACACACAGTGTAGCTTGTACATGTACACATAGTGTAGCTTGTACGTAAACACACAGTGTAGCGTGTACATTTACACACAGTGTAGCTTGTACATAAACACATAGTGTAGCTTGTACAATTACCCACAATGTAGCTTGTACATAAACACGCAGTGTACCCTGTACATGTACACTCGATGCAGGTTGTACATAAACACGCGGTGTAACTTGTACATAAACACACAGTACAGTATTAACACGCCGTGCAGCTTATTGATGAGCACACTGTGTAGCTTTTTGATGAACACACAGTGTAGCTTTATGATGAACACACAGTGTAGCTTTTTGATGAACACACAGTGTAGCTTTATGATGAACACACTGTGCGGTCTGTGATTACAGAGCATATGTAGTGAAGATTGAGTACTAACATCTGCATGGTGTTAACTTGTTTTTTGTGTACATATGGGAACTGTAATCAACATACCCAGTGTGGTCTTCAGTAGTACAGCTGATATACTTATAATGAGTTCCTATTTACTCTGCCTACCTATTTGATATAGGTAACCGCCCATCACACATCAGACGCATAAAAAGGCGAGATAAAAGTATTGTGAAGCATATTAACTGATTGTGGGGTGCTTTCATTACCATGCCATCAAAAGCACACATGATGATTTGGAATCAAAGAAAAAAAAATGGTTATACTGTGGATACTGTACATACGCTTTCTCTCTCCTATATAGAAGATACGGTAAAAGAACTATGGAGAAGCAGTGTTGGACGTAATTTGCGGTAATCATCACTATAGGACATAATTTGTTTCCACACACAGGCTTTTCCCTTGCTTGTGTATCCCATGGCTAAGGCAGCGATGAATTTCTTCACCAAACACTTGGCCTGTGGTAAGACATGCATGTATACAGTCGACATTTTATGCAAATATCTTTTCCATTTGAGCTGCTCCTGCTTGATGTGGAAGAGGCAAAAAGAACATGAACTCAGATCTATATAGGGACAAGCTTGGCCTTCACCTAGAGTAAAAAGGATATAGGTCCACAACAAATTCAGTGCTGGTGATATTTAAAATACAACTGTTTCATGGTTCTAACGCCACGATATGGTCGAAATATACAGACAATGTAGCATTAAACGCAATTCATTCATTTATTCGTTCATTTATTCATCCTTCATATATAAACAAAACAGTTGACGTGAGATACAACGTCTTGTCACTAAACATTGCGTTTTTCAGCTTATGGAGTAAAAGGAGTTCGAGTTTGCGGAATAATGTAAGTAATATTACTATATACTAACTGTATAAACTGTGCTGGTTTTTTACGTCGCGTTGAAAGGGTATTACGCACATTGAAAGAGTGCATCGTTTTGTGTTCAGTCATAAAGACACACGAGGCGCGGGTTCAAGATCGGTCTGTGAATGGGATTCCCCCCACTCTGCACTGCTTGAGGGACATTGATGACAAGTGGCAGTTTGCACAGTCGCCCTGAGCTGAACGGTTTCTTCCTTTAAGAGCAAAATTCATACGCATACAGGTATTAAAGAATAATTAGTTAAATAAATAAATTCAATCTCGGTAGTGGGAATCCTTGCCAGTAACCTGTGGATGGCCATGGGTTTCCCCCGGGCTGTGCCGGGCTTCCTCCTACCATAATGCTGGCTGCCTTCGTATAAGCAAAATATTCTTGAGTACGGCATAAAACATCAATCAAATAACTAAATCAGTCAGTCAATAACGGTACGTTGAATTGCATGCTGCAGGGTGAAGTGTCAGTGTTGGGATTCGATGGATTAATCACTGTGCGCTCCCAAGCATTATTCCGATCCACGCCTCATTAGCATTATCAATGGTAGTAATTCACAGCGATGATTTATATCTGTATATATACGTTTGAGGAGGTTATATGTATGAATAGTGGCAGCCTCTCTTAAATGTACATAACGAGTAATGTTCAACTGAAATAACTCATACACTTTGTTCCTCTTCCATTAGGCCCGGGTACATCCAAACACCCGCTCACCAAAAGTATATGCCTTCGTCTTCGGAAGAAGAACTAGCAGCGGTAATTATTTAAAGTGCACTGCACAAAGAGTTTCAAAGTAGTTTGTCCTATACCTTAGCATTCAAGTGCCTAACGCCGCTCCACGTGTTTCTTTTTTTTTTTTTTTGCTCACGATTCACTGCAAAGGTGACAACTATATAGTTCAGAATTAGATTTGGTCAATAATGTCATTATTTTACATTGATATTTAGTTATTTGGTTTGTCCATTAACTTTAAAGGAGAAGAAAACTTAAAAACATGACACTATAGGCTGAAAAGAGCACATTTTTTTAATACCTGGTGGTGTCTGTTGCATAATTTTGCGATTTTTCCTCGCCATAAACGTAAAGCCTGAAAATGGCAAAGCTGACATAAATCGCCGAGTCCATCGCGTCCTCCATCTTTAACACCCTGTAATTTATGCTGAGGACGTGTTGCCTCTCAGCCAATTAGAGTCATTAAAACTGCCGGCTTGTTCGTGTAAACTGGGAGCCTACGTCCAACATTCCGGTTTCCCGATCATCAAACGGAAAACGAACTGTACTGTTCGCTACCTTCTGGGAAGAAGAGTTCTACCGGAAATGTACGAACTGCGCTTCGGCGGTTTCCGACGGCAATTCTCCTAACACAGAAGACATCATCAGTTCTTAGGCAAAGTAGAGTCGCCCACAGCGGATTTTGGCGCTGATTTTATTTATAATTTATCATCTTGAGGAACATATTAGAATTTTTTATGGCATGCACCTGCGAGGAAATGCATACTCTTTTCTGTGGTATTTGAGTAATATTTAAATTTTATTCTCCTTTAATATTCCATGTTAATATGAGGTCTCGGGAAGTGAGTCAGGTCTTTAACAACGTCGTGGCTTTACCGCCAACTTATCATGCATGTGGGAGGGTATATAGAATAGAGAAAATTCATTAAATGCATGTTGTTGGGTGGGGTTAGGTGTCAAATGTTACAAAAATTACAATATTCCACAGGTAGTGTTATCGACCCACGATTAGATGCCCATGTTAAAAGCGGCAACGTCATTTTGCTTTCTCTGTTATAATGACGTGTACATGAAATTTGGAAGGTCCCTACATTAGGAATCCTCAAATACAAGTGGCCCCGGATGCAAAATACATACACATAATAACGGTTCCGTGTAATTCTAAATATGGATGGCTCACACACTGCGTATGTTCATCATGTCCACACTGCGTATATATAGTGCATGCTCATCTCCACCTTATAAAATTGCATTATCGTCTAATGTCGTTAGCATACAACGTCTGGTTCATTAGGCTAGGACAGCATGAGCTTTTATCCCACTCTCACCAATCAGGCACAGTGTTTCAAAAATCCCTGTCAGTTGGGTCAGAGAAGACTGATGACCGGTTTCCACATCGTCTTCCCACCATTTCTACTTTACTCGAAAGCTCATTGTTAGAGAGCAATGGTTCAATTCTACTGTGCATACAGATCGTCTCTCCTTTTCATCCTGTGAGTCTGACTGACAATATTTAGGGAATTATCCGATACAAAAAGGTCATTGTCAGTGATTTCAAATTACACATACTTAAAAGTCTTAACTTGCGAACTTGACGAGTGTGATGTATTAAGTGGCCTTACGGGTATTATCTATGGTATATGCTCCTAACTTTGCCAACAGTTTACCCACGTATACAGAGATAGAATATGATAACCTGGGGTAAAAGTCATCCCGATTAAGGATGGCCAATAGTGTCCTATAGTGATGTCCTTAGGTATTGCCGAATAGAGAGCATCTTAAGATCCAAGCTTTTGGGCTATCCCCTCTCCAACACACTTATCCTAGCTGTAATGACACATATACGCAATCAACACATATAGGCTATGTGCATCAAAGCTGACAAGTTCGCATCAGATATAAAAATTCACAAGGTCTGTACTCATTTTCCTTCCAGCATGCCCAGAAGTTGGTGGACGCACAAATTGTGAGTCGAGTAGGCCAAGTTGGGGACGTGGCCAAGGCCGTGGCCTTTCTGCTCTCGGACGAGGCCTCCTTCATCACTGGAGAAACTCTCGTCGTTGACGGAGGATGGCAGCTTCATGTTTCAAAGTAAATCATGGAGATATAAAAGCCATGTATGTGCCATGGCTGGGTGTTTAAACGAGAATTATAGCCGTTAGCAGTTCTTTTTATCGTACGCGTAAAATAATAGCTTTCACCTTCAGTAAAACATCTGTACGTTTTTCTCTGAACTTTAGACCAAACGATGACACCAACCACTCCTTCGGAGTGAAGTGACCCTCATGTTATGTATAAATACGCAAAAGACAAACTGTTTATACATTTTATATTCTTGTGTTCCAGCTATAGGCCCTACGTATACACTCTTAATTAGAAACAAGCAATATACAAGATGAAATATCTAAATCTTACATGGTTAGATTTTGGACAGTTACTCTAGTTTTGCATTAAAAGAAAGGAAATAAACGTAATGTTGAAGATCAGCTCACATCCCATGTTTCATTCCTGCCTATATATCACCGTGTTAAGCGGACATATGCAATCTGAGATGAAACTTGTCCGGGTCATCTTAATTGGACATCGCTCGATATCGTAATAATATTGCCGACGTGGGGTTCATTCATTCGACAAGTGACTCCGCTTCGCTCTTATGCCTGGCCCCCGGGCGATGCCATGCTGGTACATCGCTATAGTACATGTGTATAACAAATACATACAGACATCTGTTTTGCGCCTTGAAAGCCGTCATCGAGTTTTAAATGCTTGTGTTTTAGAGAGGCATACTGATGAAAGAAATTCTAAATTTTTGAGTCGGTTCAGCTAAATAAAAAATGAGTTGCATTTGGCTCTGAACTAAACCTCCTCGGACCATATTTTCCGGAAAATGTCAATTAAGAGAATTATAAGGGGAAATCACTTGTCACTGGTCTAAACTCTTCGCCCGAGGAGATAACGAGTACTTCAGACGAAGACCACGTACGCCGATGAAGTATTAATTGAAACAAAGGTTGAGAAAGAGGATTTTTTGTCTGACATCAATTCCTGTCTCATCACCGTGATCCAAGTGACCCTGGCGTTCATGATTTCTATACAAAATTTGCTGGTGGCAGTGATGTAAAGCGAACGTAGAGAGCGGCACATGTGCTGTATAGAGAGTGCACAAGCAAATTTTGTAAAACCTTGAACGCCAAGGTCACAGGGCATGACGTGAAGTCAGAAAACACAAAAGGTGTATGTCACAATCTACTTTTATTTCTACTTAGATTTGATACTCATGCATTCTCTCTATCTAATGTATGCACAACATGATTCAAATGGACATCTGAAACAATTTTATTGGTAAATGCTGACTATAGGTTCACGTGAGGACGTCAGTGGCCTCAGAAAAAAGCCGAGACGCGTGTCGCATGGGCTCCAAAGGCCAACTTTCACTAGTGGAGGCAGTGAAATCTGACAAGTTCGCATCAGATATAACATGCAGCACATGCGCAGTATGGAGTATGACAGCGGGTAGCCATGTATTTGTAGCACGCCTCAGACCCCCATTAATTTTCCATAAGCGACAATGTTAACGTTTAGCGCTGTAGCTCAGCCCCAAACATTCGGTGGCCAATAAGCTTTGGTGCATACCTGACCCAGCCTGTGGGAAAGAAGCTATTAAAATCTTGACAAAGGTTGACCGTCAAAATCTGGACCTTTCTATGCCGGCAGCTGGGAGGGGTGCCTAGCAACGCCAAGGGGACGTCACTCGCAGCCTCATCTCCACCTATCTCCATGTGTCCTCAAGCCCAGAATTTCAAACTTTCATCTGTAAAACTCATACCTGCCCAAAGCTTAGACAATTTCCGGCATTTGATACCAAGCATGCACCTGTACACCAAAAACGGCAGGCTGGCAGCAAAAAAAAAAAAAAGACTTTACACCCTAAAATACACAGAATTACATTCGAAATTTTATATTTCTAAATGCAAGTTAAAATGCTAATATAACATATGTGTTATGTATTGGAAGATTTTGCTGTGAAAATAAAGGTGCTGCCTGGGGATCTCGACGCAATCCCGACGTAACGTGTTTGGAGAGCTGATATCTGTACCTACATTTTACTATGTGTTTCGCTTATACGAAGGCAGTCATACAATTTTATAGGTGCAGGGTTCACATGCATCATGCACAGACCTTTACAAGTTATAAATGAAGAACTATGTTACGTGCAGATTTGCATACCACAGGCCTGTGGGCCCGGTATTGATGGTAGGCACGTTCTTTTACGTTTATACGTTCTTTGAGGACCACCCTCAAAGAACGTCTCATGCTGGCTTACGTGGGAAGGTCTTCCAGCAAACTGCGGATGGTCGTGGGTTTTCCCCGGGCTCTGCCCGGTTTCTTCCCACCATAATGCTGGCCGCCGTCGTATAAGTGAAATATTCTTGAGAACTTCGTAAAACACCAATCTAACAAGTAATTTAAAAAACGTAAAACAGCCACTGGGAACGGCGCCCCGAGCGTTTCATTGTTATTACCTGTAAGACCCACGACCAATGAGAACAGATTAATCCACCTGTACAGTGTCATACTCCTTCATATTGAGAGCAAAGTTTGGGGTGAACTGACTAAAACAAATCTGGGTTATACAATTGAGCTAATTCAACACAAAATCTGAGTCATATGATCAGATCAGCTCAGCCATGAAATGCTCTTATGAGTTTTTCGACTAACCAAGTGATTCAACAACATAGCCAGATGACCTATTGACTCAGTTTTCTGAGGTGAATGAGCGTAATTGTTTGACTCAGATATGTAGGACAGCTCAACAAAACTTTTCTCTCAGTGCAGTGCATTTGCCGCTCTCTATGGTCCTTTACATCATTGTCACCATTAGACAAGCATGACCTTTGGAGACTATGCAACGCAAGTAGGTGGGTCTAGACTTAGTCTCATCATGGCATGGCGGGCCTATCCTCGCGCGGGACTATGCTTCCATCAAAATTCATCAATAAAACTGTTTATTTGAATCATGCTGTATACATACTTTGGATAAAGTAAATGCATGCACACAAAAAACAATTGTATTGTATGAAAACAAACATGAGTTCTTTCCAACAAAAGTGTTGTCATATTTGCACAACTCTATCTTACGCTGAATTATAACACAAGAAGTGAACACAAGATGTGTTGGATGTTATACACAATGCTTGTTGTAGAATAGAATAGGTATTGTTGTATTACGTAAATTACCTCATTTTACTTCAACACAAATTTGTGGTTTTATTATTTTGTAACAAACGTTGTACTTCACATTAATTTAACAAGTTTTTGTTGGAATCACACATTTACTTTTTAAAGTATTATTTGAAACAAAGGGTCTTTCTTCATGTCACGCATGCACTGGCACATATGGAACACTATATACATGTACGTTCATTTGTTGGCAAATCAAAGGCTAATATCTTACGAACTTCAGCACCATAGATCCAACATATCTATACCTATCTATACATATACATGTACATGCACGTGTCAGCAGTAGGCCTAAAGTACTGTGAAACCTTGGTTAAACCAAGTTGCACGTAATATATTTCGAAATACATGTGTAATAGGCCAGTACGGCCATGCGCGCGTGCATCCCGTTAATGCTGTCTCACTCTTGGCAGATTTTAACAAACATGCTATTATAAAGATTCAACACAAAAGACAACGGCATAGAGAACACAACAAGAGCAGCGACGACAGTGTAATAGTTGGCAAATATATAGTCATACGTATAGCCAGTGAAAAACGTCCTCTTTTCAATTTACGTTAGCGTTTTATTCTAAGTTTGACTTTGTTCATGATAATTCCATTCAAACGGTTCACTTTATAACACATGTAGGCCCATAGCAGAAAAGTTTTGAAATCAAGATAGAATATATAGGCCTATGCATAAGCTTGAGGTTTCAAGTTGTACATACTCAATAATTTTTCAGTCATCTGACGACCAGGGGTCATCCTGAGTGTATATACTATGTCGTATTGTGGTAGGGTGAGGCCATGCGGCCACTGAAGTATCATGCCGGAGAAACCAGACGTGACACAAAACCCAGTCACATGATACTGACACATGCATCCAACATAACAATCCCGTTTCCTTGCTCTAACTCGTCCTGATAGCCAAGCAATGGCAGCAACAAGTATCAGTTTTTGGTTTGACCCGGCCTGGGTTTGATCCCAGGTCTCCTGACTTGGAGGCGGATGCTCTAACGACTAGGCCATTTGCCGAGATGCCAGTTAGGATATCCTAATCCTTCAACGTTTTCACATATGAAAGATCAGCTTTCAGAACAATTTATGCACACTTACAAATTGATTCTGGAGACAAAACTACATTGGTTGGACTGGCCATTTTCATGGCTTAAAAAAAGTATAATTTTATCAATCTACACAGGATAATGACTTCGGAATATGCTTGAATAAACATCCTCCAATTATTCAAAGGTTGAAGAATTACAGCAGTGGTCCAGTTCCACCTCCTCTGTTCTAACAACATAGCGTCAAGTACTGAATACTGTCATTGCTCAACTTGGCGCTATTTCATTGGCTGCGATATTCTCTATGCAGTGGCGGTGCATTGAAACTTTACGACCGCAATGGGAGAGCGCAATCGCTTGAAAAGTCTCCTGTCAGAAGCATTACTGTTCTGTGACATTACAGGTGCTCGGAGAGTTCCTGGGATGGGGTTGACATGATGTGAAGCATGTAGCCTCATTGGAGCATATTCCTTGCATTAACAGAGCCGACGTGAGCATGCTAAACCAGTATGCAATCTGATGAAAATCACAACGTATGTAGGCCTATATCCGTTCGCTAACAACAAACTGACGTCAACAGCGACCAATCAATATGAGGCGTTCTAAAGAGCTCATTTTCGCCGCAGTCGACGTCTGTCGGGAAAAAGGGGAATTCTACATTTTCCTGCAGCGGAAATAGCTTGGCTCGGTAACATGGTGAACTCGCCATGGGAAACGTTATTATTGATGTCAACATTTGGTAGTATAGGAATTTCCCATATCCAGTCGGTGGCACAGCTATACAATCCCTTTTCAAAATATTTCTTCTTGCCCCTTATTCAGCTTTTCTATTTTGAACTGCAACAATACACTTTTAACTTGTTCTTGAAGCCGTGACAAGATATCACTTCCTTTCCGCCTAGTTGCGCAACGTATCTATTTGTATCCACCAATCTATTGGATCCACGGTAAGCCACATTTACCGCGTCTTCAAACGAGCATTAAATCTTCCCTAGCGTAAATCGATGCCAACTGATTGGTCCCCATAATCAACTAACCTGTTCTGAGTCTCGCCGAACCAAAAACGATTCATGACAACCGCACAAATGCACAAAATAAACACATTTTCAAACGCTCCATTCACTGTGTCCGTAAGCCGTCTATCACCGTTTTGGTAATGAGAACGAACGAGGCTGAAGCGATTAGCGTCATCTGACGACAGGGGCAATGAACCAGCCAAATGGACGACTAGACGGCTTGTGATACTATAATGACTGCCATCTCCCTTTAACGACCATATTAATTTGTTTTTTTTGCTCTCACATCGATCACATGACTTGTGTGCACGACTATCGGAAAGAGATGGTTGACCGCTCGGTTGACATCGATTTACGCTTAGGGTTTAGGGTTTTGTTGCGCGTGCGAAAATGCAGTAAATGCGGCTTAGCGTCGATCCGACACATTAGAAGCAGTTATTCCATGTAACTCTCCTAACACTTCGTGTTGGTCGATACAGAGAGTTCCATTCCGCAACTGGCTTAGCGCCCAGATGTTGATTTTGCGACTGTTCCTTAACAACTCTTGATTTTCCGTAAGTTACCGCATAAGCGTCGGAAGCTGTCGTGACCTGGTAGTGGGGGGGGGGGGGGGGGGTGGTAGGAAGAGGGGGTGATCGACTATCACAGCCAACTTTAGGCAAGAGTCCAGGGGCCGCCTAGGCCCCGGAGGCCCCGCCCACCCAGATGCCCGGAGACACATTCTGATCGATGTTAAGCCACTAAAATGAAGAGCTGAAAATATCTAGTGTAATTAGATTTGACATATATTTTAGCACGACCATCCGCAGGTTGCTGGAAGACCTTCCCACGTACGGCCGGAGAGGAAGCCAGCATAAGCTGGTCTTGAACTCACAGCGACCGCATTGGTGAGAGGCTTCTGGGTCACTACGCTGCGCTAGCTCGCTAACCGACTGAGCCACGGAGGCCCCTCAGGATTTCAACAACGGTTTCAATAGTTGTTACATTCTTAAGACGGTGTAAGGCGCCCGGGCCTTCTCGCTCTTGCCGAACTAGTTCTGGTAACATATTCAACTGGCGTTTGAGGCGGCTTCCATCTAGGTCTTTGGCTTACAATTTGAGAATTTTCTCGTTGACATCCAAATACCATACTCCATCCCAATTTGTGGCCTTAAGAAGAAGATCCTGTACAACTTTCAAAACGTTCAAGGAGGATTGGTCAAACCGCCTTGAAATTTCCTGCGTTACCAAGTCCAGTATGTCAAAAAAGATTTTACGAAAGTACTCTTTTGGAGAGGAAAATTTATGTGGATCATTTGAGCAACTATTCCCCCAGTCTTGATCCCATACTCGTCATGCGTGGTGGAATTTATTTCCTCCATGGTTTCCAAAAGAGCTTCATAGTTGTCCACGACTGACTGTATTGCGCCTGTGCGGACCGTCCACCTTGTAGGACAGGCTGGATGCAAATCTGGAGATGCAGGGGATATTTCGCTTTGTATCTTCCGGAACAAAGCGTCTCGTTTTGGCTTCTTGCAGACAAAGGTTCAAGCAATGGGAGAAGCAGTGTACATGGAGAGCAGACGGTTCTTTCTTCCTGATTTGTACAGCCACACCTCGAAGGCGTCCCATTATATTTGATGCGCCGTCATAACCCTGACCTCTACATTGGTTAAGTGGAAAAGAGCAGCGAAGGAAAACATCTTTAATGCATTTGGTTAAAGTATCTGAATCTGTTTTATCAACATTCACTATCCTATGAGGTCTTCATGGATTTCGAAATCGGTGTCCACCCAGCGGATTGTCGATGTCCCTTGTCTCATCAGCGATAATGCCATAAAAGCCAGCTTCACGGATCTTGGTGAGTATCAGTCCAGTGTAACCGTCTATCTTGTGTGTCATGTGTAACATCATAGATGGCGCCTCCTGTATCATGAGATCTTTACATATTAACGGGAAAGACGTAATCGTCCGTTACTTTTGAATCACAATCTGATCGGTTAGGGTCTGTAACGCTCGTCATTTTCAAACTGTATCTAATACCGCTTAACCTGTGGCTAGGGGCCGTAAAGGTAGCCATGCTAATTACATCAGCATGATGCCTTTGTGAACAGTTGCAATTAAAGCGCGACTGAGATACTTGTTTAATTGTTATTTGATATGGAACTCGTTCACGGACTACGAATTTGAACTTTGATATGGAATTCATGCCTGGAATATTCATTGTCTGCCCGGCATCATTGAAAACTGATGACCGCTTCTCTCTTGTGTGTTACCGGCTTTATTTCTTATTTGTATAATTTCTTATATACCTTTGTCTTTGGGAGTTAGTGTTAAACGTTGTTTTGGAAATGGATCTTGCGATTGTCGACTTGGAACGCCCTTTACCGACTACAAATGGTATATGAATGTCGGACTTGACGCTTATATATATATCAACAAAATTTGCACCATAAAAAAAATACACTCGTTCACACAATCAGGTGAAAGGTACTTGCTTTTTTCAACCCAATTTTTCAGTGAATCTCTTCTGATCTCAATAAAAGAAGTTGTTTAAGATTGGATTCCCTATCGCCGTGTCCGCGGATAGCGCTTCCCTCAGCAACATTCGCAAACTTGACAGCTGCTTCAGAAACATTTCTGTGTTAAGAGCTTAAAATTTTGATAATTAGTCCAAAAGTTGTGACTGGATCGGTCTATTTTCATGGGATTTTAATTTATACACTGCTTCCTGATGCCCTTTACTCTGTTCATGTTGCTGAAATCTCTGTCTAGCTTTTATCCAGTTTTGGAACCCATCATTTGTAAATGCACTCTCCAAATTTTTACTCAGGGTCAGTTCCTTGTTTAGGTCGCATTTTCGGCAATAAAAACAAAACACACTCTTCTTGGTCAGACAGAGGGAGAGCCACTGGAAGTCGTTGTACCAATCTTTGTTAAATTTTTTTGGTGCACCGTTTTGCTCCCAACCCTTTGTCTTGTCGATTGGAGTGTCTCGTCGCCTGCTGGTTAATGTGGAGAATCTCTGCTTAAACAACAGTCTGCAGTGCAATGAAGCGTGTCACTTGTAGGCTACTTGTCCCACTGGAAGTAGAAGGAAATTTGGTTGCTTATACTCACTTTTGGGGATGCCTTCCTTTCCATAAATTTATGCACGCTTAAGAAAATGTATTTAACCTATACCTTTGAAACAGATTAACAGCTGTAATTGTACACAAGTAATGTCACATATATTCGGAGAATGCAGGTTTTCTCGGTTTGGGGTTCATGAATTAAAACGCATTTAACTCGCTACATAATATCAAGCGTTTTCCCATGTACTTAATTGCATGTGTAAAACACTATAGTGTACGTATTTTCCCTTTTTCATTAATGTATTTATGGACTTGGCGCTGAAATAAAATTATTTTATTATATCTTGCTCACCTTTTCACGATAGACTGGTCCTCTGTAATGCCTTGAACAACTACGTCAGAGCTTGTTTCATAGCATAGGTCAAGATGTCACTATGCAAAAAAAGGGACTGTGTTAACGTATGTGTTCATAGTTCCATTTGTATCAGAGTGAGTCAGTGAGTGCTTAGGGTTTAACGCCGTACTTAACAATTTTTCATTCGTATGACGACGAGTGCCTTCTTGTTGCAAGACGGATTTCGACCACTCTTTTATCTGGTGTTGCTTCATCGAAACGAATAACCGAAGGCAAGTAAGGCTCCACATCCGAGCCATTATACTGATGCGCGTCGACCAGTCGTTGCACTATCCTCTTAATGCAGAGCGCCAAGTGAAGAAGCTGCAACCCTCTCTTTTAGAGTCTTAGGTGTGACCCAACCCAGGATTCACCCTTGATCTCTTGCCTTCGCTTTATGAGCTATACCGCGCCTGTCATTTGTGTCAGATACACGTACTTTGATTTTGTAAGCAAGCGTTTATATGTGTATACATACATGTATGTATAATTATATTGATATAGATGTAGATATATATTTGACGAATCTGCAGGCTGGAACCTCCATGGTAGGGCTATATATAGGTCCACCGTGTTTTGAAATGAAATCTATTTCACTCTCTCGGTTGGATACGAGAATAAGTTTGTTGATTTATTTTGTTAAGGCTAATAGTCCTTGAGTTATGAACAGTAACTGGCCATGGGCCTAATTTGCAAGTACATACCTGTAGGCCTACGAGGCTTCTTAAAAAAAATGAGCAATATTTAATTTGTCATTTTACCAAACACGTAAAATACGAACTTGTTTCAGCAAATATATGACATTTTTCTGTCTCTAAATTTTATGTTTGAACTGCAAAGACATAAAAGCTGAGAGTTTGGCTGCAGTTTAGCGTCAAATATTGACTGACAGGTCTATAGGCCTATACGGGCCTACACTAGCTGGAAATCTTTCTTGGCTATAATTTGGTGAAGCAGGAAAAAATAAACCATATCAAAACTCCTTTTTTGAAATTTGATATAAAATATCATAATAATGTCTGGGTAAATTAAAAGCTTGAGTTCTGAGAGAGCTATATCAAGTGGCCCTAGGCCTTAGCCGTAATATAGCGTACATATAGTAAAGTACGACTATCTTTTAATTTGTCGTGCGAAAAAGACATCCACACATTTATTTACAATGTATTTGATTGGTATTTTACGCCCCACTCAAGAATACTTCACTTAGTGTTATGTGCTGCTAGTGTTATGGTGGGAGGGCACGCTAACTACCTCGGCCACGGAGGTCTCTCAATCACTCTATTAAAATCTAAGCATGTAGACATATATGTAGCCTGTCTCCTGGTATGAAGATGTGTTTTAGAGTCGGAGAGCCTGTCGAACAAAGCTTTGAGAAAATGCACCATACCGTAACATGTAGGTCTACGTCCTGACTTGAACTTTAGGTCTATTTAAAACCACCAACATGCATAGCTCCGTAAAGAGCTACCTGACAGAAAATATTGTCGATATGTAACCTTTGACCTTGTTTGTGAGCACGCATGGCACATGTTTATTCTAGAAATTTTGCCCGCCGCTATTAACGCGCAATATGCTACTACGAGCGGTTGCTATGGTGCAGCTCGTGACATATATTTAGCTCCAGCCAGACAGCTCCAGAACGTTCGCTGTGATGTCACTTCCTTTTATCTTTCCCGCCGTTGTATATAAGCAGTTACGTATTAGAGGACGTTACAAGTGATATCGTACATCAGCGTTTAACGTTTGAACATTCTGCTCTCAAAGTGCGACCCTTTCGTAACGCGAGAAAGCATATTCTACTCGGTAAGTTTACTTGCCTTGTTAGATTTTGTTGTGGATTTTCAACATTGACGCACTGGTGCACTGATGGGTAGAAATGTTCTCCAAATTCGAGTTTCAGTTTGGACGCTACGTGATTAGTCCTGCCAATGCTCGTTGCTGTCATTCGCATCCATCACGTTGAAAGAAACTTAAAAATGATGGAAATGATAAATAATGATCGAACAAATGCGTTATGGAATTTTTTTTTTAAAGTCTTGAATGCGGAATGAGTCTTGTACTTTCCAGTACCATGGCATTATCAAGGTCAAGTACATTACTACATGTACCTTGATTTTACGAAGTACGAAGTTTTTTCTGTTTATTCATCATTTTTATTTTTTCATCAGCCAAGTGCAGTTAAAACAAAATATTTTTCAGTAGCCTAAAACCTTACAAAGTGAAAGATTAGTATAAATGAACGGACTGACTCGATTGTTAGCAAAGCCAGTGTAACAAATGTTTGATGAGTTAAATATAAAGAACTCAGTCCAACATCCACACTCTGAACTGTGTGACAACGCAAGGAATGCAATTCGTGCCTTTCTTGATTAGCACTCCCAATCATGGGAAATGATTGGTCAGGTGTCAAGTCTCTGTTGGGTGTACTGGTTGGTGTGAACTGCATGAGGCTTGAACAGTGATAGTCTGCACTGAAAAGAAAGCCCAGCATTACTATCCGTATTGATGTTAAAAAAAAATAAAATGTTTGATATGGACATTAAACCTGAAGAACAAAAACAAAAACTATCTTTGATAGTTCCCTGGTCTGGCACTCGGCACAATTCCCTAATACATGGATACATTTCATGAACTATCACGAACGTAAAGTATGGCCAGGATTCCTGTTGCCTGTACTGGGTAACCTTAAAAAACTAATGAAATGTTTTGGAAATAATTCTATATGCTCACAATGCTTATGCTTGGCATTTCTGCATGGTCATCCAAACTGACAATCAAGTTAAAGGATGCACAGGTGCATGTCTTGCTCTGTTTTTGGACTTGAACAGTTTCTTTCCAGAGTGATTCATAATGAATTGAACTTTATCATGATCACTTACAGATCAGGTTTGAGGTGCATCCAAATTAACAAAATGATGATTGTTTTTAATCTGTTTGACTGATATTGTAGTGGGTCAAATCTATAGTGGGCAATGTATTGTTTTTCAATTTGTAATACTTCTGCAGTACTTCAGAACACTGAGTTGTTTCTGTGTGCATTCAGCTCTCTGATTTGAATCAGTCAGTTTTTCTGAGTCATTGTTTCATTCTTGAGTATGGTGTTCAATAACAACCAAATTAAGAAAAACAAATAACTCATTGATTCATTATTGTCAAATAATTGTTGACAGTGTTCAGGGTCAGATACAGAAGGATTTTCATGCTGGTTACTGGCGCCCAAATTAAGAAATATCCCCAAACGCCCAAATAAACTTACCAAAAGAGCCCAAATACGAAGAACAATTCAAATTTAAATTTGGCAAATACGAGAAAATTTAACGAGCAGTCTTTCGTTTCAACTCTGTTTTTGTGGCCTTTGTTTGTCGTATATTTGCGCCGTGGACTACTGCGCAACCTTTTATCTTATTCACAGTTTTTGTTTACTTCTGTCTTGTGGATTTTGTGTTTATAATACATTGTACGTGTGTACAAGCTTGTAACTCTGGAGGCACTTAGTAACAGTGTAGCCTCATTTTGGCCAAAACACCAAAATGCCTCTGGTAGACTGAAAACAAGTGGCCGATCGCACAGTATACAGAGTTCTAGCTCTGTCCACTGTGTGATACGTACTTCCGATTTGATTTCATCTATCAGTGGAGAAATAGGACAATTTCTTACTGTCCTGAAAAATAAAAGAGCATTGAGACCTGGATAAACAAGTTCGGAAAACACGTATACTGTGTCATTCAAAATTTTACGCTCGTTTTTTTTGCCACACCAGGGCGTTGCCCTCGGACCACCAGGGCTGGCAGCCTCGAAAGAGTGCCCAAATTAGAAGGCTGTATCTGACCATGGTGTTAACAAATCCTACGTATGCAGTGCATGGACCTCTAGCTACAAAAAGTCACAGCGCTGGATGTTTCTATTCTTACTGTTTCAGATTTATAGTCTTCACCATACGGACTTAAAAAAATGGCAAAAACAAACCAGGGAATTGGAATCGATTTGGGTACAACATACTCCTGTGTGGGCATTTTTCAACATGGAAAAGTTGAAATCATTGCAAATGACCAAGGCAATAGGACCACGCCAAGTTATGTTGCCTTTACAGACACTGAACGACTCGTTGGGGATGCTGCCAAGAACCAGGTTGCATTAAACCCAGAAAATACAGTGTTCGGTAAGTAAATTAGAATGGTCACTGCAAAGTTGTTCATGACAGTTTTGAACACAGTTGAATTGAGCAGAGCAGTTGTGCTGTACTTAAAAGTCCATGCATATAAATCCCAATGAAGGGCATTGTATTATCAAGTTATGTTCAGTTAAGGAGTTAAAAACAAAAATTATTGTAATCTTAAGTGGTATTGTCCTTGAGCCCTGCATCTAATTTGTGTGGTACATATATTAACTAAATGTCAGCAGTTATGTCTACAGCCTATGGACTGCATATGTAAAAGCTGAATCAAGTGGTACCATACATTAATGTGGCAAGTTCATTTCATAAAATGACACCAGTATCATATCACTCAAGATGTGACAGCTTTGAGGAGTGAAATACATGCATTTAATTCTGCACAAGGCTTTTCTTATAAAGTGAGAAATACTAATTTCATCACCATTGACATGTATGTGTGAACTAGAGTTTGTTTTGGTTTATTGGACAGTATTATAATTATTTATGTGATCATGTTTGATGCTGTACTCAAGAATATTTCACTTATACCATGGCATGATGCATCCAGCATTATGGTGCGAGGAAACTCATCACCATCCACCGGATAATGCCAGACCTTCCCACGCTGGAGAGGAAGCCAGCATGAGCTGGACTTGAACTCACAACAACTGCATTGGTGAGAGGCTCCCTGGCCATTGTGCTGCACTGGCTTGCCAAACCCTTGGCCATGGAGGTCCCGGATAGTATTATACACATGGCTGATTAACAAAAAAAGAAAATTGGGAAGGTTTTGAAAAAAAAAAAAAAATTAAGATTAAAGTATTCTGGAATAATGTTATGAATGAAGCATTTTTTTAATCTCATACGCAGATGCCAAACGTTTGATTGGTCGGAAATGGGATGATCCTTCGGTGCAGTCAGACATGAAACACTGGCCTTTCCATGTAATACAAGAAGGAGGGAAACCGAAAATTAAAGTTCAGTTTCAAGGAGAAGAGAAGAGGTTTTTTCCTGAGGAGATATCTTCTATGGTTCTTATGAAGATGAAGTCAACAGCAGAAGCTTATTTAGGAAAGGTATCAAATATAGAGTCAGGTTCAGTTGTGAAAAATTATTGGGGATGAATTAGATACTGACAGTATATCTTTCATGGCAGGGTGCCCAAAATAAAGTGCCTGCCCAAGACTTCCAAAAAAAAAAAAAACTGTGAAAAGTTGCTGTAAGAGAAGAGGTTTCATCAGTCATTGATTATGTACCTTCAGTTGTATACTTAGTTACCAGTTACTTTTTTCACCAAAAATGTTTCATGCATGTACTGTTTTATTGAAAAAGCATGTTGATCTTCATCAGGCTCATGTTGAATAAATTGTGAGCACCCATCTTGACAGCAGTGTGCATTTGTTTGTTGCATAATTGTCTTACTCTATTTACGCAGCAGTGTGGGGTGCTCCCAGTCTCCATAATGTGGAGGCTTGCGGTTTTAAAATCTACTAGATGTTAGCAAAACAAATGTGCCATTAGAATTCTCTCCCTTTGTTCAGGCCTGTCACCACAAGATATACTGCTCTGGAAAAGGAAATAATTGTTGTTATTTTACAGTGCTTGTATTAAAAGTCTGTCAGTGTCAACAATTTTAATCAAAAATGTTAAAAACGTTTTTCTCTGATCTTATTTTAACAGACAGTGACAAATGCAGTCGTTACAGTACCAGCCTACTTCAATGACTCTCAGCGCCAAGCAACAAAGGATGCGGGAACTATTTCAGGCCTCAATGTTCTGAGGATTATAAATGAGCCAACTGCTGCTGCAATAGCCTATGGGCTGGATAAGAAGGTATGTTTGAATTTTAAGTGATGTGATACATTGAAAAGTGTTCAAAATTTATACAACATAGGATCATATGTTATTTAGTTCACCACAGAGCAGTTATGTGAGTTTGACATAAATTGTTGTCTCTGTTTAGCATACGTGAACATGTACATGTCATTATGTAAGTACATAAAACATGTTGAATTTTTTATGTTACAGGTTGGGGCTGAAAGGAATGTGCTGATCTTTGACCTGGGAGGAGGAACCTTCGATGTGTCCATTCTCACCATTGAGGATGGTATCTTTGAAGTCAAATCTACCGCTGGAGACACCCATTTGGGAGGAGAGGACTTTGACAACAGAATGGTGAATCACTTCATTCAGGAATTCAAAAGGAAGTTTAAAAAGGACATTTCTGGCAACAAGCGTGCGGTTCGGCGGTTAAGAACGGCCTGTGAGAGAGCAAAGAGAACCTTGTCATCAAGCTCACAAGCAAATATTGAAATTGATTCCCTATTTGAAGGTGAAGATTTCTACACTAGCATCACAAGAGCTCGTTTTGAGGAGCTGAATTCAGATCTTTTCCGTGGTACGCTGGAGCCAGTGGAAAAGGCCTTGAGGGATGCCAAGCTGGACAAGGGACAAGTCCATGAGATTGTGCTTGTTGGGGGATCAACTCGTATTCCAAAAATCCAGAAGTTGCTCCAGGATTTCTTCAATGGGAAAGAACTAAATAAAAGCATCAACCCTGATGAGGCTGTAGCATATGGTGCAGGTTAGTAAGGCACTTTAAGAACTAAACTTATATTGTCTCTCCAAAGCTGTGTTGATGTGCAAATCGTTTTATTGGTGAGTCCAATAAAAATAGGATAACCTCTACCTCACAAAGTCTGTACCTGTTGATTAGAATCGATTTACAGATGATATATTTTGATTCGTTTAATCCTGCAAGTCTCTGACAAATCAGATGTTGTGATAGTAGGTTAACCTAAGTGAATTTAGTGTTGCAGCCTTTCCAGGCAAGTAAATATAGCTTAATGTGGCAAGTGCCCATGTTGTCTGGCCATCCAACTATGACAAGCCAGTTTAGCCAGAATTGTATGTTTTGTGATGCAGCTGTCCAAGCGGCCATCTTGACCGGTGATAAATCTGAAGAGGTACAGGACCTGTTGTTGTTGGATGTGGCGCCCCTTTCTCTAGGTATTGAGACTGCAGGTGGTGTGATGACAGCTTTGATAAAGAGGAACACAACCATTCCTACAAAACAGACCCAGACCTTCACCACATACTCAGACAACCAACCAGGCGTGCTGATCCAGGTGTATGAGGGTGAGAGAGCGATGACCAAAGACAACAACCTCCTGGGCAAGTTTGAGTTGACTGGAATTCCCCCTGCCCCACGAGGGGTGCCTCAGATCGAGGTGACCTTTGACATCGATGCTAACGGGATCCTCAATGTGTCAGCTGTGGACAAGAGCACAGGCAAAGAAAACAAGATCACCATCACTAATGACAAAGGTAAATCATGATACTTGCACAATACAGTGCTGTGAAATGGTTAATCGTATCTTCTCATTTTCTGATAGCAATTTGAATAACTGATACAGTCCCTAACCTATTTTAAAATGTGGTCTGTTCAGTGCACAATGTTTGAGACAGCACATATCTGGGTACTTCAGTAGCTTGCGACAGTGGTGGTAGCAGTACTGGGTGAAAGATGGATTGGGAGGGAAATGAACAAGTGTGAGTGAGTGCCTGGGGTTTAACGTTGTACTCAACAATTTTTCAGTCATATGACGACGAAGGAATCCTTAGGGTGCATGTACGTGTAATGTGCGTCCTTGTTGCAGGACGGATTTCCACCGCTCTTTTATTTAGTGCTGCTTCACTGAGACGACTTACGGAAGGCAAGTAAGCCGCCCCGCCCGAGCCATTATACTGATACGGGCCACCCAGTCGTTGCTCTATCCCCTTCATGCTGAACGCCAAGCGAGGAAGTTACAACTTCCTCTTTTAAAGTCTTAGGTGTGGATCTACCAGTCCCGAAGCGGACGCTCTACCATCTGTGCTACCCGGGCCGGTTGAAATGAACAATGAAAAATTACAGCTCTGCAGTAGCTACGTGGGACACAGAATTAGTGTTCACCGGCTTTGGGACATCTTGTTCCAAGTTCAGAGGTCACTAGATTCACCTACTAAACTATCTCCCAAATGTGACATGTTATAATAACCTTAGAGTCCATTCTCTGGAAGAATATTTAAAAAAACTAATGAATAAAGTTAAAAAAAAAAAATAAATAAATAAACCAATCTACCTACCCATAAGTTAGCTTACCATAAACAGTTGTGTTAATATTGGAAGAAGTCACTGAAGAAAATAATTCACAAAGAACAAAATTCTATATCACATCAGCCTACCAGTTAATGGAATATAATTCCAGTCCTTTTTAAAGGTACTTTGATAGTGAAAATCGCTAACCATGTCAGCACTATTTCAAACGTGTCTCCGGGTGTAAATTTACAGTTTTGGGGTTCACAAAGGTGTTCGAGCATTTTCTTCTATGTGAGAGCTTTTGGTTTACTGACACACTAAATGTTGGTCATATTTGCTTATTTCCTCAGGTCGACTAAGTAAAGATGACATTGAGCGCATGGTGAATGAAGCAGAGAAATATAAGCAGGCTGATGAGGAGCAGCGTGACAGAATCCAGGCAAAGAATGCTCTGGAGAGTTATGCCTTCAACATGAAGAGCACAATGGAGGATGACAAACTGAAAGACAAGATATCAGCAGAGGACAAGAAGCTTGTTGTGGACAAGTGTACAGAGGTGATCAGCTGGCTGGATGCCAACCAGCTTGCTGAGAAGGATGAGATTGAGCATCAACAGAAAGAGCTGGAGAAAGTGTGCAACCCAATAGTCACAAAGCTGTACCAGGCTGGTGGTGCCCCAGGGGGGATGCCAGGAGGGATGCCAGGGGGTATGCCTGGAGGTGCTCCAGGCGGAGAGGCTGGAGGGCAGCAAGGGGGTCCAACAATCGAGGAGGTGGACTAAACTGCGAGAGAATCATTAAATGGTACAAGGACACTACAACCCCTGAATCTAGCGCTCAACTATTCATTGACACTGTAGACGTAGGTGTTCTCTTCGTCAAGTGAATACTTGTATGCAATATCTGGTCAAAAATCCAAATCTGTTGGACACCATGACAGGGTTGTCAGTTTCAGCTAAACTCAGCCCTGTCTTTGGTTGTCTGATTTTTTTTCTATAAAGCTTGTGAAGTTTAGCTTTGACTGTGAGATCTTGTGTGGTCAAGTGCCACAGGTGCTGTATCTGACTTAGTTTACGCAGTAATGTATTACATGTGTGGCAGCGTAACACATCATATACATGCCCCTTTCATTTTCTGTGTACGTGATGTGCTAACAGATTTTCCTTCAGACCCTATTATATCGAAGAAAGTTGAGTATATTTATAAATATTGGTTTTATTTGAAATGATACATGTAGATCTGTGTGTTTTTATTTTTCCTGAGGAAAGGGCAAAGCCTTTTCCAGATACTAGACTTTGCCTTGAAATCATACTCCTTTGGCAATAACATGATCCAGTTACTTGTAGTCTTCTGAATTCTTGATAACAATAGTTTTACCAACCCACCACAAAGATAAGTAAATCTGATAGAACAGCGGTACGCTCTGCCAACAGTACCAGCTATGCATGATTATTCATGATCACATCAATTGTTCTTTATATAACTGGTATTGCTATGTGAGTAGGTTGAGGGCATCGAGTGACGTTACATCAGTTACAAGATTTGCTTCCCTTTGCAGGTGCTGGTGAGCTGAAAAAATCAGGAATATTTCCTCCATTTGCTAATTCATAAGTTTATTAACTTGAAGTTTTTATTTTTTTTATGTATATTATGTGCGTGTACAGCTATTCTGTGCAGTATTTCATGATGTTGAAGTTGAGTATTATTTAGGCAGACTGCCTGTAGACTCCTTTGTTCAGTTTGCAGTAATTATCTCCGTCAAATCTTCTAGAACTATAGACTATTACAGTACAGAAGCTTTAGTTGGATAAAATTGTAAGTAGTTCTTAAAGATTGTCATTTTTCAAGCAATTACTGTTTATCTATTAAAGGTGAAATCCTAAAATTATTTGACTCTGATGAAGACTTCTCCTTTTCGCAAGTGTTCATTTGTTCCACATTGAAGTAGCAGATGTAGTAGTAGTAATCTTGCTTCTGTATTTAAAACGACGGAAAAGTGCACGGAATGAGATCGGAGTGACATGTGGAATACAATATAGCTGTGGTAAATGGGCCTCTCCATTTCAGAACTTAAAATAGATGATGATGTTGCTTTGGTTTTAATGCTGTAATTAATTTTATTAATTTGCTTGGTGTTTTACCTCGTAGTCACTCAGGAATATTTCATTTATACTACGGTGGCCAAATTATGGTGGGATCAAACCAGGCAGGGGGGACACATGACAATTTTGCTGGCAGACCTTCCTACTTCTTGCCAGAGAGGAATAGCTGGACTTGAACTCACAGCGACTGCATTAGTGGCAGGCTCCTAGGTCATTGCGCCATACCGGTGTGGTAACCCACTCGGCCATGGAGAAACCCGAACACTATTAGACAATTTTTCACTCACATCCTGCTGGTCAGATCTATGGATGGAAAAAAATGAAAGAGCAAAAATGTACCTCTGCCTAACTGTTCAACCTACAGTGAAAGCAGCAAGGGCTGGATTCAAACATGGGACCTTAATCATTGGTTAAGGATCTGAGGTACTAACTTCAACCAGCAGCAAGGGCCCAGACTTGGATGTAGGATATTCACTTATTTGATTGTTACCTAACACCTTACTCGAAAATTTACGTGAAGGCGACCATTTTTTCGTGCGTGGTGGAAATAGGAGTGCTGTCAGTAATCCAATGACCTGTGGTGAGTTTGGGGTGATTATAGCATGCAGCATACTTGTGGAAGGCAAGTGGTGTCGAGTGAAGTTTATGCAGCATACTTGTGGAAGGCAAGTGGTCTCCAGTTAAGTTCATGCACCAGCACGAGGGGCACCATTGATCACCACGTCTTCAGATCATGCCGAAAAACAAGCCGTGGAAACTAGGGGTGCATTTGAGTTGCTGTTATTGTGTTGAGCCCACATGAGAAGTGGGAAGTGCCAAAGCGTAAAAATTTTTGGCTTCTGAAACCTTGTTCTTGTGCGGGATTGACAGGAGAGGAGCGCAGAGGGTGCTTTATTTCAATATAGTTCTTAACGGATGAAAATCTCACTACAAACAGTGATCTTTAATTCTGGCACCTGAGACCTCGTTCTTGTATAGGATGAACACAAGAACAGTGATTTGATTATTCCCAGATAATCCACACTCTGAGATTATTACATACCTCTTACATACCTCACTTATATCCCTGGGAACACAGGCATATTTGCTTCTGTACAATACAGTTACACTAACATACCAGCTGTTGTGAATTATGTATTGTGTGGCGTCTTCATACCCGTACGTTGATTAACTTCTGTTGGACGCACGAGTTGTAACGATAGGATATGCCGGCCTTAAATATGCACACCTGATATCTAAGGGTTATCGCGTTACCCATAACAACCACGGCCTATGTGCATATCAGTCACTTGTTCTGACATGTTCAGGTCCAGTCCAATTCTGGACTGCCATGAGAAAGATGCAGTTTGCAGTGTGTGAAAATTTTAAAAGTACACGTAGGCCTATGTTAAAAATCTGCTAGTAACAATTCGCTTGGCATACCTGGGTGAAACTTGGAGCATTTTCGGCACAGACCTTATTTTTCGTCAGTACAAAAGTGACACATACCTTGTTCGCCACTGGGCGAAGTTTTGATTCCGACACAGGCCTATCAAAAATTTCAGTTTCACAGTCAACTAAGCGGCAAGGAACAGTTTTGTTTTCAGCGTGTTACAACTATGTTCGCAGGCAATTAAACTTAGTTTACAGGGCATCAAAGTTAAATAACGAACAAGACACGCAGTTAATAACCGGAGCTTAACTCCACAGCATAATCAAGTGACTACGGTAAATGGCGTTCGTGCGTTGTTATAAATATAGCACAGTCACTACAAACCTGGAAACTTGTTTAGATCACGTGGATCTATAATAAGCTACTTAACTGCCAGTAGTCTATTTCCGATCAGTCGAGTAGTTTGTGCTTCTGGAATGTTCCTGCGTTGCGTACTCTGTATGCGTGACGACAAAGCGATTTGACAAGTCTAACGTGTCCTAAATATGATCATGCGTCACTAGCAGCGACCATGTTGTGTATAAATGTTTGAGACCCGGTGAAGGCTATACATGTAAGTGCGCGCAGTACTAAACACAAAATATTTGACTTCACATAATCTTACCGACAGACATGCAACTGCATGATGAAGAAGGGGTGGTGGGGGGGGGGGGGGGGTGTTGATTGGTAATGGCTTTTTCCGCCCCAAAGGGACGATGCACTCCAGAATGACGATGGACAAACTGAACACATACTTATATCAGTCCAGAATATTCAAAATGTACATCACAACGCTGGCTGGGCCGTTATCTAATCGATTATAAGGGAACAATCAACAACCATGCTGCAGTACGTGGGGAAGCCATCTTGAATTCCAAATGGCAGCCTCAATCCGATTCAGCCATGGCAGATTTATTTTCCAACTTGTCAATTTTCAACTCACTCTTGTAGTCGCATTTACCCACAGGTGCAAACTGGCCCACAAGACCGACGTAGCTATCTGTATCACGTTTGGACATTTTCAGCGTATCGGCTAGTCGATCCATTTCGCTGTACTGTAGGTGTACGTGTTCATGACATAAAGTATGCTAGTTTAACACGGTGTCTGACGACCAGTACTGTAACAATGGCACCGTGTCTGACGACTCCTTTTTACTCTCCTTTCTACTATATAGAGAAAATAAATTCTATGTTGTGTATGGTATGATAAGAAGAATTGTTAACATAATCTCTTCAAGTTTCTTTCACGCATTCAGCGGTGTGCAGATGTGTTTTGGGTCATAACGCAAACTGATGACTATGTACCTGGTACACTTCCTGGCCCACAAGACCGACGTAGCTATAATACCATTCATAAGACTATTCTAGATTTGTGCTTTGTCCCTCCCTCCGCACCTCCCCACCAGGTCTAGTGGAAATTTTTTCCGATCCTGGCCTGCCTGGCTATTTGCTTAAACAAGCATTCTGACCGCAGATGCGTTACATGTTTTGATTGGCTGCATGATTCACGTGGGTTTATGACATCGTTTTTCATTGGCTACTTTGTGTCGATTCTGGAACTTTCTACCGACGTCACTGAGCGGAACAGCGTTGGGTTGCCGGCATGCTCGTCATTCATCAGAAAAGGTTGGAGTGACTTGCAGAACGAAAAGCGAGACGGAATCTGTAATAGCATTTCTCTCGTACAGGTAATTACGGTCGTTCAGCATCTGGAAAATAATTTCGTGTTTAAGATGTGGGTAACTTTACTAACTGTTATTTGAAGTAAAATTTCAGGTTAAGCTTCTAATTTCGCTGATAAAAGCCTCTTCAGAAAATTTTACTTTGTTCTTTGACGCACGTGCTTCTGGCCGCCATGGTTGGTTTCCGGTATTAGCTAGGAATCTCACTCGTGAAGTCCTATATCTGCTCATAAACCATTTTCAGTTTGTGTTGTGATTTTGGAATTTCCTTTTTCCACGAATGAGGAATGATTTCTAGTCACAATTAAGTTTTCTTATCTATATCCGTCGATGATGGCCTGCCTCTGGTCGTTCGGTCAGCTACCATCTACAGGGGTTGGGCGGATTGTAATTGATAGTTAACAAAGCGCACTGCACTCCAGCGCATGCTTTGATCAAAGCTCCATTCTACCATATAGAATCCGGCCTTATTTCGCTTCCATATTTTTGAGTACGGCGTACAAAAACAATCAAATATTTCGCTTCCCTCACGAAAAAAGACCGGAATGTTCAGAAAATCGACTTTCTTTAGGTTTCTTAGCTAGCAGTTACAGTGTATAGAATTCAGTAAATTTTACTGCTTGTATTGAGTGAGGGAGACTTTAATCTTAGGTTGCTGTTACGTGATAGTGAATCAGCACTTCACAGGTAACATCGGAAACTGGGCTCATTGGCTAACAAAAGCATCAGCCTCGTATTTTACGTCTGCCATGAACTGGAAAAAAAACCATTTGCCTGTGTATTAAGAGTGGCCACAGGCAGGTAAAGTTCATTATGATCATATCATTGAAAGTTAATATAATTAACTTTAATATAATGGTTAATACAATTAACTTTTTATGTGAAGTTTCTAATACATTGTGCCGGCATTAGAAGTAAAAAGATCCATTCAAAAAAAAAAAAAAATTTGCTGAGCAGTCTGGACTTGTGGTTTTGCATTCACTAGTGGTAGGTTGTCAACCACAGCGTCGTGTAAACTACCAGGCATTTGCCGTCTTTCTCACACTTTACTGTTCTGTTGTCTTGTATGCTATAATTTCAGGTTATCGGCTGTACTGCTCTGAATATCATCCAGTGTTCATGCCCCAATAGGGCCTACGAGAGATAGGTTTCTGGGAGTTCCGTGTGGGGGCGCGCTCATACACCAGAAGTTGAGGTTAGATCCCTGGTGGTACACGGCCTTCACGCATGAGCATTAGGCGAATGGAGCGTTTTCTAACCCCATCTTCCGGGGTATGTGCGAGCGCCCCACGCAGATCTCCTGAGAACTTGTATCTCTCATAGGCCCTATAGCAGGAATTTTAAACTTGAGGGTGATGGCACGTGGTAAAGTGACAATTCATTTAAGCAGTTTATCACAATGAACATCTGGGGAGTTCCTTGACTAACAATAGGGTCATCTTGCCTTTACAACTGCCCTCTGATTTGTTTCACCTCATCTGCTTCCCACTGCCACTTACGAGTGTGCCTGGATATATTACAAAAGAGCAGTAGTCAGACTGGAATCCATTGAAGTCCTTTTTCTGGTTTCTATAGCAAGTTTTTCACGAGTTATTATGGTTGCATGGTTTGTAGTTTACAACTAGGAAGTTTCAGTCCTTGCTCCTGCTTGATGTTAGAAGCAGAAATGTTCTAATATTTCTTTATGGTGAATGGTTATAATTTTCCAGTTACCATAGCAGCAGTTTTAAGTGATTTATCCAACAGTTCGCCATGATATGGCGGAAATATTGCCAAGGTGATATTAAGCCATAATCATTCATTCTATCCAACAGTGGCCAACCATGTGGCTGTTTGCATGATTTCAGCTTTATGCTAAATATTATTTTTCATTTCAGGAATCATGGCCAAGGTAGCAATAGGAATTGATCTCGGGACCACCTACTCCTGTGTGGGTGTCTTCCAGCATGGCAAAGTAGAAATCATTGCCAATGATCAAGGAAACCGAACAACGCCAAGTTATGTGGCATTCACAGATACTGAGCGTTTAATTGGAGATGCTGCCAAAAACCAGGTGGCTATGAATCCAGAGAATACCATTTTTGGTAAGCCTATGTGCTTTACATAAATTTTCCTCTGGTTTGGAATGGGCTATTTTTAACATTGTAGAAAGCTGTAAATAGTGAGCTTCATTTGGGTACACGATGAAAATATTGTATCTTTTGTCCCACAAACCCATCAGAAAATTTTGCCAGATACCTTAGGTACAAAATTTTTTGATGACATGTTTTGTTACCCCACTAATGACACAGATAGCTGATCTGCATGGTATAAATGAGTTAAGATTGTTTTGCTCTTTCAGAGATGTGCCTCATGGTGTGTTTACTGTTTCAGATGCTAAACGACTGATTGGGAGGAAGTTTAACGACACCGCTGTACAGTCGGACATGAAACACTGGCCATTCCATGTAGTTAATGATGGCGGCAGACCCAAAATAGAAGTTCAGTACAAAAACGAGAAGAAATCCTTCTACCCTGAAGAAATCTCTTCAATGGTGTTGACAAAAATGAAGGAAGTAGCAGAGGGGTATCTAGGAAAAGTACGTAAACTACCAAAGGCTAGCTTGTATAAATACGCATGTCTTATTCTTCAGATGCAACGAAGTACACATGCAGAAGATCAACATTTCAAGGCAGCTTTGTTGTGTAAATGAAATCTGTAAGACGGATTAAGTATTTCAGTTAGTTCTTGAATGCCTAATTTGCGTTACAGTAGTAGTCCAATGTAACGTGCAAGGCAGTGGTTCAAAGTTCCAGAACAAAATATCCACATGTTTCATGTACCTGATTTCAGAAAGTCAGCGATGCAGTTGTAACTGTGCCAGCCTATTTCAACGATTCTCAAAGACAGGCCACTAAGGATGCTGGAACCATTTCAGGGCTCAATGTACTACGTATCATCAACGAACCAACAGCTGCTGCTATAGCGTACGGTTTAGATAAAAAGGTATTTTATTTTGATCTCGGTTTTCATTGTATCTAGGTATCATTTGTATACATGTATAACCTGTGTACAAACCAATGAAGGCAGTTAATGTTTAGTTTTAAGCGAACTACCACAATCACCTTACATCAGATCAGGCAGATTTTAACCTACAAATAAAGATTTTGAAGTATTTCATTTACTGCATTGGCTATCGACAAGGTTTATATTTTCATGGCATGTTTGTGAAATGATACGCCCTTGTATGGTACTGAATATTGAGATTGTCATGACATGTTAAGTAGTTGATCATGGTCCTTTTCTTGTTTTGCAGACAGTAGAAGAGAAGAATGTGTTAATCTTTGACTTGGGAGGGGGAACCTTTGATGTGTCCATTCTCACCATTGAGGATGGTATCTTTGAAGTCAAATCTACCGCTGGAGACACCCATTTGGGAGGAGAGGACTTTGACAACAGAATGGTGAATCACTTCATTCAGGAATTCAAAAGGAAATTTAAGAATGACATTTCTGGCAACAAGCGTGCGGTTCGGCGGTTGAGAACAGCCTGTGAGAGAGCAAAGAGAACCTTGTCATCAAGCTCACAAGCAAACATTGAAATTGATTCGCTGTACCAAGGTGAAGATTTCTACACAACGATCACAAGAGCTCGTTTTGAGGAGCTGAATTCGGATCTTTTCCGTGGTACGCTGGAGCCAGTGGAAAAGGCCTTGAGGGATGCCAAGCTGGACAAGGGACATATCAATGAGATTGTGCTTGTTGGGGGATCAACTCGTATTCCAAAAATCCAGAAGTTGCTCCAGGATTTCTTCAATGGGAAAGAACTAAATAAAAGCATCAACCCAGATGAGGCTGTAGCATACGGTGCAGGTAATAATTCAGTCCAGTCTGTTAAGTTCCTTGGTTAAAAAAAATATGATCTGTCTTGATAGAAAGCAATTTTCTGGCAGCATGAAGTGGACATGATGAAAGCTATTCCTTATCATTTGCGGTTTCTTCCAGAAAACCTCTTGGTTTGAAGATGGTTTAGCTAGACCTTCCTTGGAAGTCTGATCCACAAACTATTGCTTGCTGCAAGATTGCCCGATTCCTATATTACATGCAGTGGTTATTTTCCCAGAACAGGATAAATTGGGACTTGATGTTCAAGTCTGAGAAAGAATCAATGTTGCTGGCTGCTTTTCCTGAGTACAGCTTACAATGGATAGAAAGGTAGGTTAAAAGAAAAATGAAATGTAACCTTGTTATTTTGTTTAACCTCGTTTTATATTGTTTTAGCTGTCCAGGCGGCCATCTTGACCGGTGACAAGTCTGAGGAGGTTCAGGACCTCCTGCTGCTGGATGTTGCCCCACTGTCCATGGGTATTGAGACTGCAGGCGGTGTGATGACAGCTTTGATAAAGAGGAACACAACCATTCCTACAAAACAGACCCAGACCTTCACCACATACTCAGACAACCAACCAGGCGTGCTGATCCAGGTGTACGAGGGTGAGAGAGCGATGACCAAAGACAACAACCTCCTGGGCAAATTTGAGTTGACTGGAATTCCCCCTGCCCCACGAGGGGTGCCTCAGATTGAGGTGACCTTTGACATCGATGCTAATGGGATCCTCAATGTGTCGGCAGTGGACAAGAGCACAGGAAAAGAAAACAAAATAACCATCACTAATGACAAAGGTAAACTTGGGTTGTGGGTTACAGTTCAGAGGCAAATATTTCTGTCCTTACCTTGACAGTGTCAGAACATTCTCTGCCCTGCGTGATTAAAGGTGACTGTTCTTTAATTCTGATTCTTTACTGCAAGACAATTTACCAACCAAATTGGAGTTCTGAGTTTCGCCTATTAAACTTGTAATTTATGACGTGTTTTAAGTTGCTTGATAAATATATGGGCCCAGACTATGAACACCTGTAGCACTGCAGTTGGCATTCATGCTGCGGTCACTTCCATAGTGATCTAGCTAGGGATTCATTAAGAATCTTGCAATTGTACCTTTAGCCTGAAGTGATATATACTGGTGGACATGATGAAACCTATTCCTTATCATTTGCGGTTTCTTCCAGAAAGCTTCTTGGCTTGAAGATGGCTTAGCTAGACCTTCCTTGGAAGTCTGATCCACCATTTTGTCAAGTCCATGGCATGTTTATTCATCTTGTGTGAAATTGGAATAAATTTTGATGTGGCGGTTTGTGTTGCAGGTCGTCTTACAAAGGATGACATTGAGCGAATGGTGCAAGAGGCAGAGAAGTACAAGGCTGCTGATGAGGATCAGAAGAACCGTATCCAGGCCAAGAACGCCCTGGAGAGCTACGCGTTCAACATGAAGAGTACGATGGAGGATGACAAAGTGAAGGAGAAGGTGTCTGAAGAAGACAGGAACACAGTGGTTGAGAAGTGCAAGGAAGTCATCAGCTGGCTGGATGCTAACCAGCTCGCTGAGAAGGACGAGTTTGAGCATCAGCAAAAGGAGCTGGAGAAGATTTGTAACCCGATTGTGACCAAGTTGTATCAGTCTGGTGGTGCCCCAGGGGCAGGAGCTGGAGGCATGCCCAACTTTGGAGCTGGCGGCCCAACCCCAGGGGCTGGTGACACTGGATCATCCGGAGGTGGCCCAACAATTGAGGAAGTTGATTAAAGACAGTGGACACTAGAACACGCACGATTGATCCCAAATCTGAAATCTTGCAGGAAAATAAGCGAGAAACCAACCCTTGTACATTTTAGCAATCCCATGAATTTATGTAAAATAAACAAACAAACCTCAATCTATTCCAAACGAGCCCTTGTGGCCATAGTCCATGTAATACCCATTGCTTTGGAGTGACGACCTTTGAGTTTGTGATAGCTTCTGACGATGCACCTCCAATTTTACAGTAGCTACGTGTAGGATAAACCTTGGAAAAGTCAAGCATCTTCAATTGATGCAATATAGACTAAACTTGACCAGTATAATAGATCAATGACCAACGCATTAAAATACACCAGTTCAAGATACTTATTTTTCCAGTGTTATTTTAAATCTTCAGTTCAAGTTTGACTGCAGATGTGCCATAATTATGCTAGGGAGTGCTCTGTTGGGGTTTTTTTTTTTTTTTTTACACAGCATTGGGGTGCATGGTTTTTCATGTATAATTGACAGGTAATGGGTAATGGATTTCAACTTAAAATTACTCTAGAATGTTAGAGATAATGTTTTCTACGATTTAATGAGCACATGGCTGGAGGGCATCATCAAAACCTAGCACTTTCTACAAGGGTACCATAATTTATCTACAAGGATTTGTTTGACATGCTCTTTCATTTGTCCACCCGGTCATCAATATTTATTACACTAAACAGATGTAATTTATTTCAAAAACCTGTGAATGTTCTTAACTCATTTGTCAAGTCTAGTTTTTGAGACTGCAATATTAAAAGATGTGCAGTTCCAGTTGTCTTGTTGGTTTATCATTTAAATCGGATTTTAGGCAAGGTGTGGGAATTTGTAGATTTCCCTTCTTGCTGCTGATGCAGCGTTCATGAAGAAATAAGCCTTCAAATGCAGTTGGCAGTAGGTCTCTCAGACATCTGGTTGTACACCGATATGGTGTCCATACCTGTAAGAGTGGTAACGTACAGTAACTTACCAAAGGTCAGTAGATCATGCCAGGCACTCTGGTTTCCTCTAACGATGAAAATGGTCAACATATATAAAAAATGTTTAACAAGGGCATTACACAATTGAGTTAATTCAGGGATATGGGTGTGTAGTTTGGAGATATTTATTGTATGTAAAGTGCTTTTAGCCACAGGACGACAAGGAGGAAAAAAAATCCAGGTTTTAGATTTGGATGTTAAGCCTGGGAATACAAGGACATTGTGAAAGAAATATGCCTGTGGTTATTTAAGGTGCTTGCCTGTTAATCACCAGGACAGGCCCGGGTTCAAACTTGGCTTTGAACTGGAAATGTAGGATTCCCCTGGTCTGTGTTGGTCAGGCCTACGTCAAACTGTGTATGGCTGTTTCTGCAGGTTTCAGCTCCCTTGTTTGCTCCACCTATAAAACTGAGGGCCATCCTGCAAGTGACACGTAGACCAGCACTATTTCTAAAATGTGGAAAAGGCTACCGATCTTTCACCCGAGTTACTTCCCTTCAAACGTACGTAACTAGTACTTTTAATGTCATTTGTTCAGATGCAAATGCAAGGCGACTTTATAGTTGGATTTTAAGTGCTGGTTATGTTGGCGTCTCCATCCGGTTACTGCAAAAGCTACGTTAAGGTAAATGTTTAGGATCGGATCATTAAAAGATACATGGAAAACTTAAAGCTACCACTCTTAATATCATTCTAACGTGTGCTTAGCAAAGTTGTGAATTTCGTAATTACTGGGAAATCCCGCTCTTCTGACTGCTCTGCATGGATGCAAAATGTCAGCTCTATACATATCGCAAACTTTCTATATGGATAATTTTTTTGCGTTGTGTAATGTAAGTCTTAACTTGTGCATTTCTCTTAATAAAGCTAAATGCATGCATTCCTTTCTGTGTAAGATACCCACCTTGTGAATTAAGCGCTTCAAACTACACCTTCAACCTAAATAATAAATTTGTCCGCTGGATTGACTGGAAAAGTAAACATTTTTAGCTCGCCTGTACAAAGTACAGGCATAGCTTATATCATACCTTGAGTGTGTCGCGTCCTATAGCTGGGAAGGCAATGTTAAAAAAAATGTCAGGGGTTGTATCAAACAAAGTACTGCCAGTATTCAGATCAAAGTTTGCACACATACAGAGCACAGTAATATGAGGACATTCTGTCACTGATACGGTGTGTACATACTAAACGCCGTAAACTACTGAATTTCTGACTAAGTGTACTATGTATTAGAATTTACTTTAAACAAAATGTTGCGGGTGTCATCTCAAAAAGTTCTGCATGTTTTGAGAATGGGGCGTGCACACACGTAGAACACAATAACACGAGGTGGATATTCCATTGTTGATACGGTGTGTTCATATTAAATACTGTACATTACCATATTCCTAACTTGGTGTATTGTGTATTAGAACTAAACAAAATGTGTGGGGTGGTATCTCAAAAAGTACAGCGTGTATTGACCTTAAGTTTTACATTCATGTGAAGCACAGTGACTAAAGGGGGATGTTCCATTGCTGATGCCCTGTGTGCATATTAATTACCCTAAATTTGTCCAAATTCATGATTTCAGTAGTTTTACATTATGTGTCTGTTACAGGCGAGCAATCTGAGTTTTAACCCCATTCACCCTTTTGATTGTAAAACTGCTGCTAGACACCCATACCTGGAACACTCTTTCTATTCTATAACCCTCTTCCAAAAGTTTAATGTGGGTAATAACGTACTTCAATATGAAAAATCTTGACTCTAGCAACACTTTCATACCCACACTAAGTGTCACTGGAAGATCCCAGCCTAGTTATTCTGAAAAGCATGTAGCCAACGTCACATACACCAGGCAAAATCAATGCTTCTATACCAGAGGGGTACCAGCCTATATAGGGGACTGATTTCAGTTTGAACGAGTATCAGATTGATAACAAATGCAGCTGCAGGAAATTGCGTGTCACGAAAATTTGTAGGTACCCGTCCGTTGACATCACAATAGCTTTCACCAAGGATGGAATGAAAAATATATATATTGTTGTCAACACCTGGTGTGTGGTATATATAACCATTGATTTTTGTTCACAAAAACATTGTTATAAATAGAATGGTCCATTCCATTTATGTTCACAGGAATCTAGCTTGAGATTTATAATCTTTGGTTGATTTCCTTATATGTAATACCAAAGCAGTCAATGTTATAAAATTTGTAATTTACAGTCATCAAACATCTGCACTGGCCATCAATGATGGAAAATTTCCCTCCTATTATTGTGCTTTACATGCTCTGATAACACAAGCAGTACAATCCTTTGAACATTTCCCTCAATGTGTGACATAAGGAGTAAGCTATGCCTGTACTTTGTCCAGGCAACTTATGATGATGAAAAAACGATTTCTTCTGCCATTTACACAAATTTATCACAAGATTTTACCCCATAAACTGCAAGAAATACACAACGTATTATATCCCAATATGCACAATAATAACACTAGAAGACAAAACCAGTTTTGTAAACAAGCTATAATTCATATCGTGACAGATTCAATATCACCATTTCATGCAATCATGTATAGCACTCATTCCGAAGAACCTAAGATCCCGTTAGAAGAATTTACCACTGACATGTCTGTCACCATTTCATCAACATGATTCAGTCAGCATCACATACATGTAGGTATAAGGTATTCAACATAGAAAAGTAGTGGTCACTGCACACAACGCATCTTTTATCTTCTAGTACTGCAGAAATATATTTCTGCATATTGAACGCACGAAAATGAAACAAATTTAACCACACATAGTAATTACGCACTTTGAGACTCAGAATGTTCCAATGTCAGTTATGCACATATCCACATTCAACCACTAAAACTGTCACATGTCCAGGTTATGGTACTTCAAGTACCCTTGAGGCTAATCCGCCCCAAACTTGGCCATTCGTATCACATTTTCTACTGGTTGGAGGCACTGGCAGTCGTTCCAGGCTACGCTGCCTTCTTGCTATCTGGGACCGTGTCAAAGCCCTCTAAGAACTTCTCCTGTCGAACAGCATACATAGAATAGAAATCTGAAGTCAGTTAAGACAAATTCATTGGACAACTAACACCACTAATGCATACCATAAAAAAGGAACAAAAGGTTTCAAACATTAATACTGGAATACTGGCACAAAGAATGTTATATTAAATCATACAAAGATACCCATTACCTTCTATTTATTTATTTTCTTTGACTGTTTTTTTTACGCCAGACTGAGAAAATATTTCACTTACATGACAGTGGCCAGCATTATGGTGGGTGGAAACCAGGCAGTGCCCGGGGGAAACCCACGACCATCCGCACGTTGCTGCCAGACCTTCCCACATATGGCCAGAAAGGAAGCAAGCATGAGCTGGACTTGAACTCACAGCGACCGCATTGGTGATTACCTCCTACTCATACACTGATCGACGTTAAACCCCAAGCACTCACTCACTCACTCACCCACTTATACTGATGGCAGGAAAGGTATAGAAAAGTGAGAACGGACAAAACAGAACCGGTCCAAGTTCAACAGCCAAATCGTCCAATGAATTTTGTTTCCTCCTACTCTGGAACCCAGTGTGATAGCCCTTACAACAGCGTCAGACAAATATTTGTGACTTTATGCTCAGCCTTTCATTATTTCATTTTCCGTTAGACAAAGTGTGGTATTATGTTGATTGAAAGTAGTCTTCTTGATTTTCAAGTGTATCACATAACGTTTCTCCTTAATATTATTCATTAAATTATGTCATATATGTACATTTGATGTTGATCTAGCACATGGGCTTGAAAACAATGTCCTGCATTATTTGGTTTCTCTTTGGATGCCAGGAAAGCAATGGGAGGTAAGCATGATTAGCACAAGTCTTGTGTGTCAATATGCAGTATGACACAAAACTTCACTGAAAAAATTGGTTTTATTCAGCATTATGGCTAGGCCCTTCCTTTTAGTTTGTAATGTTCCAACAATGATTGATGGTGGAACAGCTACATATGGGTAGTTACCCGTCCAAGTTTGTTAGTTTTCACACTGTGCCTCTGCCAGTCAGCATATCGATATAAAGTCCATGTGCAACCAAATCAACATTTCATGAGTCTCACAAGTTCATGCATGGTCAAACAAGGCCAGATGGCAGATATCACCAACCAACAAGGCTAAGGGCATGATGGACCACTCCATTCCATTTTAATCAAGACCGGGATAGGGATCTAGGAAATTTTATACATCCTTCTTCACCTTTATCAAATCGAAGAGAAATGCATTTTTTTCTTTTCTTTTATGATAGTGCAGAGCTGAGTATTATCCCAATATTCAACTCCTCATGTGGTTTTGTACATATAGTTCAAGCCTGGAAATAATTTCTAGTGCAGGACATGATGGGCAAATTTTCCAGCCAGTGCTATTTACATGAGAATTTTGTCCTTGGACTCAGTGTGCTATCTTAAAATTCTGACATTCACTGTAACACAGAATCCATTGTTGCCCTTCAAGAAACACGGTGATGAAACACTGATGGAACTAATCAACTTGCTGCCCTGTGATCCCATTGACTGCCAGAACTTCTGCGGTATCATGTTCCTTATCGTCCACCACCGTTTTGAAGTGTCACGTGACACACTTCTGGGTTTGAAATGTAACTGAGTTTTGGCATTGAAATCCCCCAGATATTAATTGTTTTTCTATTGCCATCTGCAAGCGCAACATAAATCTTAATTCAATCCAGACAAGGCATGAAAAGGAAAGTATTTTTAGTGCAGGCAAGTTTGGGTGCCGTCATTAAGATTGGTTAAATCAAGTTGGAGTTCAGAAATCTGTGGTGCGAGGCATGGATGGACTCAATGCTATGATGCATGTCACAAAATTAAAATAACACACTAGATGGACGGGCCGGAATTTGATAGCTGAGGTTGCATCACGTTGCATAAAGTGACATGAATTCATTGAAAAACCAGACTTTCACATTGAGCATCTGAGAAGGGCTTCATTGATAAACAGAATGACAGACCTAGTCTTTACAACGGCTAAATTTGAGCACTGAACACTAGGTTCACACTTTCGTTAGTGAATAAGCGCCTTAAAATCAAAATCTCCCCAAAAGTTGGTCCCTGTCATTACAGGCCTACTGTTTGCTACTCATTTCCTGCAGTGGTGTTGAAACATTATAAAGTGCTCAGTTTCTGATACTCAAAGGATACATATCCCCAACACGCCCGCGCCTATTAATAACCCAGTCACCGAGTTTTTCTTGCGAAGTACTTTTAGGTCTCGTGCTCTGTCAAGGTTCATCTTTTCTAATTTCCGAACGAAGTGCTTATCCGTTTCGTTCAGATCATCAAATACTTTGGACATATCAACTCGCTTCATCTGGTTATCCGCCATGCTGAATAACACAAAGATAGCTATACACTTGATAAACAAAACACATTGTTATTTTATTCGAATACACAGTTCTTCTTATATGTTTAGTTATTTATAAAGCATGTGGGTGAAAAAAACATAGAAAATATTGAAAAAGAGAATAGTTTGAATTTTATGTGTACATTACTTCTCACAATAACTTGCGCGTCGTTTATCACTTGTATTAGCCTGTCAATGTTTTTACCAGGCTCTCGTCTGTCACGTGGGTGCCAAAGCTGACAAAGATAAGTGAGATGGAGATGTCATTGTGAATGAGCATACTATTTTTAGAAAACCTTAAAATTTTTAAATATTCGAGTGATATGACGATTGAAACCTGAAAGAGACGCTCACAAACTTTCTTGGTAAGCCTAAGAAAAGGTACGTGTGGCACACACTTACGCGTGAACTGACGACCGGCTTTTGTTCATCTTCAAGTTCAGGCTGTTGAGCTGTTAAACTCAACATTACAATTTTGATGTATTGGCCTACGTTCCATTCCAGCTTAAATCAGCCTAATACGAATTAATAATCATGTTGTAGCTCTGCTGTGAAAAATGTGTCACTTCATTTATTATGCTGTGCAATTTATGGCTGTCCACCAAGGTATTTTCACTATGTATTTAAACCAAATTATATAATGACATGTTGATGCTGTAGGTGCCTTGTAGCTCTGCTGTAAAAAATGTGTCACTTCATTTATTATGCTGTGCAGTTTATGGCTATCCACCAAGGTATTTTCATTATGTATTGAAACCAAATTATATAATGGCATGTTGATGCTGTAAGTGCCTATGGACAAAGGCACAGGCATATATGCATGCACATTGGAATGTGTTTATTTGATTGTTCTTTATGACAGTCCTTAAGAATGTTTCACTGTTATAATCACAGCTAGTGTTCAATGTGTGGATATGTATCTGTTTTGTTGTAATATGTTAATTGTTGGGACCTCCGTGGCTCAGTTTGTTAGCACACTAGAGCAGCTTAATGACCCAGGAGCCTCTCACCAATGCGGTCGCTGTGAGTTTGCTGTATGTGGGAAGGTCTGTCAGCAACCAGTGGATGGTCATGGGTTGCCTCCGGGCTCTGCCCAGTTTCCTCCCACCTTAATGCTGTCCCCTGTCGTATAGGTGAAGTATTCTTGAGTCACCATTCAGATAAATAAATAAATAACTATATTAAATATTAAATAACTATATTAATTTTTCAATTAATATAGTTATTTATTTATTTATAAATTTACGTACAATTGAAGACACTTGATCACTGTGGTTGTGATCATTCACCACCATGACCACTTCTAACCCGAGCAGCAGATCACAGCACAATGTGGTTAGGATTTGTAAACCATCACAGGATCAGATTGAAATACAGTATAGTTAACAAATGTTATCACCTACTGTGCAACAGATGAGGTACATTTTGTGGTTATGGAAGGCAGGGTAAGCTTTGTTGAAAACCAAAAAATTATCACTTACATACCTTTGTGATTTAAGATTTGTAATATTTGTGTTCTGACAATGATGATATGTGATGAATTGATAAGCTTAGGAGAGGCATGTTGATTTACATTTGTGGATTAGGTAATATCATTACTGTAAACCTTCAACCTTTTCAACCACCAAAGCATTTTTTTTATGGAATTTATGCATACAGTTATTATGAAAATGACCCTAAAAATGATTTCAAGCGTCATAAAACTGTGCAAACTATTCCTCTACACTCCATAGTTCTTTCAGAATTGTTTCAAAATATTGGTTGCAGAGGCAGTTGAAAAGTGTGAAAAATTAAAGTAATACATATATGTCAGCATTTCAGGAATCTTGCAAGTTCACACAGGTTGAGACGAGACAGGGTGAGGGCTCTTGCGAACTAACGTGGCTGAAAGGTGTGATTTTACAGCTACTGATAATGGCACTGTTGGTTGGCCGACATATCCGGCTATGCGAGATATCTGTTCAGTCTAGCAAGTACCATAAAATCTCGCCTTTTAGCTGCGTTAGTTTGCGAAAACCCCAACCCTGTCTCATCCATATCTGATTTTTTTGTTTCATCACTTTGTTAGTCATGTGTGGCAATCTCTAGCATTGCCTTTTTTGTGTGTCTGCCAGTAATCTCAGCCCAAAACTTGCCTGCCTTTGTAGTAGAAAAAAAATTCAGGATGGGATTAGTGCTGAACCTAGTTGATATAATTAAGTACAAGTATATACAGTACTTTGTATATTGTCGATTAATGTTTTAATCACCTTAAAGGTTTGAAGGTACTTTTTTTTCTTGTCACACACACACTTGACTGTGTAGACTGTGTGACTGTGGTATTGTATGTGGATGTGCATGCACATGAATAAAGGTGCCACTGTTTGCTAATACCTCAAAATCATCACTATGTGAAGTCTTCACTGCCTGGGAGATTAATTGTTTTATGATATTCCAGCTGTCTCTGATTTTTTTTCGTAGGGAACACATGCTGCTTATAAGACTTCTTATTTATTGAAGCTAATTGACCTTTTCTGTGACACTGGTTGTAAGGAAAAGTTGCCCCTATGTCTGTGTTTATCTGCTTTAGGGAGCAGATGTACATGTACATGCTGACAACAGGAAGTCTAACCTTCGTCACACAATCTCATGACAAAGTAATCCACATCTGATGTCAGGTCCAGCAGAACCTGCAGGGTGTCCTGTGTAATTCTGTGACAAAAAAGCTCTGGTAAACACAACCTCCTGGGCTGTTCCTGGGCTGTTCCTACGCACACCCGAGTTGTTTGTCTGGATGTACAATGGGAGTTGTTTATGTCATCAAACTTTTCAAGGCCCTGTGTGCCTAAATGGCCTTAACAAATGTGAACACGATTGACAAGATGTACATAATTACAATGTAGATGCCAGTGGCATGTATAGGCCCATGCCATCCTCACTCAGGGTGTTAACATTGGTTTTCCAACAGATTATGAAGACTGCGATTAGATGCTGATGAAATTTGCACAGAAATCATAGGTTCATGAGAGGCATTGGATTTGTGCGGAAACTTGTTCACTGGTATGTTTTTTTTTAAACATATTTTCAAGTGACATAACTAAGGACAGTTAATCCGTAAGCTACATGATGTTGTGACAAGTGATTACATGTATCACCTGTATGACATGTATCTGTGAACTTGTCATTCATGTGACTGCCATAGTCAGCGCGTAAGTAACATAAGGACTAGATAATATGTGCACTACATACATGTGTAATTAAGTTCACATGTGAATATTTAATTATGTAATAGACAGACATTGGGAGATATTTTTCATCTTTGTGAGCATTTGGTATGACATTACCAAGATGTGTACATGTAAATCTAAATGATTGATACATGTACTTCTATGTTCATCACATGTCGTAATCAGCATGCAAGGTTTCCTAATCACACATGTACTTCTGTGTTCATGACATGTCGTAATCAGCATGCAAGGTTTCCTAATCACGCATGTACTTCTGTGTTCATCACATGTCGTAATCAGCATGCAAGGTTTCCTAATCACACATGTACTTCTGTGTTCATCACATGTCGTAATCAGCATGCAAGGTTCCTAATCACACATGTACTTCCATGTTCACCATATGTAGTAATCGGCATGCAAGGTTTCCTAATCACGCATGTACTTCCATGTTCATCACATGTCGTAATCAGCATGCAAGGTTTCCTTATCACACATGTACTTCCATGTTCATCACGTCGTAATCAGCATGCAAGGTTTCCTAATCACACATGTACTTCTATGTTCATCACATGTCGTAATCAGCATGCAAGGTTTCCTAATCACACATGTACTTCTGTGTTCATCAAATGCAGTAATCAGTATGCAAGGTTTCCTAATGATTGGTTCATGTACCTTTATGTTCATCATATGCAGTAATCAGCATACAAGGTTTTCTAATCTCACATATGCTTCCATGTTCATCATATATCGTAATCAGCACGCAAGGTTTCCTAATGATTGATTTATGTACCTTTATGTTCATCATATGCAGTTATCAGCATGCAAGGTTTCCTAATCACACATGTACTTCCATGTTCACCATATGTAGTAATCGGCATGCAAGGTTTCCTAATCATGCATTTACTTTGATGTTCATCATATGTCGTAATCAGCATGGAAGGTTTTCTGATCACACATGTGCTTCCATGTTCATCATATGTCGTAATCAGCATGCAAGGTTTCCTAAACACACGTACTTCCATGTTCATCACATGTCGTAATCAGCATGCAAGGTTTCCTAATCACACATGTACTTCCATGTTCACCACATGCAGTAATCAGCATGCAAGGTTTCCTAATCATACATGTACGTGTAATCACACATTTTATGGCCATATTTGCTGCACTGCCAGACGTAATCTTTTAATCCTTATTTCATGTACCATCTCTTGTAATGGCTGAAACAGAAATATCAGTGTACATGAAAATGTGAGTATAAAATTAAATAACATTTGTAAAAAGATACATGTTCGTTAAAGCTAAATTTTCAATATTTTTACTCCTTCACGTCCAGTATGTGAAGAATTACCCTAAATGAGATAAATTAAGGCTACAAAAGTGCATTTTTAGAGGCAAATAAATGTCTCAAAATATTCGTTTTGGTGCTGAAACCTACAATTTTCCAGTAGGATATGATCCCATGTTCCAAGCAAACCTCAAGACACCTATCTGAAATCAGTGGATCTCTGAGAATCAGGGAAAATGGGCAAGTTAGTCATGGATAAAATTTATGGTCATTTAGGATATATTGTGTAATACAAACCTATAATGGCCAAATTCTAATGACTGGTTTCCTAATTAACACATCTATGGCCTTTGATCTTGTACATGCATGCATGAGGACTATGGTAAAGGTATGCAGGCTTACTAACCCCACAGATGTAGAAAGTAGATGATGATGTAATTGCCATCTGTGAGTGTATGATACAGCAGCAGGGACACTGGCAGTCGTTCTATGACTGAGTGCTGTGTTGCAGTTCATCTCATTTGTACAAGGAAATTGAATGGCAGCTGATTAACAGGGCCTTGTCTCATAGTTCATGAGAGAAGACACCAGAAAGCATTGTTTATGGCTAAAAGGGGTTATTGTTCTATACAGACAGTAAAACGAGGCAAACATGCCTGATGGAGGTGATATCCTGTTACTCTTTGACTTGATACATTTTAATTATACATATGTCGTGATCAAGTCTCCCTTCACACTGTTGATTTGTCATGGTTTAACTCACTACAATATGCTCTGAGGCTTTGTAGTGATATATACCTGTTTAATCTAAAGGCAAGTACATGTTTATTTATTTGACTGGTGTTTTACGCCGTACTCAAGAATATTTCACTTATATGACAGCGGCTAGCATTTTGGTTGGAGGGAGCTGCACAGAACCCGGGGGAAACCCACGACCGTCCACAGGTTGCTAGAAGACCTTCGCACGTATGGCCCTACAAGAAGAAAGCATGAACTGGACTTGAACTCACAGCGACCGCATCAGTGGGAGGCTCCTGGGTCATTGCGCTGGGCTGGCGAGCTAACGCCCTTGGCCACCGAGGCTGCCTCAAGTACATGTAGGCCTACATGAAGATATATTGGTTGTCACATGGAGAATATGTGTAATCATATTGTGTGGGCACTTCTCCAAATGGCCTTACTGTACCCTCTGTGTGGTGTTATAATGGGGTCAGCTGTCTTTATGTCCCTTTATATGTGTGATAATCTTGAAGATGATGAAAATGGTTCTTTGTCTTGTAAATGGATGTGTATTTGTGGCTTATTGATGTTTATGCTCGTTTTGGAAGAATGGAGATGGTTCTTAAAATGCTAGATGTATATTACTACTGTTGTCGTACTTAACATCAAACCATCTCTAAGTGAGCAATAATCTGAGATTACTCTGACAGTGTTTTTTCATTTTTGGCCAAGGATGGCCCCAAACGAACGTCAGAGTGCACTCTTGGTTTTTCTGAGTTTTGGGACATCTGATCTGCTGTTTTTAGCTAGTATACAGGAACACAGTTACTCTGTTCTCATGTGGTTATTCCATCTGATTAACAACACGAACATGTGTTACTATTCTGAAAAAACTGCCCTTTTAACATCTGTCATAAAAATTGTTGTTAGTTTTATTTTAGGAGGAACATGTGCTTATTTAGACACCAAACCACTTGGTGATTGTTCAGTAAATAGATCTTGCCCCCAGCAAGAATAAGCAAGCACAGAGTGTCTAATAACAAAGTGTTAACTAGTGAGACTTCACCTGAACTGACCATAATGACCACTGAGGCAGAAACATGATTGTTCTTCTGGTCAGTTGGCCTAGATGTCAGCCTAGTGTGGTCAGGGATAGTAGTCTTGGACATATTCCAAGATGTCAGATGTATGGAGGGACATGCTCCTTTGTAAGGCATTGCTGGCTCCTGTTATTTCTTAGTTAAAAGGGTTGTGTTAGAAGTTAGTTCACTGGGTCAGATTAAAGCTATTGTTGTATCATTGGTGACAGTGTAGTTTCCATGTAGACTTAAATAAACCCTCATATGTACTTTTTACATGTACCCACAGCCTTAAGTGACCCAAAAACACACAGTATGTCAAGGCACATGTAGCTCTTCAGGATATGAATGCTTGTTATAATCGTACAGGAACAGAAGAATTAAACCACCTGATATATTGCTTATTGTTACAGATGGGGGCAAAGCTTACCTGGAAGGTGCGCTGACAGATGTAGTTTAGAACCAGATGATTTGTGGGCAGACAGAGGCTGTGGCGATCTGACTAGAGGATGGGCAACGCGAAGAGCTCGGGAGAGTTTGGGGCGGACGTGTCTCGTCATGATGTAACCATGAAGGTGCTGGCTGCACAAAAGGGGGAGAGGGTTTTCTCCTGCTCCTACAACAAGTGGGTGAGTAAAGGCAAGTACACATCGGGGTTTGGAGACTTCACAGACTACACAACGTGTCGCGAGGCTCATCGTCGCCAGGGTGTCCTGGTCAAGCCAGATTGTTCCGAGGGCAGGTACTTCATTCACAACTTCAAAAACGCTACCCAGGTAATTGTGTTGGACAGACAGTCATGGTGGTCAGCCATGATCTCTCTGCCCAGGGTGAGTGTACCCATGAACACCACGCCTAGCTGGCTGTATTCAGACCTTAGAGCAGCGCTCTATAGCAAGCAGGACGGCACTATTATAGGTTTCCATGATGGCTTAGCAATTCTTCAAGTCATTTTTGACAGAAACCTTCAAACCCCAATATTTTACATTCTTGACCTTGAGGCCAGGAAGTGTGTGGGTCATTTTAAGATCGATTATATCCGACGGCAGTGGTTTGAGTGTTACATATCCCCTGGCAAGCGGCGCATCCTACTGCGCCCAGACCACCTGACACGCATTCTGCAGGCTGGGAGCAGCTACGAGCCTGACATGGTCACGTTAGACCCTGGGCTGGACATCAATGTTCAGGACGTGGACCCTCAGTTTAGGAGGAGAGCTTTGACCTTTAACCCCAATTTGGGAGATGATGATGTCATCTTTGCTAATGGTCGTGTCATTCAGTTCTATTCCCTGGAATCTAAGGAGGTTTGGAAGAATGAAGGCCCATATGAACTGCCAGCGAGTATGCAGCAGATTCGCAGCAGTCGCAGTGGCGATTACCTAGCTGCACGGTGTGTCAGTCCAGTTCACAGTAAGGAATACGACATCAATGTTGTGGTTATTTTTGATTTTGTGAAGCTCAACCTGTTACTGAAGATCGACGCCAAGGGTAGTTACTGGCCTGTGTCAGAGGTGATTAACCTGCAGGTGTTCCCCAAATTCTCGGCAGGTGAGTCCTCTGTGGCTATTATGAAGAACAGGACAGCCAAGCGGAAGGTGTACGTGTACAAGCTGCCCGTGGTGGAGATGAAACTGAAGAATCTGTGTCGCCGTGTGATACTGCAGCTGGTCTCCTTCAAGGAGTGTGAGCGTCTGCCGCTCCCGGAGCAAATCATCAAGTTTCTTCAGTGGAAGAGAGAATAGAAGCTCCTAAGTGTCCAGTTCACATAGCATGTACCTGATGAGCTCGGTTGTTCATTGTATGAGTGTTTATTCTTAATGAGCTGTAGTCAATAGCTTTAGTGTATATATTTTTTAAATGCAAAATTTTATGTGATATTTTTTTTAGTGCTGTTCGCTTTTATTTTCTAATATGTGCTTACGGTCAGCTTCTGGCATTTACATGTGATATCTTACATCACTGGATTTAGGGCCAGTTAATCATGTATTACTCTACCTGTTTGTCATTAATTAAATTATTTAATTGATGTTATGTGCAGTGTTAATTAGTCCAGTTTAGGTGATAATTTTTGTTTCTGTACTGTTTATTGTGTGTCCAGTGTTAAGTGAATGGTGGCATTCTGTGAGCTGGTTTTCTCTCTCTCATTGTACTTAAAGGAATACTGTCATTATCTTATAATCATCGGTATTTATTTAATAATTACCTCATAATCCCTCATTATAACGAACCTGGATGTTTGTTTACCCCTGGACTCGCTTCCCACGGCGATAGTCGGCTCTCACGCTAGGGAGCCGTCAGCCAGAGTGGAGTTAATGAGGTGCCCGTCACGTGATCCCAGTGACGTCACCGTAAGAACGGGCCCATACTGAACAACACTGTTTCACATACCACATACGATCTTAGGCGCGAAAATACCAAAATAAAATAATTTCAGACTGTGAAACGGACATACTAGAAATTCCAATGTGTATACCACCTATAGACCCGTACATGTATGATCCTATACGAACGGATTCAGCGCGTGGAACCCATGAATTCAGCCCAGTAAACCGTTCCCCTCACTCATCCGACAGCGAGTCTGACCACGTCGACAGCTGTCAGAAACCAGAAGATTTTCGGACCGACAATTTGACCTGGTGACTACATTTTATCTCAGTTAATTCCTTGCTATTTTCCGATTTGCTGGCACTATATGGCCTTATGCTGGCCGCCGTGGCAGAAATGAAATATTCTTGAGTACGGCTTCAACAGCCTATCAAATAAATTGGTCGCAGGTATCCTGGCATTTTCAAAATATCACGGGAGTTAATACAGACCTTTAAATCACAGCATTTTAAGTGCAAAACTAGGTTTTGTTGAAGTTCCCAAACAGAAAACGATAAGCATACTGTAATTTCTGGTTACTAGGCCTATAAGCCGTAGCTCTCAAATTATGGCCCGGTGTTTGTCACTTTTCTTTCCCTTCCTGTGTTATTTATCACTTTGTCCCTGCCGGTGCCTCAAGCAGGTTAGTGCCCTAATATCCTCGGCTTTGAGGTAATGCCTTGATTCAGAGGTCTGTGTTAACCCACATGTCAAATATTACGATTAAATCATAAGATTCAGTCTTTTGAGATTCACGTAAACTTGGTCTAAATGTCCGAATATGTAAGTAAAAATTTATCGAGGTGCATATTTGTACAACAGCAAATATGTTACGCCGACAGCTGAAGCTTTGAATCCGCTTCTCATCGTATCAAGGAATCTGTACCAACTTATGTATGATCTTCTCTGAATATCAAATCTGTTTATTTTCAGGTGTGATTGTGAGAACTGTGATATTATGCCAACTAACGTAGAATGCCTTTGCTGTCAGGAAGTGCCAATGACTGACGAAGAGCAGCTAGATATAAATTGCATCACAGAACACGAAGGCTTTATTGTTGTTGTTGTTGTTGTTTCGGTACTTCAGACAAAGGACTCGATATCTCAATTGACAGGGGAATGTCCGGTACAGCACCTGTTGTTAGCCGTGCTACTGCATTTTCATAGCCCAGGCTCGCCAACTTCTCTGGGTCTCGATCAAACATGCATTTGGAGAAATGCTTCCTGCACAGTTTGTGGTGGTACTTGAGATCGAAGTCCCTCTTGCAATAATGAAGCCAGACTTTCCTCGTGGTCGCATCTTTTGGAAAGGCAAAGAAAGAAATTCCACCTCCCTTGACAAGCTGACTGTTGCATCCGTAAGCTGCACAGATCACAGGCATAACTACCTTTCAAAAATTTCTCAAACAACAGCAAATTTGGGTCGAAATAAATGCCTTTTGGTCGCGTGTTTATAGCCTTCTATTATAGAACTTCTGCACGCATGGAGCCAGAGTCTTCTTACCGTGACGTCACGGGCTCAGCAGCCTCGCTTTGAAATTCACAATATGCATATTCAGCCGAGCGGTATTCGTCGCCGGTTGCATCAGAACGACTACAAGCAGGCCGTTTGTGGTTACAGGGGCCCAAATACTATCAATATGATCTTTTTAAACAGTTTGGAGGCACAAATAATTTATTTTCTTGACAGTATTCCTTTAATATTAAAAAGTAAGGAGACAGGAGGCAATAATATTATTATGAATTTGTGAATTATGGTGTACAGGTAAATAGAGAAAATAAATTAAATACTATCTAGAATGAACAACAGAACTTGTCATGTGAAAACATGCAAATTACATGCACTTCACAGACTGTTTGTCCCATAAATCATGAGGAAATGGTACATGATGTCCAGGGAAAGTGTACATGGACAGGTGTATGTTGCTGTAGAAACCAATATCCTTCCTAGACAATTTTGTCTGCAGATCTACATGTATTTGGTATCTGTCAGATTATGTTACCCTAATTCTTCTAATATTTGGGATAGATATTAGTAGTGTTGAAAGTGGAATCCAGCCTTGTGGAAAAGTAAAGATATGAGTATGTTGTTCATTAGATGGTCTAACCATGTGAGAAAAAAAGAAACTCAATATTCCTCCTACAATTACATATATATTGGCTAAAATGAACAGTCCAGGTGCCCCAAAATTTAGAAGAAATAGGATAGTGTTCAATTTGTTAAAATCCAATATCCTACTGCTGGGACAAGGTTATTTGCTCATCATGTGAGAGCTAGTCAAGTTAGTTGCAGAATCTAAATGTTAAGGTTTTGATCATGATCATCTGATGTCAGTGTAACTTATTCACTGTGCACTGTGTCAGACCACGACAACTTCAGGCCAAGTCCCACTATGATGAAACTGAATCTTTTGTCTGTGATTAACAGCAAAAGCAGTTGGCTCCAGCATTGAAAGTAGCTACAATTGATGTATTGTCTCTGTCTGTCTGGTGGCCAGCCATGTTCTGTCAATACTTGACATTGTTTCGCGAATATACATGTGCATGTTCAGTGTAGCTTAACCTTCTTCGTTGTCATTACACATTTATGATGTATGTAGAATTTGATCACAGTGTTTGAATGTGGATGGCAGGTGGCTGTGGTATCTGGGCTGTAGCAGAGGTGGTTCATGAGTGTACAGGTCTAGTCATAACAGCTCATTGAAGATGAAATTATGTGTACATGTACCTGACAATCATGTGTATGATTAAGCGTTTTACAGGAAGATGGGATTATTTGGATTTTGTAGTGTACAAGTATTGATCTAAAATTTTTAAACATTCCATGATCGTATATCTCATGTGTCTGATAATCTATGAGTTTGGTTTACAGTGTATATTTTCACGCTTTTTGTATTAACATATATATTTCTGTGGAACTGCAGGTGTTTACAGTGCTCTAGGTAAGAGCCGTATCACTGTAATTTACACCTCCTGAAATGCCTAATGCGCATGTAAGTGTAAAAAATAGGTGACCATATACTATGCCTAGAAAAACTCACATACATGTAAGCATTAGTGTCTAAAAGTACACGTACACCTTATTTAATTTTGTATTGATAAGTCCCAATCAGGTACATGCCACATATGGGAGAAAACTCTGAATGGGTAAAATGTACAAAAGGTGACCACACTTACTAGCAATGCAGTCATGCAGAAAATTTAATCTCTTTCACATAAATAATCCAAATTAGCATCTATGTGTTCAAAACCCTGACAGTAACTCATTTGTGCGAAACACAACTCTATGAAGATTTATTTTAGTATGTTGAACTTATACAATTTCAAAATGTTACAAGTTCCATGGTCCAGATTGGCGCTGTGTCTGTCATAAGGAGTGCAAGCAAGCTTAAGGCTGACCTCTATACAGTCAGCAGTCGAGCAGTACTGCAGCTGGTTGGGAATTGATGAGTAAAACTTGCATTTCGTCAAATCAAACATTGACGAATTGATGAAGAGATGATTTTAACCAGGGAAATTTTTTTTTTAGATATTGTTCATTTTTCTATTTAAGAAGTTAGATGTACATGCAATTACCATAGAGCATGCTTGTGAGTTTGTGTTGTTCAATTGACAAAGTGACATTACCTATCCTGTTCTCGTGTCTGCATGGTTCCAATACTCAGTGCAATTACATATGTGGTGTTTTGAACTAGAAAATACACTCTGTATGCTGGAAATCTGACACTTTTCAGGAAGTGAACACTGTGTGTGATAAAAAGAAAGTGGGAGCTCAAGAAAACTGTGTGCCACTAATGTGAGATAAAATAATTTGTGTGACAGACTAAAGAAGGTTATGTGCTATGTCCTTGACAAGTGTGAACACTTGCTATTTTAAACATGCTGATCTTCATGTAGCTGACACAATGGAGTCAGTAGAAACATACAGTGTCAATTCTGTATGTACATGTATCTAGGGAAACTTGCTGTGTAAGCTCAGGTCCAGCTTGGCCACACCGAATTATATTTTTGTTTTACGAGCAGTCTTTTCAATATTGCAAGAGGGTACAAAAGTAAAAATAAAACTGGCAAATCATCTAATTTATGGGACATGTGAATTGTCCCACTATTTTTTTCCTCTTAAAGCCACGTTTACTTGATCAGAAAACCTTTAAAAAAAAAAACACAAAAAAAAAACAGAAGAAAAAACCACACACACAGGAACATAATAAAAATGTCTGTCAGACAAAATAAAAAGGTGGATTTTCAGTTTACTTTTATCCTAGTTTGAATTTTTTAGTGTTTGCTCACCTGTAAAAAAAACAGAATAAAATTGGTGTCCCATAGTTTTGTATATGATGAGATGCATGAACTCAGGGTCTGCTTATGATGAGGTGCATGAACTCAGTCTGTATATGATGAGGTGCATGAACTCAATCTGTATATGTTGAGGTGCATGAGCTCAGTCTGTATATGATGAGGTGCATGAACTCAGTCTGTATATGATGAGGTGCATGAACTGTACATGGTGAGGTGCATGGGCTCAATCTGTACATGATGAGGTGCATAAACTTCGTCTGTACATGATGAGGTGCATGAACTCAGTCTGTATATGATGAGATGCATGAGCTCAGTCTATATGTTGAAGGGTTGGGGAAGTGGATGAAATGCCCTGCACGAACAGGGAAGTTTCGTATTCTTCCGTGGTGATTGTTGAGACAATAAGTGGAGATCAGCTGCGCTCATGAGTCCCATTTCATTGTAAGGTCCTTCCCCCATATAGCGTACATGTCCGTGAATCAGAAGTTCATCAGGATCTGGCCATTCATTGGTGGTTTATGCTGGTCACTGCAGTTCCTTCCACTTGATAATTGACAGCCACTGTACACCACAAGTGGAAAATTTGTCAGTATGACACCAAACAACGATGTAAATGTAATAATGGCCAAATGGTGGTGTTATGATGTAAATTCTTCGACTCATTCCTTGCTATTTATTGTCACAATGGGTCATACCTGTATTTTTATTAGCAGAGATCATAGTAATAAAACTGTATACTACTACCACTGTCAGAACAGCAGTCCAGTTGTGTTCTAATTCCAATATTTCTCAACAGTGTGTAAGTTTAATGTGCCATTTGTACAATCATATCTATTGAGGAGAACGTTTTCAGCAAGAGCAAAGATTATTATCTAGAAATGTGCTTAACCCTGCTCTACAGTCTGCTGTTTCTCCCATCTGAATATTTGACCCTCTCGTACTGTGTGCTGTTTCTCACATGTGAATATTTTATCCTCTCCTACTGCGTGATTTTTCTCCCATCTGCATATCTGAACCACTTGTGTGCTGTTTCTCCTATCTAAATATTTGATCCTCTCCTACTGTGTACAGTCTCTCCCATCTGCATGTCAGACCCTCTTTTATTGTGTGCTGTTTCTTACGTGAATATTTGACCCTCTCCTACCGTGTGATTTCTTCCGTCGGCATATCTGACCCTCTTCTGTGTGCTGTTTCTCCCATCTAAATATTTGACCCTCTCCTACTGTGTGCTGTTTCTTCTTTCTAAATATTTGATCCTCTCCTGCTGTGTGATGTTTCTTCTATGTAAATATTTGACCCTCTCCTGTGTGATGTTTCTCCCGTGTGAATATTTGACCCTCTCCTACTGTGTGCTGTTTCTCACATGTGAATATTTGACCATCTCCTACTGTGTGATGTTTCTCTTATGTAAATGTTTGACCCTCTCCTAATGTGTGATGTTTCTCCCGTGTGAATATTTGACCCTCTCCTACTGTGTGATGTTTCTCCTATGTAAATATTTTACCGTCTCCTACTGTGTGATGTTTCTCAGGTGTGAATATTTGACCCTCTCCTACTGTGTGCTGTGTCTCTCATCTGAACATTCAAACCTATCATACTGACCCTCAGCAACTGTATGCTGTTTCTCTCATCTGCACGTCTGACCGTCTCCTGTTGATTGCCATTCTCCCATCTCCTTGATGTGATTGTCTTTCAGTTGCAGTGACAAACAAGGTACAGGTTTAGAAAATGGAATTTGTAATCCCTCGTACTCGCTCCTTTGTCGGGCTTTGGAGACACCACCACCAATAAAGTGTGCTTGTCTGTGCATCACGTGTGGAAATGTTTATCAGGAACAGGCGGTGGTTTATGCCTGGCACTCTGGTTTCTTCCACCCATATCATTGAATGCCAAGTGAACAATTTTTGAGCACGGCATTACACCACAATCAGATCAAATGTTGTACAAGCAGTGATAGTAAACCGAGATCAATCTTAGGGATTAGCCTCTACAGTGCAGTCAGAGAACATATACACTTACAGTCCTTATGCAGAGGCCCATAGCCCTCTGTCTACTACCTCTGCAGAAAGAGCTCACAAATTTGATACAGATGACTAATTAACACACAACTGTACTAGTATTCCAGGATGACCAATGGAAACAACTATATCATCACAAGTCATAACGTGTTGTTCTTGTGAAGTTACTGTGACTGAATGAAACAGAAGGTGCATTAATAAATCATGTTCCTGCTATGGGTGTCTCTCAGCAGTTTTATAGTCAGTAAGGTGGACGAGGTTATTAGTTGAGGTAGAATGGACAAATTTACCAAATTCTCCCAATGCACTAAATTTGTTGACATATACCAGGTCTGAAGTATGAAGACTGTTTAGGGCTCACTTGTCATGCTTGTGGGTGATCTGTCATGCCATGTTTTGCCGAAGTACTTTTCATTTGTTGGAAATGCTGATGGAGTCTCTGGTAGACCCTATGTCCATGTAAATGACATGAAAGCACACCTTCACTTTGACTAATGAAAATTTATACTCATTTGCTAAGGTATTTTGCGTGTAGAGAGCCTTTTATTGGCTATGTATATGCTACGTTACTTGTACCAGAAAACCTGGTGCCTTTCTAAATAGGGTAGAATCGATAGAATCAAACACTGTCGTGAAGACAGTGTTGTACTTTGGATAATACTTGTACGCTTCAAGAAATGGCATATGATAGGTAAGGAAAGTAACTGCAGAAAATCATTTTGACAATCTGAATATTTCGACTTTAAGTAATCTTGAGGACATTTTGCTTGATTCTGATTGTTTCATTTTAAGGCCTCATGTGCCTCTAAAACTGTATTTTTACATAGCAAGCTTTTGGTGAACTAGAGTATTCTTGAGTATAGCATATAACATTGATCAAATAAACGAAACAGATCAGACACAAAGTTATACTGATACCATATCTTTATTTCTTTGTATAAATCGAATGATTGTGACCAAGACAAAGGCAGAAACATGGTAAAGAGTCTGTAGTAAACATGCCCCAAAGTCTTCTCTTGCCCTACATGTATATGCTACCAGTCATCATATTTACAATACCTTACGTATAACACTGATGGTTTGCCATTTTATGTTAAATATGTTATCCAATGAAATGTGACCAACATGTGTACATGTATACTTTTAAAGATCTTATTGAAAAACAAGACAAAAAGAATAAAACCCTGAATATTTGTGTAAAACCAGAACTTTCATTTCAACAATTGTAGCTCTCTGACCACTAACTGCTTCAATCCCTGACCATCGTTACTGTACTGTTACCTGCACAGGTGAGACGTGAACATGCCAAAGATAGGTACATCTACTTGATGATCAGAATTAACTACATCAGTCAAAGCAGATTGTGTCCTGAGGAAATGACCATCACCTCATTATTACTACATGTACCGCCTGCAGTATGTACACACACAGTAGAAACATGCGCTCAGTTTATAGAAAGGAATGCTAACTATGAATCTACCTGGAGGTTAAAAAAGACAATACAACAATAGCACCGTGTACAACCATCCACACTTTACAGGAATAATTAACTCTGATCTGGGTTTCCACATGCCATACACACTGTACATGTACACACGTACCTGTAGCTTTATGTACACAAACACATATGAGCCCTAGAAAATATATTAACTGTGTACATGTATATATAGCAACTTTGTAATAATTGTCATTAAAGTAATACTACATTTTGTATTATGATATCAAAATCTACATCAAAATCTAATATGTATACAATTAAATAATGACTTATATAGTTAATTCAACTTATCTGGGCTAGGATTGCAGAGAGTAACTTATCCTTACATCAAAAACAATGATCTACAAAGCTACATTTACATTATACAGCTGGATTCATGGGAGACAACTTATTTGTAATAAAGTATTCACATCAGAGGTACGACTTCATTAGCGGCAAGGGCCAGGTTTCTTGATGCGTACTAAGCGAAGTAAGCCCTTAACAACGTCGGCTGATATATGAAGTGCACACAGCCAAGGGCAACATAACACTAAGTACGCTTCATGAAGCTGGGACCTGTTCACTTTGTGACTTGCATCAAAGGTACAATTTTATATTCCGCAGAGGTTAAAAAACTTTATACGCTAACTCACATCAGAAGTACAGTTTTATATTAAACAGAGAATTACCTATTAAAAGTCTATTACTATACACATGTATACACTCTATAACTCAGGTACAAATACATTTGTGGTTGTTCAACCGTTTCTGCTGAGGGCACCTTGTACAAATTACAGTTATACCAGTGTAAGAGTTACAACCAGAGGAGTATAGGATAACTTTAACTGCGAGTAACTAACATCAAAGACATAGTAGGATCAGCAGGGGTCTTATGAACTTATGGCTGACATCGGATGAAATGCCGGATCAGCAGTGAGACCACCATGACATCAGTAACTTATTAGGGAGTAATGTACTTCACCTAAAACTATGAAGTTTAGCTTTTCTCACATGACACATTTTGCTTGATTGTGCTCCATTCACTCACTATACAGAACCACTTAAACATTTTTTTTTTTTGTGAAGTCTGATTAATTTCTCATCTGAAAAACTTGAGTGTTGGCATCAAAAGTATTATCTTAAGGCCTTTATGTGCTTCTGAGTTTTGAAAATGCATTTTTCCATGCTAAACTTAAGGTAGAATACAGGACACAATTATTAATTAATGAAGATATTTTAGCATGACATCATGACAAGTACATCCTGATAGAAGGATCAACGTTATAACAAGCAATTATGAACAGAACAACCTCAAATATTATTTGATATCCCTAAAGACTTGTATCTACATCTTCTTATAAATAATAATGATTATGATTAATGTCTTCAGTTTTCCATGTGTATCATGAACTCTGTTGCTGAAGTATTAGAACACCTGTGTATATTACACCATTATATCAAAAGGCAGGCACGTGAACAATTTCTTACCTCCAGACAGTGAAATGTGCACATATATGAACCTTTGTCTACAAGTACTACCTTAGTACTCAATACTGTACATGTAAAAAAAAAATCTAATTCACAAAAAAGTTAAAATGCAATAAATACTTACATACAAAGACTTATATGTAATTTCCAAATATTAAAAGAAAACTAAACAGAAGGCTGATCAAAAATGTGGTAATGTCTGAAAGCTGTATTGTGAGTTACCTATTATATGTTAATTATGAAAATCATGATAATTGTCAGAAAGGAATGGGAATAAAATTTACCCAGTTAAAGGATGTAACAGGATATCACCTTGGTGTCAAAAATGTTAAGTGTGCAAACAATGTTATCACTATACTCATGACAGTGTTCATGAAAACACTGTTCATGAAAACACTGTTCACCACTGGTTAGTGTCAACTGGGCAAACAAGGTTGGAAACCACTAACTGAAATGTACTTATACACTCTGGGGGGCCTCCGTGGCTCAGTTGGTTAGCACGCTAGTGCAGTGTAATGACCCAGGAGCCTCTCACCAATGTGGTCGCTGTGAGTTCAAGTTCAGCTCATGCTGGCTTAATCTCCGACTGTACATGGAAAGGTTTGCCAGTGAACCTGCGGATGGTTGTGAGTCTCCCCAGCCCGGGTTTCCTCCCACCATAATGCTGGCCGCTGTTATATACATGTATGTGAAGTATTCTTGAGTACATTGTAAAAGACCAATCAAATAAATAAATAAATAAATATACACTCTGGTGTTCAAGACCATTCATATATGGTGTTTATGGTCAAGGCCATTCAAACATGGTGTTTTTGGCCACCAAAACCATTCAAACAATGGTGTATATGGCCATCAACACCATTCACATAGTGTTTGTGTCCACCGAAACCATTCAAACGGTGTTTATGGCCAATCAAGGCCATTCAAGATCATTCAAACAATGGTGTTTATGGAAATCGAGACTATTCACACATATGGCCATCAATACCATCAACACATACTGTCAGCCCATCCAGACCAGTCACACATGGTGTTTGAGAAATACATGTATAATGCTGTGAATCGTCATCGAACATATTATGCTGTTCACCTTACACACAATTTTTACCACTGACATACCATGACGTTGTGGTGCTCACCACATACTGAAATGTTTAACAGCCATGGAGTTTTCAGCAGAGATATCATGATGTTGACTCTTAGCCCTTTGCTGATTACCATATAAAAATGCTGTTTTTACCATGCATTTGTGATTATTAATAACAATGCAAATATCATGGTGTTCAACAGAGGCTTTAAAATGATCACAAAATGGTGTATATAATACCAGAGAAATAAATATTTAACACATTTTAGTCATCAGGGCCTAATTGCAATGACTGAATAAGACATGTACATTCACATCGGCATGTAAAAACAACAGAAACAAGAACATAAGACATGTATGGTGTAAAAACACTCACCAAAATGGAAAACACTAACAAATGAAATGTATTACTTAATTTAACAAACTGAAGAAAGGCTCAGACCTCATAGTGAGACTATTCCCCACCAACTCACTCTTTGTGTTCACATATTATGTATATAGCAATACACCTCCACTGAGAAAGACGTGCACATTATTCCTTCACATGGACACTAAAGATCTCCCTCTCTGTTAAGTTGGAATTTGGATATCGTGCAAGTTGGCCATGTTCAATTCAACTGAATGCTACATGCTGTCTCCTGTCCATATATAGATGGACGTTTTTCCTCTTCGGCTGGTTGTTGACACATGTATGTGTTTAATGTTTGCTGTGCTTTCTTGGATGTATATCTAATTTCTGTCCATGTTCACTTGGATGTTACCTGGACATGCTGTTTGCTGTCTGTGTTCAGGATGATGCTACCTGGACATGCTGTTTTCTGTCCATGTTCAGTTGGGTGCTACCTGGACATGCTATTTGCTGTCCCTGTACAGTTGGATGCTACCTGGGCATGTTGCAGTCTGTCCATGCTCAGTTGGGCTAACTGGACATGCTGTTTGCTGTCCATATTCAGTTGACCGCTACCTGGGCATGCTGTTTGCTGTCCCCATTCAGAGTGTCTGTGGATATACTTGTCTGGGCACTTCTTGGCTGTACAAGAACCTCAAAATGGCTGCCTTTACGCTGTATTCGGACCGCTCCTGGAGACAGTTCTGGAGTGATAGGAGTTTGCTTGAAGGTCACCTCAAGGTTAGAACCTTTAAACTCTGCACAAAACCTGTAAAAAAACCACACCAATGTAGAGCAATAGATCACCACTAAATACCAACACGTAAGTCAGGTGAGTCTAAGTGCCCTCTCTTCATTAGTCTACATAATTAATTTACACAGAATTAAATTGTAATTTTGTAATTTCCCGTCCATTATTCACCTGAGGAGAAGGAAAATCTTACAGTAGAATACATGTAGATTTGCCTGGCTCTTAGGTAAATGATTCACCAGTAGAATACATGTAGATTTGCCTGGCTCTTAGGGAAATGATTCACCAAAAGAACACAAGTAGATTTGCCTGGCTCTTTGGGAAATGATTCATCAGTAGAATACACGTAGATTTGCCTGGCTCTTAGGGAAATGATTCACCAGTAGAATACACGTAGATTTGCCTGGCTCTTAGGGAAATGATTCACCAGTAGAATACACGTAGATTTGCCTGGCTCTTTGGGAAATGATTCACCAAAAGAATACATGTAGATTTGCCTGACTCTTTGGGAAATGATTCACCAGTAGAATACATGTAGATTTCCTTTGGTCTTAAAGAAATGATTTCCTTTTCTTATTTTCCAGAACTTACTGGGTTGCTATGATCACATCTGGAGGCTTTTCACTTATGTTTTTGATCAGCAAGTATGCCTTTGACACGATTTCAATCACATGGTCACTGCTAAAGATGAAGTCTCCCTTCTTACTGAGGATATCACCATTGTCCTGCTGCAAAACAATACCACAGAGCCAACATTAATGCCTGAACTGGTACCAGGTTATGGCTGAATTGATTCTCTCTACTGATTATGTACTATGATGTTTAAACTATTTAAATGTTTAAGATACGTTAAATCAAGAGCTTAACAATTTAAGGATAGAAACAATAAAATTTTGAAACAAGTTTTACAAAGTGCAAGTACAGATAGGGAAGACAAGATATCCAAGCAACAGCTGAATGAATTTAAGATATGGCAAACAATGTATCCTAGCAGTCCAGTAACTCAACATATGCATAACAAATTATCAAAACTATAGCCATACATTGCATTTAAATATACATGTAGAGAGGCCATTTGCTGATATTATGTTATTTAATGCTTTATGTTATACCAACTACTGTGTCTTGTCACTGAGATTGTTTTATGTTATATGTATGTGATAGGTGTATATCACTGAGATTGTTTGATGTGAGATATAAGTGATAGGTGTATATCACTGAGATTGTGAGACAATTAACAGTCGCAATTAAATACGTCAACGCTTACCTTCTTAAGATGGAAGAAGACAAGTTTGTCTAGGAATGGGCTTAGCGAGATGGATCTGATTTGCGAGACTGGAATGCGGTACTTGACTGACATGGTTCTGTGGTCTATGATGAGGATGGCTTGTGTGCTTATCACAAACAGCTGCTGGACCATCTGAGGGAGAAACCATAACCAGATCAGTGGTAATAAACACAACCACATTAGTGGTAATAAACATAACCACATCAGTGGTAATGAGCACAACCACATCTGTGGTAATAAACACATATCACATCAGTGGTAATAAATACAGCAATATAAGCAGAAAAAACACAATCACATCAGTCGTAAAACACAGTTCTAAACATAGCAGTGGTAAAAAACATAGCTACACATGCATATACCCTACACGACCATAAAATTCGTCCATGACTGACTTTTGATTTTAGAAATGTTTTTTTGAGGTTTGTTTGGAACAGGGGGTGATGTTCTCCTAGAAAATTGTTTCAGCACCAAAAATAATGTTTTGTGACATTTATTTGCCTCTAAAAATGCACTTTTGTGGACTATATTTTATGGCACTAAGGGTTAAAAAAAAACAGCCCCAGCAAAGTTTAAAAAGTCACAAAAATGGAAGCAAAGGAAAATCACAGCATTATCACTGGTAAAGAAAACACAAATCCGCAACAGATGCAAAGTCCCCATACAGCATTCAAAGTCGCCTGGACCTAATAAAAAAAAAATACTCATATTACTGGACCACAACATAAGTGGTAAGGATGGTCTTGGATTTCCTCCACCATATTGTTGGTGACCATCCTATAAGTGAAATATTCTTCAGTACAGCGTAAAACACCAACTGAATAATTGTCAACAGCACGTACATCAAAAGTGTACATCAAAGGATACAATGAAAAGAACTGGCCATGCTGTCTTGTCTGCAGACATTTTTTGCAACATCTTCTTTAATTACATGAACAAAAACAAAATGGTATCATACCTTTCCATTGGCCCTGTTAATTTTCATCACAATATCAGCAAATACCATGTACTTGTCATGGGTCTGTTCACACAACTTTTTCCATTTCAAGTTTTGTTGCAGATTTAGATAGTCTCCCTTGAATGGGTGAGGTACACTGAAAAAGATGCAATGCATATAAAAAAAGAATGGACTCAGAAGTTATTCAAAGATAAATGAAGGTACGATTTACCACTTAAGGCAGAAATATGAACTTAGAGATATAGTTACTATAAACAAGGTATAAGCTGCACTGTCATTTCAACAAGGCCTTACAGGCTCATCTAGGTTTAGGCAAGGCAACGTTGAATCTTAAGTGAACTAAAGCAGCTCAAAACTGTGATTTTACAGCAGTTACTAGATTCCTTACACATCTGGCCCAGTCTGATCTGTTGGCTAAATGACAACCTTAGCAACTGCCATAAAATCACATCTTCAGTTCGTGTTGGTTTTTGACAGCCCTCACTTTGTCCAGCCCAGACAAGACTCATGAAATACCGATTTGGCTTATTAACAAATTACCAGAACGGAAAAACAATGACAATCTGTTATTTCCTTTTCACTTCACCTTTGCACTATTCCCTCCGCCCCCCCCCCCCCCCCCCCTTAAAGATTTAAATAAAGTGGTGGGGTACATACCTCCTTCTGTATGTTGCTTTACGCCCCTTGAAGAGGTCACTGGCAGCCACTTTCTCTTGCATTGACCACTGCTCTGATTGGTTGAATTTCTGACGGTAATTGCGGCACTGTAATAAAAAACATTTCTATGGTCATTGACAATTAATACTTTCAACTTTAGTGCATGGGGGCAATTCCAAAGAGCAATGTCTGACTTAAGTCAAAATTTGAATCACAATTTTATGACTTATTTTTTTGAAACAAATGTGTCAAAATTTAAAACTTAACATGACCAAAAATGAAGCATTTGTGAGGAGATTGTTAATTTTGGCATCATTCAAAAATGGCCTAGTGGAATCGGTTCCAGATGTGAGGTCACATGCACTGATCCTTATCCACAAATACACAAAGTCCACATATAAGCTTTCTTATCAGTCACCATATTAACATGGATGTATCAACCACCATCTTTTGACAAAGCTTTCTTGCTTTCCATTTTCACTCATGGAGCACCTGTTCAACTCTAAACTTATTCACCTATTACATAGCTTTTAACATTTATATTCATGTATTACAATACCTACCTTTCAAGACTGTAAAATCAAATGTTACCTTGAGTAAGGTATCATCCTCTTACCTCTGAATGTACGGAATATGTACCTCTACTTATGGAACACCACTTTACCCTCAACTTACGGAAGACCCTGCTTATCCTACACTTGTGGATCACCCAGCTTACACAACACTTGTGGAACACCCTGCTTACACATCACTTGTGGGACACCCTGCTTACACATCACTTGTGGGACACCCTGCTTACACATCACTTGTGGAACACCCTGCTTACACAACACTTGTGGAACATCCTGCTTACCTTCCACTCGTGGAACACCCTCCTTACCCTCCACTCGTGGAACACTCTGCTTACACATCACTTGTGGAACACCCTGCTTATACAACACTTGTGGAACACCCTGCTTACACAACACTTGTGGAACACCCTGTTTACCCTCCACTCGTCGAACACTCTGCTTACACATCACTTGTGGAACACCCTGCTTAAAACCACTCGCGGAACACCCTCCTTACCAACCACTCATGGAACACCCTGCTTACCCTCCACTCATGGAACACCCTGCTTACCCTCCATTCGTGGAACATCCTGCTTACCCTCCATACGTGGAACACCCAGCTTACAATCCACTCATGGAACACTGCTTACTCCTCACTGGTGGAACACTCTGCTTATCCTCCACTTGAGGAAAACCTCCTCTTAAGGAACACCCTGCTTACCCGCCACTCGTGGAACACCCTGCTTACCCTCCACTTGTGGAACACCCTCCTTACAATCCACTCATGGAACACTGCTTACACAACACTGGTGGAACATTCTGCTTACCCTCCACTTGAGGAAAACCCCCACTTGTGAAAAATCCTGCTTACCTGCCACTTGTGGAACACCCTGCTTACCCTCTACTTGTGGAACACCCTGTTTACGATCCACTCATGGAACACCCTGCTTACCCTCCACTTGTGGAATATCTGCCTCAATTCCTCAGACGCCTCCTTGTAAAGCCAGGAGCACTTTGGCCAGTCTTTAAAACTGGGGGACTCCGAGGGCAGGTTGTCACGCAACCGTAGCAAAAACCTTTTCCTCTGAAAATAAAACAGGTCATTTCTGCCATTATCATCAGGGAATACATCAATATATATTGAATTTCCGACCCAGAAATTAGTGGCTCCTTGAAACCAATGAAAATACTGGCTCAAGTAAGACTTGAACTCCAATCCTACTGCTTTACCAACTGAACAAAAGGTCATTTATGTTCCTGGCTTTTAAACCCAACTCTTGATTACTGCCATTTTGGTTTTCTATACCCTTTGGTATCACCTTCAAACATGTATCTGGCTTATTGTCTTTTCTAATTAGTTCAGACTATGCCTGGGCTAACATTTTCTAGGAGGACTGGGATGAAAGCCTCTACACAACTCTTCACAAACACACAGTTCAATAACAAACAATGAGGATGTAAAAGTGTAGGCCATTTTTGGTGATGAATGATAACCAAACTTTCTTCAATTTGAATGTTGGAAACTTACAAGCAGTTAACACATAATACTACCAAAGTGCATTAAAACCGTCGGTTGTCACAAAGAAACCAAAAACAATATATATTGCACATGCTTGCAGCAAAAAAATAAAAAAATCTGTGTAAAATAAATACAATCCACTAGATCAAATTTAAATGCAATAACAGAATTATCTCCCTTACCAATGCTATTCTCAGATATCTGATGATTTTGGGAGCAGCATTTTTCCTGAACAGTTTCCGGTAGTTTTTCCTGACTCGCCAGCCTCGAGCATATTTCTGTATGACAATGGCTGCCAGATAGATGCGCCTTTCTTCTCTAAGCTGAGCCAGCAGCTTTCTTGCCTGTCCATAAATCAAATCTTACACAATTATATACATACAATTTGGTAATAGGAATTTACAGTCTACTCTTACAAGAAACAACATACATCAATTTCTTCATAGATAATATTTGTTTATTTATTGGGGTATTACACAGTAACTAAGAATTTTTCACTTATATAGTGAGTGTCATGTTTCTGGACTCTCAAATATATCACTCTTCAGGGAAAATAAGAATAATTTGTAAGCATGAAGATACTTAAACTAATCTGACCCTTGAAATATGTACGTCCACTTTACAAACCTACCTTCATCCCTCTCGCATAAGACTCTATTATCAGGGCCGACTTCTTCTTCTTCAGAAAACATTTCCGTGCCTGGAAAAAGGAAAGAAAAGCACTGTTTGTGAAATGACTCCTAAAACTTAAATAAGTGGTAATACCAGCATTAGGATTGTTACGAGGAATGACTGTCTATCTAACAAGAGTCAACCACAGACAAATTACCACACTACTACATTTATAAGTGCCTAAAATTGTTTCTCATCTGCATACAGGTGGTCGAGTTAACGACAATGTCTCCGGTTTATACAGACCCATTTTCATTACAAGCTGTTAAAAGTTCAAACTCCTAGGGTTTTCATTTCATTCAACACTAAAATCATTTAAGCTGCGTTTCAACGGTCTGATTTGTTGCACTGACTTGTCACACCATTAAAAAGTTCACACTGTGCAAACTGATGAGCCATGTCTTACCCAGAAACATCTGAAACGACTGGCAATGACGATCTGACTAATCTTCATCTTCTTATAGAGCTTCTGTTGTCTGTAGCCCTTCCACGTCTTCTGGATGTCCACGGCTAGGCCATGCATGCGTTCTCTCCTGCGTTCCTCAAGGTCAAACAGCTGCAGAGATTTAACAGCACAAAAAATTTATGGCACCTTTAATCAACAAATACATGTATACAAATCAGATAAGTATAGTACCGACAAAAATATTTCATTTATTTATTTGATTGGTGTTTTTTACGCCGTATTCAAGAATATTTCACTTATACGATGGCGGCCAGCATTATGGTGGAAGAAAACTGGGCAGAGCCCGGGGGAAACCCACGGTCATCTGCAGGTTGGTGACAGACCTTCCCATTTATGGCTGGAGAGGAAGCCAGCATGAGCTGGACTTGGTGAGAGGCTCCTGGGTCATTATGCTGCGCACCATTTAAGTTCAAGCCGAAACAAGATAAATTGCCCACTCACCATAAAAAGTCCCAAATAAATATCAAAGCACTGTATGAAGCCCTCTTTTGAATTTGTTTCGCTACTAAATATTTCATTTCAAAGTTAAAAATTTTATCTTCAAGAAATTCCTTCTACTATTAGCCAAGGCCTTGATGGAAATCTGGAAAAATACTAACTGCAGGTGATGTTAAGATGATGCATTTCCTGTATGTGGATGGTGGGAGGGATGGATCTTTGCAATTAAGTATCTGATTGAAAGATGTATGAAAACACCACCACTACCACACTGTTACATGTCGTCTACAAATTACCTCCAATCAAACACCCACAATTAGGTATTACATTTAAGTAATGTTTAGACACCGATCATCTGAGCAACCATTATTAAATGTTTACAAACATTTCTCTGTGCTTCCTTACAGGACAGTATTCTCTCAGTGATTGGCTGACGTGAGCCATAGCAATGGTAGTTAGTCTGTCTAGTGAAATAACTAGGCACAATAAAATACAAACAATCCTTTGGGAAAATGAGGCAACAAGTTAAGGAATTGATGTCAATATTAAATGGAGTGCCTTCATTCAATTCAGACCCCAAACTAAGTGGATGCTCTCCACAGCACTCACGGTTCTGGGATTCCTGATGAAGATCTTTGTTTCCCCGAAGGCCATTTCCTCCTTGGAGATGTTCAGAGCAGACAGAATGACCTTGACCCCATCGACTGGCTCGCCCTTCCACTGCGGCCAGGTCTGTGGAGCCAGCATTTTGTAGCGGTATAGAAACTGACTGTACAATTGACGGAAGGCATACCCAGCACGCCTGACACGCACATTTTCCATCAAACTGAAACACACAACAATTCAAATAACAACCAGTGACCAATAACTAGGATTGAGACACAGTTCCTTGGAGAATGTATATGTTGCTGGTATAGGTACATGTATGATTCCCAGGGGTCAATTTTTTAAAGACCTCAGTATTTTGTAACTTAGACCCGAATGACATACTAAGGCACAATCCCTAGATGATCGTCTACTTTAAACTGAGGTACCGGTACTGTGGTAAATCCTGACCATGTACTTGTAACTGCCATACTGAGGTACTATCCCTAGATGAGCTGACATACTGAGGTATTATCCCTCGGTGAGCTAACATACTGAGGTACTATCCCTAGGTGAGCTGACATACTGAGGTATTATCCCTCGGTGAGCTGACATACTGAGGTATTATCCCTAGCTGAGTTGACATACTGAGGTACTATCCCCAGCTGAGCTCACATACTGAGGTACTATTCCTAGTTAAGTGAGCTGACATACTGAGGTACTATCCCCAACTGAACTGACTTACTGAGGTACTATCCCCAGCTGAGCTCACATACTGAGGTACTATCCCCAGCTAGGTGAGCCGACATACTGAGGAACTATCCCTAGCTGAGCTGACACACTGAGGTACTATCCCTAGCTGAGCTGACACACTGAGGTACTATCCCTAGCTAGGTGAGCCGACATACTGAGGTACTATCCCTAGCTGAGCTGACATACTGAGGTATTATCCCTTGGTCAGCTGACATACTGAGGTATTATCCCTAGCTGAGTTGACATACTGAGATACTATCCCCAGCTAGGTGAGCTGACATACTGAGGAACTATCCCTAGCTAGGTGAGCTGACATACTGAGGTACTATCCCTAGCTGAGCTGACACACTGAGGTACTATCCCTACCTAGATGTGCTGACATACTGAGGTACTATCCCTAGCTGAGCTGACATACTGAGGAACTATCCCTAGCTAGGTGAGCTGACATACTGAGGTACTATCCCTACCTAGGTGAGCTGACATACTGAGGTACTATCCCCAGCTAGGTGAGCCAACATACTGAGGTATTATCCCTAGCTGAGTTGACATACTGAGGAACTATCCCTAGCTAGGTGAGCTGACATACTGAGGAACTATCCCCAGCTAGGTGAGCCGACATACTGAGGAACTATCCCTCGGTGAGCTGACATACTGAGGTACTATCCCTAGCTAGGTGAGCCGACATACTGAGGAACTATCCCTCGGTGAGCTGACATACTGAGGAACTTTCCCTAGCTAGGTGAGCTGACATACTGAGGTACTATTCCTAGCTAGGTGAGCTGACATACTGAGGAACTATCCCTAGCTAGGTGAGCTGACATACTGAGGTACTATCCATAGCTGAGCTGACATACTGAGGTATTATCCCTCGGTGAGCTGACATACTGAGGTATTATCCCTCGGTGAGCTGACATACTGAGGTATTATACCCAGCTAGGTGAGCCGACATACTGAGGTACTATCCCTAGCTAGGTGAGCCGACATAGTGATGTATTATCCCTAGGTGAGCAGACATACTGAGGTACTATCCCTAGCTAGGTGAGCCGACATACTGAGGAACTATCCCTAGCTAGGTGAGCTGACATACTGAGGAACTATCCCTCGGTGAGCTGACATACTGAGGTACTATCCCCAGCTAGGTGAGCTGACATACTGAAGAACTATCCCTCGGTGAGCTGACATACTGAGGAACTATCCCCAGCTAGGTGAGCCGACATACTGAGGAACTATCCCTCGGTGAGCTGACATACTGAGGAACTATCCCTAGCTAGGTGAGCTGACATACTGAGGTACTATCCCTAGCTAGGTGAGCTGACATACTGAGGAACTATCCCTAGCTAGGTGAGCTGACATACTGAGGTACTATCCCTAGCTAGGTGAGCTGACATACTGAGGAACTATCCCTAGCTCAGTCAGCTGACATACTGAGGTACTATCCCTAGCTGAGCTGACATACTGAGGAACTATCCCCAGCTAGGTGAGCTGACATACTGAGGAACTATCCCTAGCTAGGTGAGCTGAGATACTGAGGTACTATCCCTACCTAGGTGAGCTGACATACTGAGGAACTATGCCTAGCTAGGTGAGCTGACATACTGAGGTACTATCCCTACCTAGGTGAGCTGACATACTGAGGTACTATCCCTAGCTGAGCTGACATACTGAGGTATTATCCCTAGCTAGGTGAGCTGATGTACTGAGGTACAATCCCTGGGTGACCATGTAAAATATACCACTGATTAACTTGACAAAAAATATCTCAAGAGATATACATGTATATGTGCTATAACACATGATATCATACAGCTTGATGATGCATGATCCTTGGGAATAGTTAGAACTGAGGTAATTACCATACCCCAAGAAACTACAACTCAACGAAATAGTTGGTAGAATACAACAAGTCCAAGATATCAAATTCCACAGCCAAAATTCCTAGTAATGTCATGTATTTGGTTGATGTTCATTGACAGACTTCATATAGCTAAATGTACATAAGGCAAATGTAATTATAAGGCCCACTTCATTGAGTGCAAATTTCCCAGGCACAATTCCTGGGAAACGTCCTCTATAATACACTGTATATGGCTGATATGTAATCCCCATGGAACTTCACACATGTACATGGTTCAGAAAATCTCACAGGTACTAGGGGAATGAGGTACAACCCCTTGAAGACCAACTGTGCATGAAGCTGATGTACTTTCATGTAGCCCTAAACATGGCCCCACCTGGCAGTCCTGCGGAAAGCTTTCTTCACATCTAGTTCTAATGGCAATGGCGATATGTTCTCCTGTTCTAATGACAATGGCGATATGTTCTCCTGTTCTGATGGCAATGGTAATATGTTCTCCTGTTCTAATGACAATGGTGATATGTTCTCCAAAGATTTAGTTCTGGAGCACTCTGTTAATACTGCATTCTCCATGGTGCTGGTTGTTCTGACAAATGCTCTTACACTCTGAGCACAAACAGCCTGGCTGAAGTCTAACACTAACTTCTCGTTGGACATCACAAGGGTCTTAGTGAAACAAGTATTATGTCACAGTGTTCAATGAATATTACACAGATTAAACGTTGTATCCACTGTGGAACAATCACTTGGGACTGAACACAGAAATGGGACTGTCCGTCTTGTGGAGCCGCTGCACACAGGTAATATTACATCACCAAACTTGTGGCTGTAGACAATAACACACCAATACTGGAGGGAGGAACAAATGTCACTACTGCAGGGACATATAATGGGTACAACACTTCAGAACGACCCCAGGGCACTGCACACCATATCAGCACATAATCTCCCTAACGCAAACTAGAGATACATCTATTACAAGGCTGATCCTGCACCCAGTGCGTGCTCCATAGATGTAATTAGACAAGGGTTGCAAAATGTCAGTCGAGTCATTACTACTGACAGCCACAGATGATCAGAATGCGCCAAGCAGAAATTCTCTCCCCCTGGCATAACGAATGTCACAGCACTGTCACCAGAACACATCAGGATTCACTAGACTGTTCCAATGCCAGAGAATGGTCAATTAATCAACAAGTAGCCATGTGTCATCCCTGGTGTTCACAGAGGCTCTTCTACACTCCTTAGTTGGGGTGTGTCGATCTTGATGAGTTAGACCATGATTACACAGAGCCTTACAGTTTTTTTGATGATTTATGTCATAACTTTTTAAAGAATATATCCCTCACTACTACAACTTTACACACAACAGTAACCCTATACATTTAAGGACATGGTTAAATGCTGTTCAAGGCAGGCAGCCTGGCCTCCTGCAAGGACAAGTATCCCAGACATAAACCACAACCTTCCCTCTCCCCACCTAGACTTTCTTTGGGACCCGAAGCCACAGGAGCTATTGAGGCAGGTATGGACAGAGCCATACTCAGGCCTTTTTCTTTACCTGCCCAATGGCTCACACCTAATCCCAGTTAATCACAGGTACAGCCAGGTAGTTTCAGGTAAGCTATTACCCCTGGCTGTGAGGGGTGGAAATGGATAACTGATAAGCCTATTGAACTTTCTGTCCTTATTGCAATTACACAGGACTTTGACTGTCCACCCACAGAGGGTTATGCCTTCATAGAGAATTGCTCTTTTAAGACAGCATGCTGATGGCCAGAACTGCCACTGTGCTCTCCGCCTACTGTGTGACCAACTGGACACTACTACAGCCTATGTCAGATCTACTTTTCTAGAGGCACATTGCATGTACAACTGATCCTCAGAGATAACACCTAATATATTACCATAAGCTTCAGGGTGTGTTCTAGGACCTAGGTCTGCAGGAACAGCCAGTCTATGTTATTTCGGCACATTATCACTGAATATTTGCCTTCATCTTCTATATCAGAGTGTAACCTGTTCAGTTTATTAACAATTACAGATTTATTTATAAATCTCAACATCTCAATCTCAACAAAACATTCTCCTCAAGAATTTTTCATTTGAATATACATATACATGTAGGATGGCTGTCAGTTTCATGGGTGGAGGAAACCCGAGTGGCACTAAACTGTGCCCACATGTGACATGCACACCATACTGGTGGAACAGAAGGGGTCTTCAACAAAGGTTAGACTTCATGATAGACCATATTAACATGTCAACCAAGTTTTGTCTTCTAAGAACCACCATCTATCATCTGATAGACATGGAATTTGTAGCTTTCAAACTTACTCCAGGCATACACATTTTTACTAGTCATTGTTTAAAGTACTTCAGTATAATACTGAAAGAATTACACCTGTATGTATACAGTGTATGGTCATGTATAGTTGCCCTTGTATGTTTGCTAGCCAAGCTCTTTGCTAATTAAAGAAACGCATTTACATTTCACTGACACTCTCACTCAGTGTTCCAAAAAGGACAGCACCTCAATGAGTTCTGGAAACCAGGGTACTTCACTGGGTTGTTAACACCACAGCATTTTCAGCTGTGCTAGCAATACTGATTACCATTTGCATGTTTTGTGAACATAATTTTAGTTTTGGGAAATTATTTTCTGATAACTTATTATCGGATATATTTGTTTTCCCTTTTTATTCAATACTGTGTCTGGACCGGGACATCTGCACTGTCCCTCACCAAACCGAAACTTATGGAAGTTCAGTCTGTTCTTATTAACGCATGTGCTTCCTATTCAAATGAAATAACCAACGAAACGCATTCGATCTGAGTGCGTTTACATGTATATGCTGTGTACTGAGTTACTCCCTTTACACCTGCGACACCACGAGTAGTCCTCCAGCTGGAAAACTTAATGTTGTCTTAGAGCGGCAAACTATTTTGATTGAATATGACAGGCTGGGGCTATGAGTATTAGCTTCACATTTTATTATTTATTCATCTGACTGGTGTTTCGCGCTGCACTGAAGAAACTTTCATTTGTATGACGACAACCAGCATTATGGTGGGGGAAATCTATGGCCATCTGCAGCCATACCTCTGCAGAGGAAGCCAGTCTGAGCTCAAGGAACTCTCAGAGACAGCACTGGTGAAAGATGGAGTTGTGATTTTTTTTTTATTGATTCACTGCTTTGCTTTGAGTTTTCATGTTGTGAATGTTGTTATAACTACATAATTGTCAACATGGCTAAAAAAACTTCTAACCAGGTTAGCCACATTGGCGTAAGTGAAAAAAAGTCTAGTGCTAGCACTGTATTTCCCCTCACTGTGTTGTAAAGATCACACCACCTCACTGGGTTTCGGAATCCCCCAAAACACCACCTCATTAAGTCAATAAAAGGGCAGCACCTCATTGGTCTCCCCAACAAAATACTGCAGCACATGGAATCCCCAAAAGGGCAGCACCTGGCAGGGTTCCAAAAAACCAGATCACCACAATGGGTTCCGCAAACCATAGCATTTGACTGGGTCCGAAAAACAGAACACTTCACTCAGTGATCTGAAAACCAAATAATCTCAGACAGGGTTTTGATAACCAAAGCAAACTCACTGAGTACTAATAACTGCAGCACCTCAATGGTTTCCCGAAACAAAACAAAAAACACAGCATCTCACTGGTTTCTAAAAAAACACATCGCCCTAATGAGTTTCGAAAACAAGAGCATTTCACTGGGTTCCAAAAAAACACAACATCTCTCAGGGTTCTTAAAATCACATCTCAGTAAGAATTTTGAGAACCTTCACTCAGTTATGCACCTCTGTACAAGGGCAGCACCTCACCAGGTTCCTAAAACACAGCTCAGTTTTGGCCAACAAACCACAGCCTTAATCAGAATGTATTGCAAACAATGTCTTGATGCAAGTAAAGTTTTATTTCCACTAAGAGAACTTACCCTAAATAGCGGACCTGATGCTTGACCAAATGAACATCAAAAACCCCAGCGACTTTTCCATCATTGGGCTGAAAACAAATGAGAAATGACACTTTTGTGCAAAACTGTTACACAGTATAGAATTAAAGTGGACAAATCTTGATGTGGGATGGATAAATGTGGGCACATATGCAATACAGACTTCTGTGTCCAGTCATTTATTGACAGAGTAGAATTAAATAATACAAATGTACAGAGTTGATGCAAATAGGATAATACCATGAAAACAGGGGAGTTAATTCTGTTCCTTAAGTTGGACAAGAGTTTTCTCACCTTGATACAGCGGATGTAGTTAGGGTTTTTGGACTGAAGGTTTTTCATCAACTCAGCCACAGACAACTGTGGATTAAAAAAACGGGGTGATTTGCTAAATCAGTAATGATCAAACATGGGGTGATTTTCTGAACGTAAAGCCAAACAAATAGCTGATTCACTGATTTTTGATAACCAAATTGAAACATAGAGTGATAGTCAGTATCAAGCAAGAAAAGGGTAAATTTGCTAAAATCCATAGTTATAAACAGCAGACTTAAGGTTAGTTGATGAATCAGAAACTACAAAACAGAGACCTGTCAGAAGAACAGCCCAGTGACTTCTTACTTCTGTAGTTTACATTTAAGTTGTCTGACCATTCCAATCCCTTGCTGATAATTCATATACTTAAATTAAGGTAAATTCACAGGGAATCGATGTTAACTCTTTACCACAAAGGTTGCCTGTCTAATATGTCCCCCTACAAAATGTAACATTTCATTCTCTACCCTCAAGTCAGTTTATTCTATGTGTAAAAATGAACACATTGCTGTCAGACGGCCTTGTGCTGACCTTGAACTGAGATCCAGCTGTGGCAGGTCGCTTCCTGTTTTTCTTCTCCGGGTTACCTGCCAAGAAAGTTCATGTGTTGTAACACATCTTCTAAATCAACATACAAGTAATGTTACAAACTTGATTCTCAATGCATGTTTGTGTTTTTGTTTGTGAACACACATCTACCCGTAGTCTCCACCCACAAACTGCTATGTGTACAGGCATGGACACATACACTGCTGTATGTACAAGTGTACAGGTTTGAGCACAGGTCTCCCTGAATCTCCAACCACATATAGTTATGAGTACAACTGTATAGATGTGAACACAGATCTACCCAAATGCCACCCAAACACTGCCGTGTTTACAAGTGTACAGATGTGAACACAGACCTAGCCAAGTCTCCACCCACATACTGCTGTGTGTACAAGTGCACAGGTGTGAACACAGATCTACCCAAATCTCCAACCACACAGTTATGTGTACAAGTGTATAGATGTGAACACAGATCTACCCAAATTCCACCCAAACACTGCCGTGTTTACAAGTGTACAGATGTGAACACAGACCTAGCCAAGTCTCCACCCACATACTGCTGTGTGTACAAGTGTACAGGTTTGAGCACAGGTCTGCCTGAATCTCCAACCACACATAGTTATGTGTACAAGTGTATAGATATGAACACAGATCTACATGTACCCAAGTCTCCACCCAAACACTGCTGTGCGTACAAGTGTACAGACGTGAACACAGATCTACCCAAGCCTCCACCAATGTAATACTGTGTGTGCAGATGGGGACACGCAACTGCCCGAGTCTCCACACACACACACGGCTATGTGTACAAATGTACATGTGTGAGCACAGATCTACCCAAGTCTCCACACACACACTGCTGTGTGTACAAGTGTACACATGTGAACACAGATCTACTCAAATCTCCACTCACACACTGCTGTGTGTACAAGTGTACACATGTAAACACAGATCTATCAAAGTCTCCACCCACACACTGCTTTGTGTACAAGTGTACAGGTGTGAACAAAGATCTACCCAAATTCCACCCACACACTGCTTTGTGTACAAGTGTACACATGTGAACACAGATCTACTCAAATCTCCACCCACACACTGCTATGTGTACAAGTGTACACATGTGAACACAGATCTACCAAAGTCTCCACACACACACTGCTTTGTGTACAAGTGTACATATGTGAACACAGATCTACCCAAATTCCACCCACACACTGCTGTGTGTACAAGTGTACAGGTGTGAACACAGATCTACCCAAGTCTCCACTCACATACTGCTGTGTGTACAAGTGCACAGGTGTGAACACAGATCTACCCAAATCTCCACCCACATATTGCTGTGTGTACATGTGCATAAGTGTGGACACAGATCTACCCAAGTCTCCACCCACATATTGTTGTGTGTACAAGTGTACAGGTGTGAACACAGATCTACCCAAATCTCCATCCACATACTGCTATGTGTACACGTGCATAAGTGTGGACACAGATCTACCCAAGTCTCCACCCACATATTGCTGTGCGTACAAGTGTACAGGTGTGAACACAGATCTACCCAAATCTCCACCCACATACTGCTGTGTGTACACGTGCATAAGTGTGGACACAGGTCTACCCATGTCTCCACCCACATATGGCTGAAAACATGTGAGGACAGGTGTTTCAAACCAGTGATAAGCAAGTGAAAAATCAGGTGAAACATGTGATGTACGAGAAATCTCTAAACACATATAACTGTGTGGTCACAGTTCTTTTTGAGAAGCCAACTCTTTTATTTAACTGAAATGAAAAAAAATCAACCAACAAATTTTTATTCCAATATAGTGAACTTTGTAATTTTAAGCATTCAGTCATACATATAAATAATCTAATAAAAAGATTATAAAGAAAAATGCAATGAGTAAAAATTCAAAGGACTTACATGTAAGCTGTAGGTTAAACTGACTGCACTGCGCTAACTAATCACCTGAAGTAATTTAAATAGTATCAATATGGAAGAAATCAGATTGCCTCAAAATATTGTTCAGAACCAATCAAAACATTAGATTGCAAAATGCCTATTATTCACCTCAAAATTTTGTTAGTATCATCCTTAACTTAAAGTCTGAAGAAGGTTGCATGCAAATGAAAGTCCAGAACAATCCACAAATCAATCATATTGCGGTAGGTCAATCAGTCATTCACTGAATTCGATGAGGATAACTCAATCTACATACTCTGGTCATAAGGCTAAGGATAAATTTTAAAGACTCAGCACCCTGAGGAAAGAAATTGTCTACAAGCAGGGCTAGTGGTTGCAGAATGCCATTTATGGCTAACAAAAGATTTCTCAAAGTACAGCATGTTCATGTGACAAGTGGCATGCTGGAAATGACTGCACACTTGGTCAAACAAAATGCCACATTCAATCTGTAAAGCAGAAGATACAGCAAATAGAAAACACACAGCGGGCATTATGAACTCCAAAACTCTCAGACTCTGCAAATGTGAAATTGGGGGCTGAATTAAACGAGGCAGAGAGCTGCTGCAGGCGCAAGGCTGAGTAGTGGATGAGACCTACCCTCATTGTCAGGGAGCATGGGTAGGGGAGACCACTGCTGATATGTGTACCCTCGGACCTCCTCTGGGGAGGCTGGCCACAGAAAGAGAAGAGATTGTGAGAATGAGAGAAGAGAGAAAGAAAGAGAAAGAGAGACAGAGAGAGAGAGGAAAGGCCATCATTAAAAATATGTTCCTTGTTCATAACAAGACCCTCCAAATCAGGCCCTACTCTAAAGTTCTTGATATTGATAGAAGTTCTACTTATAAAACATTGTACAGTCAGTGCAAATGAATATAAGGAATTTTCTCCTAACATTTAGTTCCAATTTATCAGGCAATGCTTCCTGCGATTTGGGCTGTATTAAGCTAGCCTATAATTTGGGCACCCTTAGAAGGTATCAAAATGTCCTTGTATTTGGTCCTGGTGGAATTCAAGAATACTTGATGTATATGAGAGCGGCCATCTGCAGGTTCCTATTCTGTGTAAAGTTAGTTCAATGCACTCTTTCACATTGAGCAAGATTGTAGGCCTACCTTCTGGGAATAACTTTTTGAGCAAAGGATGACCACAACTGTACATGGCTCTGGACAGGTCCCGGAACAGCAGATCATTGTTCTTCTCCACAAACCCAGTCACATGATATGTCACCTGAAATCAAATACAAGCTGATAGTAAGGTGTGTCAGGTGGCGGCATCAGGTGTAAGAAGGACTGCATAAATGCCTTGTAATACAGTTACACGGTAAAACTGTTCCCAGATCAGCTTCCAAATTAACCATACTGAAGCGATACATTCCCAAACCTGGAACCCAGTCCTACCACTTGCACTATCATCAAAGTGTCAAAGCTGTAGGAAAAAAAAGAGGTTTTCTAATTCTAAATTCAAATCACTATATGGAAGTAATAATTTATTTATTTATTTGATTGGTGTTTTATGCCATACTCAAGAATATTTCACTTATACAATGGCGGCCAGCATTATGGTGGGTGGAAACCGGGCAGAGCCCAGGTGAAACGCAGTAATAACAACCATAATGTCGTAATTACTGCAACAGGAACATAACCGATGCATTCAAATAGCATTCTCAGTTTGCAAACCACCATATTTGAATCCCGTGACTCCGTTGTTTAAATGGACTTACATTGTGGGGTTGTACAAAGGCAAACGAAACGAAGATCCCAGCAAATTATAGGAGATTCCAGGCGTATGGAGACAGGTTCTAAACGCCTTTTTGACTAGTTAAATTATGCACAAATGTACTAGGCCTTTAACTTGAAAAATGTTGAAAATTTGTGACCTGAGGTGGAGCTCATCTAAATGGGAAGCACTTGGGCCAAAATCACAAGAAGGGAATTCCTATCCAGCAGTATGACAAAAATCTAGGCAAAGTCGATATTCCAATGTTCTTTGCGATAGAAAACATGTTGGTATGACTTCATAAAACATTAGCTTAGTAAAATATTACTGCGATGTTGAAAATATGCCGCAAAAAGGTTTTTGACACCAATGACACATCGCCACACTAACTAAACAATGACAAGTGATCCTAGATGGAACGCGCAACCCCACAAATACAGACGACCGTATGCCCTGGGCTCTATTAAGAACTACGTTGAGAAGATGAAATTGTGCATGAACTGTGCTTGATGCCTTCAAGAACTGTGATTAATAAAATTGGAAGATAGAGTAAGGTGGACTTGGGAAAGGAGGTGGGCTTCTGAAATATCATGACTGGCTTTAAGGGTAACAAAAACTGGACTGGCATATGATCTCACAACTTTCTCCATGTAGTGAACAGCCAGCTCACTGGTCATTACTAGCAGCAACTGATTTAATTGACTGCATGTGAAGTGACTTTTTTTTTGATTGGTGTTTTACACCGTACTCAAGAATATTTCACTTATATGACGGTGGCCAGCTTTATGGTGGGTGGAAACCGGGCAGAGCCCGGGGGAAATCCACGACCATCCGCAGGTTGCTGGCAGACCTTCCCACTTACGGCCGGAGAGGAAGCCAGCATGAACTGGACTTGAACTCACAGCGACCGCATTGGTGAGAGGATCCTGGGTCATTACGCTGCACTAGCGCGCTAACCGACTGAGCCACGGAGGCCCCGAAGTGACTTTGAGGCCCCGCAATCTGAATATGCAGAATGCCCTAGATCAACCCATGAGTTACATTTTTAATTATAATGAAGGACTGGATGCATGCAGACCTGTAATCTGAATTGTGCAGAATGCACTCAATCAAAAGAATGGGTTTCAATTAGACTCCCAAACATGTTGTCAATCGCCCTTATGACGGTTTCTTGTTGGTTTGAATCCAAATGTTCGAACGAGTTCATCTGTTTTCAGACAATGCCAATTGGGGGTGAACAATGTCAAAAATAGCAGTTAGTAAAGTTTGGTTTGCTGGTGACGGAGTTCCAGGTTAGTGAGTGGAGGGGTGATCTGTATTTCTGAAAGTTAAGCTGGGAAGAATGAAACAGATTTCAGATCAAAGCAATCAGGCATGATAATTAATACAGGTGTATATCATAGCCCAAGATTCCGGTTAACAATTAATACAGGTGTGTATCAAAGCCCACGAATCAGGTGTGATAATCAATACAGGTGTGTATCAAAGCCCAGGAATCCGGTTGACAATTAAAACAGGTGTGTATCAAAGCCCAGGAATCAAGTCCAGGAATCAGGTGTGATAATTAATACAGGTATGTATCAAGCCCAGGAATCCAGTAGACAATTAATACAGGTGTGTATCAAATCCCAGGAATCAGGCTGACAATTAATACAGGTGTGTCTCAAAGCCCAGGAATCAGCTTGACAATTAATACAGGTGTGTATCAAAGCCCAAGAATCAGGTGTGATAATTAACACAGGTATGTAACAGGAATCAGGTATGATAATTCATACAGGTATGTATAACAAAGCTCTGGAATCACGTGTTGCAATTCATACAGGTGTGTATCAAAGCCTAGAAATCAGGAGAGATAGTACAAAGGTGTATCTATCCCATGAAACAGGTGTCAAAGCCTGAGGTTATCAAATCTCAGGAATCAAGTGTGATAGTTAATACAGGTGTGTATCAAAGCCCAAAAATCGGGCTGATAATTAATACAGATGTGTATCAAAGCCCATAAATCAGGTTGATAACTAATAGAAGGTGGGTGTGTATCAAATCCGATCAAAAAAGGTGTGGTATTACAGGTATGTATCAAAGTCCAGGAGTCACGTGTGATAATGCAGGTAGGTATCAAACCCCATGAAAATAGGTCTGATAATACAGGTGGGTATCAAAGCCCAGGAATCAGGTGTGATAAAACAGGTGGGTATCAAACCCCATGAAAACAGGTGTGATAATACAGGTGGGTATCAAACCTCATGAAAACAGGTGTGATAAAACATGTGGGTATCAAAGCCCAGGAATCAGGTGTGATAAAACAGGTGGGTATCAAACCCCATGAAAACGGGTGTGATAAAACAGGTGGGTATCAAAGCCCAGGAATCAGGTGTGATAATACAGGTGGGTATCAAACCCCATGAAAACAGGTGTGATAATACAGGTGGGTATCAATGCCCAGGAATCAGGTGTGATAATACAGGTTCGTGTCAAAACACAACTTTTAATATATGTTACAAAGCAGCTTCTAGCTGAAATGTTAAGTCTGATTTAACAGAATCTAATGGTTTTACATACATTCCCAGCATAGTGCCTCAGTCTGAAGGCATCATGTGGCAGGCTACGATCAGACTGATTCTTCCTGCAGCCACGGCTTTCAAAGTGAAGATGATTACAGCAGGTCTGATTCAGCTTGTTCAGGAATGTCGAGTCGGTGACTTTACCGGGGCGAAGGCATTCCTCATCCAACATGGCTAGGATACCAACATTATTCTGATTTAAAAACAAAAGGGTAAGGTGAGACATTTGTCAAAAGATGATACATTCTACTGAAGAAACCTATATATATAAATTTTGTAAAATAAGATATGAGGTTTTGTTAAATGGTATATATAATATTCAGGAGAAAGAAAACATAACCTGTTTAAACATAATCTTAATTTCACAACAGAAGTATTTCACAACAGAAGTATTTCATAACAAAAAACAAGATGGCACTGGTCACAGGTAAGAACTATCCTCTTGATTTATTTTTTTTTTTTGCCTAAGTTAGTTATATATTAAATGATTTAATTTAATGACTTAATTAAAGTTCAAAGACAGTTGATTTCAACCACAATAAAATCATCACCTGTGATACGTGCGAGTAATCATACTTGTAAAATAACCTAGAATGAGTTTAAATGCTACACTGAGCTCATTTAGTATGAGATATTGTTATGATGCTGTTAACATATATGTATAACACACAGGCTTACCTTTTCTATCAAGTCACATATCACAGCATTGTTAAAATATTCCACATGGATCCACTCAATACCCTGGATAAGGAAGGAAAATCAGACCATTACAAAAACCCTTAAAAAAATCCAGATTAACACAGAATGCAGATGTCTAAAACATTTCCTGTGGAACTGATTGTCATGATAATAAAGTTCAGTTCATAGGAAAAATGCACACACAAATTTCATGCAGTAGGTTTGTAGACATACCCAGGAGGGGGGAAAACTCATACAATTATAATATTGCTGCAAAGGCATTAAACTTAAGTATGCTTAATTTTACATCTTATGGAATATGTGTGCAAATTTTCCCATAACTGGCGAAGTACTTTTGAAGAAGTTGCACAGACAAACTGATGTCTGAGGATAGACAGACAGTGATTCTAGTGTACACACCAATCCCACCTCCAATACTTCACAATCAGAAAGGCCAGAAAACCATGGTGAAAGGAGTTTTCACGCAGGGAGTCTCTCTTATCCACCTATACTCTCTCTTGTTTAAGTTCCTTCTCTAATCCTTGGCCTTCCCATCTGTCTCCTTCCTATTTGTACCCCTAATCCTCCAATATCCCCTTTCAATCCCCTCTCTCCCCTACTCTTTCAAAATTCTACCCTCACCTCTTTCACATATTCCTCTTGCTCTTCTTTTAAGGTCAGTTCTATAAACAGCTGCTGAAGGTTCTCATTGCAATAGTTGATTATAAACTGTTCAAATCCATTCCTCTGGAGAAAACATGAACAAAACAGAACATTGAATGAGGGGAAATCTACACTATTTACTATTCTTCTCAATCATTGCTTTCTGATGAATGTCTGCTGAAACCACCCAAGTCTGTTCTCATATTTACAAGTGTGTTAATCTCACTTTTAAAATGGCAACAAACTGTGTTTTGCAAAGGAATTTGGATCATGACTTTGTCTCAGTAGGTAGTGCATGTATACAACTTCCACTGGAAAATATTCACCTTACATTAACATACAGATATAGAGATACATATCATTCCCTAGAGGTAATGAAGTGTTTCACCACCAGATTATGCTGGTCAGAATTAGCTAAACCAGTCCTCACCTCAAACACTTCAAACCCATATATATCTAATACTCCCATCACTTTTGTTTGGACTCTTCCTTTAACCTGGAAATACATGTACAGACATATATGTACACAATGACTTGAGCAGCAGAAGAAATCCCAGCATCTGATCCCCTACAAACTAGACAGTGCCCACATGTATTATTACCCAATACTGTCAGTTGTAGCCAGTATTATTTTTAAGTTTGTGTTTCAATGCAAAGATAATTTTGCAATGAAATAAGCAGTCCTTTAACCCCCCATTCCCTCCCAAACAAAGATATTTTTCACTTCTTTTCCTAATCTTGGCTCATAACAAATAAAAAGAGCAACATGTGAGTCAACATGCCACTGAAGGCAAATGTGTCCAACAAGGGGTGCACAAAGTTCATATCAAGACATGGAAGATTGTCAAATGTGAATACCTATAATTTCTGTTCATGTCTCTCTGAGATGAGCTTACCTTGATACTGTCGTTAATTCTGGAAACCAGCCAGGAGAACAAGCGACTATAAATAGCTTTACATAAGGCATCTCGAGCATAGGTGGCCTGAAACAAGGGACATAACTCACCTTCAGTTACTACTTTCCCCCAACAGAGTCATTTAGTAACATAAATGACACCCACAATGAAAAAAAGAAGTTATGGCCCAAGGTGATAAAAGTAATGCACCCCCCCCCCTCCCCAACACACACACACATAATATGCACAGCGATTTTAGATCAGTATGAAAATTTATAAAAAACTAGAATTCTCTGTTACTACAATACTGAAGCACTCTGTCTTATTCACAGCACTCTGTCTTATGCACAGAACTCTACATATATTACACCAGTCAGGGACATGAACATTCAACCTTAAAACCAGATGATTCAAATCCAGTCTATTAAGGACAGATTTTCTTGATAAAAATAGTTGACGTCACATACAGGCTGAACAAATACGTGGGACACCATGTTAACCTACTAATATCACTACTGATTTTTTACGATTGGTCAAATGTGTGTTCTTGACTGATAGCTCGGAAATGTCTCTTCACACTGCAGATATAACCAGATATATAAACTTATGTGCACATGTAACTTTGATTAGCAATGTTTTCTAAAGTCCTTTCAGATCAACCATATTATTCACATTTCAGTATGAGCTAAGGGCTAGCTACAGAACACATACGTCAGCAGTATTGAGGGCCACAGTGACCCTGTCCCCTCGCGTTTCCACAGACTTCTGGGTAAGGGCAGCAGTCATTAGGTCCACAGGGTAGTCCACCAGCTCACACACATCCTCCATCTCTGTGACAGAAACAGTCTCTGTTTGTATGTTAGTCCTTGTACATTCATAACACATGTACATCCACGTACTATGATAGTGATTCTTCACGACCAAAAACGTAACAGAACAACTTTAAAAGTGGCAATGTCAAATTTTATATGTCAATAAAGCTTCGGCTTGAAGATGCGAATCTGATATAAACAACATCTACATTTACAGCAGGAAATGAAATCAATCATATACATAGCCTAACAGTTTAAAGGAGAAGAAAAATTTTAAAAATGGCACTATAGGCTGAAAAGAGCACATTTTTTTCTATCTGGTGGTGCCTGCTGCATAATTTTGCGATTTCTCCTCGCCATACATGTAAAGCCTGAAAACGGCAAAAGTGGCATAAATTGCTTAGTCCATCTTTAACACCCTGTAATTTATGCTGGGGGTGTGTTGCCTATCAGCCAATGAGAGTCGTTAAAACTGCTGGCACGTTCGTGTAAACTTGGAACCTATGTCCAAGATTCCGGTTTCCCCATCGTCAAGCAGAAATCACCGAAGTAACGGGAAGTACCGGCGGTTGGCAGGTCACGTACATTTTCTGCCGTAAATGTACAAACTGCACTTCAACAGTTTCTGACAGAAATTCTCCTCCTAACACAGAAGACTTCAGGACTAGTTCTTAGGCAAAATGGAGATGCCTACAGCGGATTTTAGTGCTGAATTTATTTATAATTTATCAACTTCAGGTACATATTAGAATTTTTTTATGGCATGCACATGTGAGGAAATGCATTCTCTTTTCAATGGTATTTGTTTGAAATTTAAAGCTTATTCTCTTTTAATCCCATGTCCAGTCTTGGGTTTGCATACAAAAGTGAAGACAAACTTGATTATAATGCAGTCTTGGAGCTTCAAAACTAGATGCTTCCATTTCTCACCATATTTGCTGTTTATTTCACAACCATCAGTGCCATCCAGGTTACCGCGGTGAATAAATTCCAGATTGCCCAGTTTTAATATCGTGGCAATCAGCTCAAATGTGGAGAAGATTTCTTCATCCTGGAAACCAATGATCTGCATTCCTTTCTGCAAATAAAAAAATCACAAACACATGGCTGAATGGTTTGTTTGTTTGCGGTTGTATATTCTTCAACTTCAATATTAATCCTGTGGCATAGCCCTGCTAAATTCTACATGTATGTCCTTGTAGGAGTTCCGTCCAAGTACCAACATTTACATGTATGCACAATTTTTAGCAGTGTCCCACCTAGTCACAAATTACTGGCACCAACCTAAGATATGTATACAAGCTTCTATCCTGTAAATGACCTCAAAGCCGATTGCCAGTCATGCACAGTGTAGGTGTTTTCTAACCACAGTATTGTCCCACAAACAAATGCACATGCAAGACCTCCCTCATGGGTCTCCTCCAGGAGCCGTTTGTGCAATAACTCACATGAAATGGGGCTAACTAGCTCTTCCGGAGGTATATATATATATATACACTTGGCCTAACCCTAATGCCAAGCATATCAGTAAAGATATATAAAGATTACTGTCATACAGGAAGTACAATGTACATGCATGGTACAAATATGACCTGACTCTGGACGAAATGGATGTATTCTGCTTACTAGGTTTACAAGAAGTGGAAAATCTGAGAAAAATCTCTCCCACAACTTTATAATTCTAGGAACCATACAGTGTATATTCTGGTCAAAGATTAGAAATCACACTAGCACGTGACATGGCAATTGTGGTTTTGTAAAACTATCTAGACACAAGCATGACTTACTGTTGTAATTCTGTAGTTTTCCTTGTCATTCATACTATCCACTTGGGAGCAGCCACTGCGAAGTAGATACTCGTAGTTGTCATGGTTACGAGACAGCTTTAATGCTTCTGTAAAACACAAATTGGTAGCAGATACATTCCTCAACACCAAAATTCATTACAATAGAAATTGTTACTATTTTTATTCACTTACACCTGGAATAGCATATTTCCACCCAAAGACAGCTGATTAACTCTATTGTCACATAAGGTTGGAGGGTCACTAAAATCCTTGTTATTTCATTTCTACATTAAAATACAGTGTGATGCTCGGCCACTAAATACAGATTTATTGGCAATATTTTAGGAATAAACTGACTTATTGTCTACTCCTGTTAGCAGCTGATTTATTCTGTACATTCTTGGAACAAGGACTTCCTGAGTGTGTCAATGTCTGCTCCTGTTAGCAGCTGATTTATTCTGTACATTCTAGGAGTGAGGGCCTACTGAGTGTCAATGTCTCTTACTGCTAACAGCGGATTCATTCTGTACATGTACATTGTAGGAGTAAGAACTTACAGAGTGAGTCAATGTTTGCTCCTGCTAACAGCTGATTTATGCTGTACATTCTAGGACTAAGCATTTACTAAGTGTGTCAAAGACTCTTCCTGCTAACAGCTGATTTATTCCGTGTATTCTAGAAGTAAGAACTTACTGAGTGTGTCAATGTCTGTTCCTGCTAACAGCTGATTCATTCTGTATATTCTAGGGATAAGAACTTACTGAGTGTGTCAATGTTTGCTCCTGCTAACAGCGGATTCATTCTGTATATTCTAGGGATAAGAACTTACTGAGTGTGTCAATGTTTGCTCCTGCTAACAGCTGATTCATTCTGTATATTCTAGGGATAAGAACTTACTGAGTGTGTCAATGTCTGCTCCTGCTAACAGCTGATTTATTCTGTGTATTCTAGAAGTAAGAACTTACTGAGTGTGTCAATGTCTGCTCCTGCTAACAGCTGATTTATTCCGTGTATTCTAGAAGTAAGAACTTACTGAGTGTGTCAATGTCTGCTCCTGCAAACAGCGGATTCATTCTGTATATTCTAGGGATAAGAACTTACTGAGTGTGTCAATGTCTGCTCCTGCTAACAGCTGGTAGAACACGTGGAAATTCCTCTCTCCATTCATCTGCACAGCAACTCTTGACTGGTGACAGAAACAAAACACTGCCTCAATAAGAGCCTTGTAATTGTTGCATGGGAACACAGCAATTCAATGTGAACAAAACCTTGTCATTTGACTAAAATTTGATATTTTAGACATTACAAAGGCTACAACCAGAAACCCTGACGACAATAGCTAAGCTTAATGTGTAAAATGTAACAAACATTGATTTTGTATCTAATGCCATCAGATATACATGTCTGTGTCACAGACAGCTGCAATGTGTAGCCAGTTGGTAGACGTTTAAGTTTTACAGTACAAAAACACCCTACTTAAACCTCACCGCCATGTTTCATGGGTAAACTTCCCTTCTAAATACATGTACGTACAATGCCAAGCACACACAAGCAGGTTATTTATTACAAAATCTAACTTTGGCAGCCATGACGATCAACATGTACTTCTACTAAAATACACACTCAAAGCGAAATGCAGCACAAAATCAGTCATCATTTCCATTTTTATTACCTTTTCTTACTTTGCTCTACTTCCGTGACCTTTTCAAAAGATTGACCACTTTGCACAGTCAGATTTTGTGTATGACAAATTTTGTGTGCAGGACATCATGATCAAGATGATGTCAAGCAAGTGTGAAAAGATCAAGAGAATAGGCTAAATAAACAAGAGACACCTTTATGATCATGCTGTTCCCATTTAACCAAATCAGTTCATCGGTACTTAAATGTCACATATATAACATACTGTTGATACACTATTGTTTAAATAAAGCACCAAGCATTTCTATATGAAAAGATGTTGCCCAATATATGTGTTGCACAATGACAAATATAACTGAACTGTCACACTAATATACTGTTAAAAAAAAAAAACATAGGGGCTATTCTTGATATTTTTTTTGGGAAAATGTTTAGGACTTACACGTATGGCAATTAATAAATATTTTGAAGACATACAAACTTTGTTTCTAACAAGTCCATACACTTGACAATGATGGCCTCCGCCAGACTGCGAAGACTTGAATGCGCTCTTATTTTTCCATCACAACTAGGAGGATCAATGGTGATAATCTGCTAAAGACTATGGTTGACAGTGTTAATCTGCTTACTGCAGCTTAGTCTGAGACAGGATGAAATGAAAAGTTTCTTAAGGATAAACATTCCCTGTTTTACCTATCATATGTGTTAGTATCAGTACAGGTAGACATGTTAAGGTTAATACCACCAGGTTAACAACATTCCACACCAGCACTGTCTACAACAAAGCACCTTACCTTCTCCAGTAGATCTGAACAGAACAGAGCAATGGGCACAGGTTAACACAGTGGTACTGGGTACACACATGCTGTGGTAGCCCATTTCAGGGTGTTTATGCAAGTTCTTGGATAACATTAAACCCCAAGCCTACATTCAACTTCATGGTAAAAGGGGGATAACTCTTCACAGCTGACAGGTGTGGGAACTGAAGAGCTACATCCCTTGGGTGGAAATTAGTGAGTTACATGTGTATGACCTAAAACATTGTGTATGTGTAAATGATGGATACAGTTAGTGTTTGGGGATACAGTGGTTGTTTGTGAACCAAACTTCATAAAATGCACCTTTGAAGGAACAAAAGTGTTAGAAAGGGTTTGTGTTGATATCAAGCTTGGGTGAAATAATAGGCTGCCCACTACACTAAGTAGAAGTTCTAAAGGAGCTGTAATACCAAGTAACGCTCAGTACAATAATCTCCCCTTGTTCGGTACAATGTTTTTACACACAAAAGGATGTCCAATATTCCTCTGTGGAGTTTCCTTGCAACAAATAGCTAACAACAAGCAGATGTGTGATAATAGCTGTCATTACATGCAGAGATGGTGAACAAAAGCAGTAAAAGAGAAATATGATTGTCACCTGAAATTGCAAATACGCATGTTACACATGTATTAAATGCTGTACACAAAGAACATTGGTGTGTGTGGGGACAAGGACAATTGAAATCTGCTACTGGTATGGCAAGGAAAGTGTTATAAAGGACATAAAGATTTGCTAAGATTCAGACAACTGAATGTAACACTTACAGTTAGTGATGACACCCCCCACAGGGTCTCCTCTGAAGTCAAACTCTATGTCCATGTATTTTCCCTGTTTAGGACAAAACAACCCAGAACGTGTTATATAACCATATATATATTTACCTACAGTATCCCTGTCCCTCAGCTAATGTAATATCACAAAAGGCTGTGTCATAAATAACAGTCAATTAGTCAACATTTTGACTCATGTACACTCTTCACTGGCACTAGAGCGGATTTCAGGATAAAATATTTTCCTTTTACATGGATCCCTGAATTCCAAAATCGATAATTTTCAAGCTAACATCTCAACCATTATGAGATTATCACAGTGGCACACCTATCATTTAATACGGCTGAAGAGGAACAGAACTTACAAATCTGGAAGAGTTGTCATTGCGGTGAGTTTTTGCATTCCCAAATGCTGAAAAAACAAAACAATTAGAAAATTATATTGAATGTACAATCAAGAGTCTATCTACACTTTTTGTATAACCACATAGAAAAGTAGCATTTTAATGATGATTAAAGATTAACCTAGTCTACATATCATACATGTATAATCAGTAGGCTGAAGCCTATCAGGAAGGAAAAGACTCAGTGTCATTATGGAGGACAATGGTGTCAACTGAAAAGGTCCCAAAGTTAACAGTAACAATCCGAAGAAAGGTGTACAAGGATGGGAGGAAGGCACATATTTCAACAGCCCTACAAATGGATGGAAAACTACAAGGCATGGCTTCCACCCGAATCCCCTATGTTCAAAATGGTATCATTACTGCCAAGCAGCATTCATTTTCTAAGGCCAATCATTGTTATCAATAACACAATTGTAACTAACAGAACCACCATCTACCAATGTGACCTTAAACTGACCTTCAAGGACAGGGTTGGACTGGAGCAGCTGTTCCTTGACCCGGTCAATCTCCTGGCCCTTCCCCGACACCTCTGAGATGTACTGCATAATCAGCTTACTCGCCTCTGTTGATAAAACCACATCACTCGTCATATTGCCCATATACACAACATCCTGATACAATCACCATTTGGAGTGAAGATCAAAGCTGGACAGAGGGTTCCAGTGGCATGGTCCTAGCTTGCCACTAACACACTGTCAGCAGACTACTAACATTACATTACCATTCCACAAGCCTATACAACTGCTGATGGTGTGAAACTGATGCAGTGGTCTGTGAATAAGGTGACATCATCAGATATACTGTACTTCTCAGGTTACTTAATTATGTAACCTGCACAGTTGATGTCAGCCCAAAGTTATCCACTTGCCACATCCATAAAACTTCAGAAAAGTCTAACCTTTCCAACTCACCTGTCTTTCCAGAACCACTCTCTCCTGATATGATTATACACTGATCAAGGTTCTTGTCGCGTAGGGATCGGTAAGCATCATCAGCAATGGAATATCTTAGAAAGAGGACAAGAGAACAGAGCTATATTAACACTTACAAAACAAATGATCTATTTACAATGTGATTTCACTCACTTTGAGCCTTTAAGTTGACTGAATACACAGCACTGCTCCATACCTGAGCATACCATACTGCTCCATACATGAGCATACCATACTGCTCCATACCTGAGCATGATAATTGAGGGAATCCTCAGCAGTTAATTCCATATGATGGGAATGAACATTCTTGTGAGCAACACTTTATTTCTGTTTTACATGCAATTTTCATCAAGACCAGTTAGTAGACTAGTAGGCCAAAATAAAGAGGGAATCCCCAAAAGCAGCTGTCATCAACAACCCAATCTCCATGCATGTTAATTGAGTATTTTTTGGTGGAGTAAAAAAGATTTTTTGGGTTGTTGGAATGAAGCTGCGTTTAAGTATGACAGAGTACATCACTGTGCTGATTTCTTCATGGCTCATGCGACATTCACAGACAAGGAAGAGTCCGTGTACAAGATGGCACATTCCAAACTGAAATCACTCAATGATTCTCCCCCTTGTCAATACAGATTTTTTGATAAATAACACGAGATTGTGAGATAATGAATTCACAGATCTCTGGATAATATCCCCAAGTAAAATGTAAACTTTACACAAGGACGAAGTAGGAGCATCTGTTTGAACATTTCCTTACAAAACTTGCCACAATAGGACTAAAATAAAGCCAATGTGGCACTTAACTAACCTTTATCCTCTTGAAAAGGATATCATTACACCAAGATCACATCCATGAAGTCAACACACAGACAAGCTTTAACAATCTCTTAGTCAGAAGATTAACAAAAACAAAGACTGATAATTTTGTGAATAGACATTAGAAATGGTGGATTTCTCAATTTCAATTCTTGCTTTCTCTAAACTACATGTACAAGAGAAACATGTAAAAGTGAAGAATACATATGCAGTACTTTCAAAATTTCTTGGAGTGAGCTGAATGAACTGTATGAACTACACAAAGAAGTGTTTCTCATGAGAACTGGAAGACACAAAGAAAGATTCACTAGAATATTGACAGACATGTGGCATGTGTAAAGATCATATCAACCCTTCTTAATATCTCATTCCTCAAGAAATTACCTTAATGGAAGACACTCCTGGGTTTTTAACCAGCTTTACCTCTTATAACATTCAGGTCATAATTTCTAAAATTGATTTTCTGAGGAACTCCTGTATTAAACTATTTGATTTTGTCAATCTTTGGTTAGAGCTGAATTATGCAGATCATAATGCTGATCTGAAGTGCCTGGTGATTCTATCGGCCAAAAAAAGGCAACTACCACAGCTAAACACAGCAAAGAAAGCCATGAGCGGAATAAAATATTTAAGAAAAGCCATGACTAGCTTGGGTCTGGGGAATACTTTCAGGTCTGCCAAAGCTTCTTCCCACAAAAATACCAAGGAGTCTTTATCAGCTAAGCCATTAAAAGCTGCAGTGAATGGCCTGTACAGCTGTATGTGGGATTATCCCCAGGGTTAAGTCTCTAGAAATCTGAAGCTACTAGGCTCAACTAGCGTACGCCCAATGAGGAGAATGAGCGCAACATTTTCAAAAGATGTATATATTTTCAGAAGGAACATTCTAATGTTGTTAAATATTGGTACTGTCCTACACCGAACCCAATGTGAATCTACATAAATAAGTACTGTGTGACAAAAATGTGATCACTGTGTTTCATGTTTAAATTTTTTCATAGGACACATTTTTCTTGATTCTGAATGATTTATCCAACTTAAAGTGTCACATTCATGTAGGAGTTCTTTTCGTGAAGTTTGATTAATTTCAGAAAAACTGACATTCTGGCATTAAAAGTATGTGTATCAGTTTAAGGCCTACATGTATTTTAAGGCTTCTGAATATGCACATTTACAGACCAAACTTCAGGTAAGATACAGTACTAATGGCTTAAATTTTTCTTTCAAGTTTTACCGGCCTGGATAGCACAGTTGGTAGAGCGTCCGCTTCAGGACCGGTAGATCCAGGATCAATCCTTGATCGAGTCACACCTAAGACTTTAAAAGAGGAAGTTGTAACTTCCTCGCTTGGCGTTCGGCATGAAGGGGATAGTGCAACGACTGGTTGACCCGTATCAGTATAATGGCTCGGGCGGGGCATCTTACTTGCCTTCGGTAAGTCGTCTCAGTGATGCAGCACTAAATAAAAGAGCGGTGGAAATCCGTCCTGCAACAAGGAGGCACATTTCACGTACATGCACCCTAAGGATTCCTTCGTCGTCATATGACTGGAAAATTGTTGAGTACGACGTTAAACCCCAAGCACTCGCTCACTCACTCTTTCAAGTTTTGCAGATATGGCCTCAATTTACATACAACCCCTTCCAGTCCATGCAATGTTGAACACATGCAATGTTAAGGACATCCAATGTTGAGCACATGCAATGTTAAGGACATCCAATGTTGAGCACATGCAATGTTAAGGACATCCAATGTTGAGCACATGCAATGTTAAGGACATCCAATGTTGAGCACATGCAAGACCATGCCAATGAAAACAAGCAAAACCTAAAAAGCTGCATTCGTCAAAATTCGTGAAAGTACTGTATTTCATCTAAAGTTTAGCACTTGTCAAGTGGCACACTTTACTTGATTCTAACCAAGTCACCTACCTTATAAATTACAAGTTTTTTGTAAAGTTTAATTAATTTCTCATCAGATACACTTCAAAAGTGTCATTTTAAGGCCATTATGTGCTTCTGAAAGTGCACCGTTACATGCTAAACTAAAAACACTGCCCTGTTATCTAAAATGAGATTAACAGGCAGTATACAGTCCAAATACTTGATCAATAATCATATATCCACGTCCAATCATTTTCTCTGCCATAAACATCGTCTGACATTCCGAGCGAAAAGAAATCATGTACTGTAGATACAAGATTAATATCTGACAGACATGGTAACACAATCTGCAGTTCACACTGAAGATGACATAAGAGGTAAATACATATATCAGATCATATCAGTCTGAAGTAGACAGTGATGTTATCCAATTTTTCCTGCTTTTGAGCCATATGATGAGGTGAAGAACATACGACTTAAGCATCTTTCCAAGAGAACAAACATGAAAGTCGCGAAAGTTAAATTACTAGAAAGCTATGATCTGCAGCCTTTTGCGATTGGATTTAATAATAAAAAATAACAGAAAGAATAAATTCGGAGTTCATGGGCAAAAGATCGAGACAGGAATGCCTGGTGGTAGAGTAAATTACTCACCATCAGTTACCAGAATGACTGACCAGATAAAAATGTTAATACTGTTTAACGGGTTCACAAATTTCGATGCTCAAAGTGGTTATTGGTATCAAGAATTCTGTTGATACTTCGCTACGATATTCCACTACATTTAAGGAAAATGAGCAAGTTTTATGTAATACAGATATGATTCAGACTTCCTTTTTTATATGCTATCAAACAAATAAGGCAGAATTAAAATGTAATCTCTGCATCCCGTCTCAGTATTTGTATCTATGAATAAAATGAGTGCTGTTAAATATGCCAGATTATCCACTGGTTGCCATGGTGTACAGACAGAAATGTTATTAAGATTGATACAGCCCTCTAATGTCCATTAAGCTGTGTCCTTCTAGTTGATAAAACTCCTCTGAAAGCAGTTTTACTCTCTCCCTTAATGACTGTAATAAACAACATCAATTCCCCGACTAAAACACCACAGCCTGGCTAGTCTCATCACTGTGGATCAGGCAGTCTGCTGAAGAATGGAGAAGGGTTGGGCAAGCTAAAACACAAAATAAAACCCCCCAGTTCTCATGCAGCTACAGATTGCATGGAGGTCAGGTGTGGAATTTGCTAAAGTGAAGTATTAAGGGTTGGGTGGTTGCTGATGTGTACATGGGTGAGAAACCTAGGAAAACTGAGAGGAAGACACAGCTTACAATTTGTATTTATAGATTCAGAGGACATGAAGGATAAGGAAGGCAAATGAGAGAGAGATGCAGACAAACTATTTGAGGGGGATATAGATGACCTGTGAAGAATGAACTTGGACGGTAACCGAATCAACAAGCTATTAAATGGTGAGCGCCGCTCAGCTGGCAGTCTGCTCCATCCAGTACCACAATGTCTCCACAGACTTAAGTGTCAAATTGAAACGCCATTGATTTTTGGTATGTCAATTGATTGGAGCAAGTCTGATCCTTGGAGGTCATCAGAAGAAAATTGTAATAGGTTTTGTCCAGCTAGGGTGTGCCGGCTGTGTCAGTTAAGGAAAACATTAGCCACTGTTAGCCCCTGGATTCTCAAAGGACTCTTGCTCCAGTGCTCATCCAAATTATAGTGGAATTATTTCAGGTGGCCCTGGGGATGGGGGAAGATGGAATGAGGAGGACATGGGGAAATACACAAACCATGTGGACATCTGTAACATAGTGGCTTCCAGGCATACCCTGTTAGCTCTATAATGTACAACTGATACATCAAGAGGACCTCCTTACAACCAAACTTTCATCTTATGCTACATGATCAACTGATCAAAGACAGGATCATTGGGACCACTTCCTTACACCCACACCTTCATCCAATGCTACACGATCAGCTGATGCATGCACACATATACACATACCTAATCAAAGACAGGATGAAGGGCACCTACATGTACATGTACTTAAACCTACACCTTTTAATGCTACATTATCTGCTGACACATAAATACATCAGTTCTAAGACAGGATCAGAGGAATCTCAATCAACCAAACATGTACATTCACCTAATACTACAAGATCAGCTGACGCATAAGCATGATGAAAGACTGGATCAGGGCACTCCAACAATACCTTTACCTGTGGATACATGGTCAGCATGCAGACAGAAGATCAGGAGCACCTTACACTCTTAACATCAGGTAGTGCTACATGATCAGCTGATGTTTCAACACACCTGATCAAAGACAGGATCAGGAGCACCTACTTACACCCAGGCTTTCATCTAATGCTACATCATCAGCTGACACATGAACACTTCCAATCAAAGACAGGATCAGTGGCACCTCCTTACACCAAGACCCTCATCTAATATGCTATATGATTAGCCATGCATGAACACACCTGATCAAAGAGGATGAAGAGCAGTTCTTTACACCCAGAACTTCATCTAAATTACATGATCAGCTGATAAATGAACACACCTAGACAAAGACAGGATCAAAATCACCTTCTTACACGCTTAAACTTTCATCTAATGTGACAAGATCAGCTGACACATGAACACACCCAAACACATGTGCTTGCAGCCATAACTTCTAATGTTACATCATCAGCTGATACATGAATTCAACTGATCAAAGACAGAGATGAGAGCACGTACATATACCCATGCTTTCATCTAATCATGATAATCATGACTACACCTAATCACAGACAGGACTGAGCGTACCTTACATCCGTACCTTCATCTCTGCTACATGATCAGATGATGTTTCAACACACCCGATCAAAGACAGGATCAGGGGCACGTACTTACACCCAGACCTTCATCTATGATCAGCCGATACATGAGCACACCTGATCAGACAGAATCAAAGGAATCTCCTTTCACCTACACATGTACATTCACCTAATGCTACATGATCAGCTGACACATAAGCAAGATCAAAGACTGGTCCTGATCAAAGAAAAGATCAGGACCACCTCCTTAAACCCAGAACTATATGTATTTGCAGTTATAACTTCATCTAATGTTACACGATCAGCTGATATATGAACACAACTGATCAAAGACAGGAATGAGAGCACCTACTTATACCCATACCTTCATCTATACTACAGGATCAGTTGATACATGAGCACACCTGATCGAAGACAAGATTGAGAGCACCTCCTTCCACCCAGAACTTCACCTGATGCTACATGATCAGTTGATACATCAACACACTCGATCAAAGACAGGGGCAACAGCACCTCCTTTCATTCATTCCTTCATTTGATGCTACATGATCAGCTGATACATGAACACACCACATCAGAAGCACCTAGACACATCTCATTCTACTAGCCAGTGAGCACAGATGAACGAGGATTAGGGCATATGATCTGGTATGTTATGTTATTTGTCTTTTATGTAACTGCTGGCATTAGAATGGCATGTTTTATCAGACAGAGACACCCACCTACCCCTTCGTCTTCCACAGTCTGGACTATGGTAGTTTAACCCACAGATCAGGGCAGTAAGAGCCTGACTGTATCAGAAAGGTGTGAATGAAAGCGTCTTCCTGGCCTACATGTTTCCCCACAAGCCTGAGGACAACATTCTGCCTTGTTCTGTAATTGCTTCCTGTTGCTGTCATTGGCAGGGCGCCAGTGGATAACGTTATCTTCATCTAGAGATGTTCTCCCATGGCCAGTATTTCGCTCTTTTACGTAGCACAAGTATTAGCAGCCTCCTACAGCATTTCTAGGGCTATATACCTCCACCCAGGACTCCATCCACAACACAGCATCAACAGATTCATGGATGAAGACATATTTCAACACTAACTGTACATGTATGTCAATTTGATATACATGTAGGTACTGTATGCCTACATAAATCCCCACCTTGACCTTGCTGATCTGCATGATCGGCAAATGCCAATAACAGAAACACTGTACACAGCCAACTAGGGAAAAGGTAGAAATGGGCACACCTGAAAATCTGCACTCTCATAATGTGTTACTGAATACAAGGATCAAAGGTAAAAAGTAGAAGGAAATTCAAGGAGACTCATATATATTGGATTAACCAAAAGATGGCTTACATGTCTGACAGTGTAATGTCCATATCTGTGCATGCAGTTAGTCTGGCAGCACAGACTCACAAATCATCATTATCTACAAATTTTATCTACATGTAGGTGAATGCCACATGTAACTGTATATTTATTTATCTGATTGGTGTTTTACACCGTATTCAAGAATACTTCACTTATATGACAGCGGCCAATATTTGGTGGGAGGAAACCGGGCAGAGCCCGGGGGAAACCCAGGACCATTCGCAGGTTGCTGGCTGACCTTCCCACGTACAGCCGCAAAGGAAGCCAGCATGTAACTGTACAGTAGCCGGACATATATATATCTGTAAAATCAGCTGGATCCATGCCCATGATATTAGCTGGATCCATGCCCGTGACATTAGCTGGATTCATGCCCGTGATATTAGCTGGATTCATGCCCGTGATATTAGCTGGATCCATGTCCATGATATTAGCTGGATCCATGTGTGATATTACCAGGAGGCGTATATCGTTATGTCATATTAGTTGGTGATATGTGTGACATCAGCTGAAGATATATGTGATATTAGTATGAGGTACATGTGATATCATGTTGAGATATGTGACATCAGCTAGAGATCAATATCTGTGACACTAAATGGAGAAACACACATATACATACCTGTGCTGCTGAATCTAGATCAAGTCCTCAAACTCATATATAATCATCAGGGAGTTTCAGGAAAAGACAATTAAATGTAAAAGCTGAAGAGATCAATGAATGCGTGCCACATGTACATGTACATGTAATATATATCCTCAATCTTTTTAACCACTGAAGCACTTTTTTCAAAGGAATTTATGTATACCTTCATTATGAACATGAAGCTAAAAATGATTAATTTGTGTCATTAAAGTTGCAAGCTTCATAAAACTGTGCAAATTGTTTCTCTACACCCCATAGTTCTCTCAGAATGTTTCAAAATATTGGTTTGCTGAGGCGCTGAAAAATTAAAGTAGATCAAGATTCCCTGCCTGTCAACATGCTTGATCATTCAGTACATATGATCACACAGGATGATATAAACTGTCAAAGCAAGACATATCTGTGACATTGGCTAGAGATATCTGTGACAATATCTAGTGATATTAGCTTAACATATGAGTGACATCGCCTAGAGAAATGTGTGACATTAGCCAGAGATATCTGTGACATTAGCTGGAGATGTGTGACATTGGCCAAGAGATACATATATCTGTGACATTAGCTAGAGGTATGTGTGACATTAGCTAGAGGTATGTGTGACATTAGATAGAGGTATCTCTGACATTAGCTAGAGTTCTCTGGGACATAAGCGAGAGATATGTTATTATTAGCAAAGAAAAATCTGTTTCCAGATGAGTTAGATGATTGAGGACCAAATGTTGATCAGAATTTGGCAGAGATGACTTTAATATCAGGAGTCCACAAACTGTCCCTGCAAATAAAAAGCAGCTATGAACAGCCAGAATCTGTGAGCACAAGCTCATGTAGATCATGGAGACTCAATACACACAATGGAATTTGCTGTGACCTTCCAGAAAGAAGTGGAAGACATTTTAGTGATATACATTTGCCTCTGTTCCGACCACATGATCCCTGAGAAGTGGTAAAAACAATAGCCTTATGTAAGCTGACTAAACACACAATGGGCCAGATGGAGGTAGCTAGCTATTGAAGGTATTCACTGGTGGAATGTGCAAGATCTCTAAGATGTCCTCTCCCCCTTACCAATCTCTAATGTGGGAACTCCCCACCACCATACCCACAACTGTCTGCCACATCACTCACAGCTGGTCAAAGTCAGCCCCTAAAATGTCACTCCAAGACACCTTAGTGGGAAATTACAACTTCCAGCCTTGGTTTATAAACTTAGTACTTAGTGGTTTGGGGAAGTTACATGCTACTTATTGGTGTACATGTACTAGTATCCTGTCAATATATAAACAATTAAAATATACAGTTGTGTGTGTGTTTGTTTGTTTGTTCAATGATTAGAGTTTAAAATTAAGGTCATAACACAGAATACTTAAAATTGTAGCATATGATATACCATAGGTTCAGGTTAATGATATGGGGGAAGTGACTGAATTGGTCAGAATGGAGGGATTAAAATGTTTTAAGTTGAATGGATCATTCATCCTGGACAAGAAAGGACCACTCATCTCTGTGCTAAACAGATCACTCATCTCAAGGACATGCTGACCACTGCCTTCTGGCCAAAATGACCACTTCCCTTGAACAAAGGGTGACCAGTCCTCACCTGGATGATTATAGATAAGTTTGCTCATTCTGGATCATTTACCTAAGTGTTAGCACAGTGATAAGTAGTTTATAGGCTGACCCCTCGATCCCCTTCAACACAGAGGAACAACCAACTTGTACATGTAAGACCCAATCAGAGCACATATCAGGGTAACATGAAAAAAAAAAGTTACAGGACAATACACCACAATCTGGCATGAATTTACATACATGTACCACGAATACATGTACCTACTACACCAGCAGAGCCCTACTCACTAACCCACAGCACATGTGGTGTCTATTAGCCTAACCCACCTGGAGAACAAGGCTATACATGCTGTATACAGTTAATGAGACAATATTTTGTCATGTATGCCAGAGAAATGGGAGCTGGGGCAGCCTCTCCAGCCTGAGGTCAGGGAATGCTCCTGACAGATGGGGATGGGGAGGATAGATCTGTTCTAATCACAAGGCTGGTCCTGTTAGAGAGTTAACACTTTAGGTCAGGAGAGGTCAAGCAACATCAGGAGGTTATCTGTCAAGCCTTACCCATCATACCCCATTACACTTTCCTAACCATCAAGACTTCCAGATGTCAGCTAGTCCATTGAGCATGAAGCTAAATACTGGCACATGTCAAACCCATCTGATACTAGGAGGATGGGGCTGTCAAGCTATTGCTCTACATCTGTGACATGGCAGACAGTAACTAAGGCTGGTGAGGATCTTCATGTACATGTGTAGACAGACACCAGATACATGGGTGTATAAGGGGAAAGAATGATGCAATGCTGAAGAAACACCACAGCCCATCTTCAAACCTCAGAATGGATCCACACATTCCCACAGAAACATTTGCTCACATCTCATGTCAAGAGCAGATCCATACATTCCTGCAAAACTTTTGAGCAAATCTCAGGTCAGTATACATCAGTATATATTTCATTCTTTAAGATCTCTGATTATGGGGCCAAAATCAAGATAGAGTCAAAAATGCATGTTCTGGACATTTCAAAATGCTCTACCTTGTTTTACTTGAAAAGGTGATCAACTGGTCCTCCATCTTCTCGGTAGACGGCGCGCAAAAATTTCTTCCAGGAACTGATTGAGTCCCGAATCTCCTTAAGAGTAATTTTTTTCCAGCAGGTCATGCGTGCTTTTAGTTCATCCTCAGTGAATTTTTCTGTGCGACCCTCATAAACCTTCTCGCTCAGAGAATTCCACACAGAGTAGTCCATGGGATTGCAGTCGGGGCTCTGCGGTGGCCACTCGTCCTTAGTTATGAATGAAGGAGACACTACCTCAAGATGCTGCTGTGATGCACAGCTGGCATGAGATGGGTACATTTTGGGTACAACCGGCGAAAATCAGGGATGAGGCCCCGATCAAGAAGTTTCATGTAATTTTCGGAATTCACCTTAGTCTTTTCGGTATCAATAAACGGTATGCGGGTTTTCCTAAGCCAACAAACTCAGTAGAAACCATCAGCTTCTTTGTAAACCAACTTGATTCATGGTACAGCCTCTTAACATGAATGTCCCGCTTTCGTCTGTCATAAATGCGATCATTCTGTCTATTGCTTGCAATCTCAAATGAAAAGTCTTTTTCATCCGTGAAGCCAATTTTCTTCACCTTCTCCGTCGAAAACTTATCATCAAGGTTTCTGCAGCACGTTTTTCTTTTCTCTCGAAACGTTTCATCCCTTCCTGAAGTTCGTATTCGCTTATATGATTTTAATCCCAGTTCTCTTGTCATATTTCTCACAAAAGTCCGAGATACTCCAAGGTTCCTTGCGATCTGTCTCTAAGATTAGTGCGTGCCAGGATTGTCTACCTGGGAACAAAGTGCCTCTACCACATACTGAAGATTTTCTTTCGAGCAAACAGATTTTGGTCGTCCACTGCCTGACTTCCTTTCTAGAGAACCTATCCTTTCTAACTTCTGATCACATTGTTAACAGAACTTTTATTCCAGTTTTTCACCGGGAATTCTTTCATAATTTTTGCCCCTCTCCAACCCTTTTCAGTGAAACATGTAGCGATCAATTCCTTGTCCACCGCAGAAAACACCATCTGGATTCAGCAAAACTTGTGCCTATCTGGAAGAAGGGTTCCTCTGACACTAGAGCCAAACAATTTTTCCAGACAACACTTGATTGACGTGAGCATGCGCTCTACTCATGACATCTGACAGGTGATGCAATGTGGGTCACTGCAATGTGTGTTTTTGAGCCTATGTTTTCATTTTAACCCTTATACAGACTACTCAAGCCATGACCTTGAAAATTGGTCAGTATATCCACAAAATCATGCCATCTGAATGTCTAAAGTTTGAAAAGGTTTGAACAAAGAATAAAGGAGCAATGCAGCATCAAAGTACGACCCATTTTTTGTATGGCCACCCGATACATCCATCCATCCATCCCTTCCCCACCCCCACCATGGGAACATTTGGGCACATCTCATGTCAGAGCAGATCCATACATCCCACATTAACATTTGGGCACATCTCATGTCAGTATACATCCACCCACCCCCACCATGGCAATATTTGGGCACATCTTATGTCAGTATACATCCACCCATCCCCTCCATGGCAATATTTGGGCACGTCTCATGTCAGTATACATCCACCCATCCCCTCCATGGCAATATTTGGGCACATCTCATGTCAGTATACATCCACCCATCCCCTCCATGGCAATATTTGGGCATATCTCATGTTAGTATACATCCACCCATCCCCACCATGGCAACATTTGGGCACATCTCATGTCAGAGCAGATCCATACATCCCACATTAACACTTGGTCACATCTCATGTTAGTATTCATCCACCCATCCCATTCATGGCAATATTTGGGCACATCTCATGCCAGTATACATACCACCCACCCACCCCGCCAACATTTGGTCCCATCTCAGGTCAGTGCAGATTCATACATTCCTGCAGAAACAGTTAGGTACATTTCCTGTCAGAATGGATGCTCGCATCTCCATGGAAACATTTGGGCACATATCAAGTCAGAATGGATCCAGACATTCCCATTTGGACACATTTCAGAATAGACCCACTGATTCCTGGGGAAGCATTTGGGAACATCTCATGTCAGTATACATCCATACTTTCCTGCAGAAACATTTAGACATGTCTCCTGTCAGAATGGATCCAGACATTTCCACAGAAACATCTGGGTGCATCTTGTGTCAGATCCACACATTCTTGCAGAAACATTTTGACACATTAAATGTCAGAATGGATCAACATAGTTCATCACACCTGCGGATGGTCGTTGGTTTCCCCGGGGCTTTGTCTGGTTTCTCCCGCCATAATGCTGGCCGCCCTCGAATAAGTGAAATATTCTTAATTACAGCGTAAAACATCAAATGCACAACTAAATAACAACATAGTCCTGCAGTATCATTTGGGCACATCTCATTTCAGAATGGATGAACATATTCACACAGGCAACATGGGTATAGTGCACATCTCATGCCTATAGGTGTTAACTCCTAACATTCATATATGTTTTTCATTCCGCATGCATGAGATTAATGAACAATATCTACAATCTTAAAAGTAAGCATACACGCATCGGACGAAAGGATCACAAAAATGTTTAAAACAGATGGTCACAAAAAATGTTTAAAACAGATAACTTTTTATACAGAAAAAAGCATCATGTACATGTGGGTATGTGCGCACATGTAAAAGAATCAGAGCAGGATCAAGGTTTGGATTGGTTCCAACAGGGTAACAAATTTAGTTCCAAAAGACTTTACATACATTTTTAATACATAACATTTAAATAAACAGTTTATTATTGCAGTAATAAAAATCATTAACATAAGGTTCAACAACTACATAAAGCTGTGCTACACGTAATTTGAAGTATGATGCTCAAAGTGTATTTTCAGAAGACAATGGAGATGTAGCTTCTGAACTCCATCTTGTGTTGTTTTTTGGTTTTTTTTTTGCTGTCCTTGTATCAATTATTCAAACGCTAATGATCACAGCTGATAAATTCTTAAGTGACAAGCAGACGGCTACCTCAAGGGGGTCCAGTGTCTCACACAGGCTTCAACGTTGCCACTCACTCATTCAAGCAGGCATACAAATGTACATAACTAGTTTATGACAGAGTTATCATACATAGGTTGTCAGAACACAGTGGTTTCCATGAACACAGTGTTACTTGAGGGGGGGGGGGGGGGCACAGTGTCATTTGGAACAGAGTCACAGTGTCATTGCTGAAAGAGCCACAGAGCTATAGGAACATAGTCACAGTGTCATTTGAAACAGTCACAGTGTCACTGAGAACAGAGCTACAGTGTCATTGGGAACAAAGCTATGGTGTTTTTTTTTACAGAGCCACAGTGTCTTTGTGAACAGAGGTACAGTGTCATTATGAATAGGGCCAAAGTGTCATTGGGAACACGACCACAGTATCATTGGGAAAAGGCCATGGTGTCATTGGGAACAGTCTAGAGCCCCAGTGTCAGTGAACAGTCACAGTGTCACAACCATGCTGCTATTATGGAACACAGCTACCATGTCACAAGAGAACACAGCATTTGCCCAACTTTTCTTGGGGAACATGGGTCTCTGGTGGAAAGACAGAATCACTGATTCAGTATTGTCTGGAAACAGAACCCCAACATCAACGATGTCACCCTTTCTGTAATTCTTCAGTCACTGACGACAACTGGCGCAGTTTCATTGAGGAGACAGCCATAGTGTTGTGACAAAGCAACAGCATAACACCCATGTGGAAAGTCAGCAAACTTTCAGCAAATATCAATGTTAATGATGATGGAAATTAAGGAGATACAGTGGTTTTTCATTCTGTCATTCTAATTCGCAGATGTATCTTGACAAAAGCAACTGGGAAGAATCAAATTAACCTGAGATTCACTGTTTGACAATCATTGCATCAGGCACGAAACAAGTTACACCTCAGGGAAATAAAGCTGTTACTTCAAATGTGTTATCCCCTGTGGATCAGGGGAAGGCTTAATGACAAGATAAACAGTCTAATCAGAGGTACATATAAACATAGGCATGCAACCCAGTGCTGACAACTGTTGAGGCAGCTGGCCATCCAATGATTAATTGAATCCTCAATACTTATTCCCAGGAGAGCAATACATCTTTTCACCACAGTATATTGCTCATTTTAATTACGCTATTTAGCCAGAATGCAAGAGATCAACTAACCCATATGCCCCCATGGGTTTACGACAACTATAAATCAAACTGTAATGTCACAAATGTCAACAAATGCACACAATGAATTCAGGCATCACACTGTATGCTGAGCACAAACATAGCCGTCCAGTATGTCAAATACCAAATCAATGCCTGGACAAATTTGAATAGTTTTGTAATGCAAAGCACACAGGTGCAAATGTATGTCTGTGGTAATTCAAGCAGGAGAAATTTATAGCTCCAAGGAGTCAATCAGGAATCCTAAGTTCAATACTAGGTAACAGAAAATTACAAATCATAAGCATCATATTATGGATATGGAGTTCAAACATGTACATTTCAGTTCAGTTCTAAACTTACTTAATTGTTTAGTTTTGACACACTGCTTTTTTAACACTGTTTTATTTATTCTAAGATCATCAGTTCCATACATTTAAAGTAATATATATATATATATATATATATATATATATATATATATATATGTTTGAGTTTTTGCACAAAAATAAAATTGAGCATGCATCCAATAAAATAATGTGTATGGCTATTGGTGGGAGTCCCAGAATAGTGTGTAAGGTTGAACCTTGTGGAGTGTGTACATATATAGGAAATCGAGCATGCCATGATTAGAAGTATTAATCCAGGGTACATATATATATATATATATATATATATATACAGTCAAACCTGTTTTATGCGGCCAGTGAAGGGACATGTAAAAATTGGCCGCATATGACAGTTGGCCACATAAAACAGGTTTTGAAGACCAAGCCAAATCACAACTGAATTAAGTTTCAGGAAATGCACACATGTAGGCCTACATAATAATCTTATACATAATTGTTACAGCACTAATCTGTTCTCCTGCATAAATTTCACAGAAATATAACAACTGTAGTAAAATAATAACTCAATAATTTCAAGTTTTGTGGGGTAGACCTATAGACTTCACACATTTAACAGGCGATTACAGAAAAAGTTTCAGGTGAGGGCAAGCATGACAGAAGAACTTTCTTCCCATCATTGTCAAGCCCTAGAAAGCCATGTGCTAGTTCGGCCTACATAGGTATACTATTCTAACAAAGTTTTGGACTTGGGGGAAGGGGTGTGGGGAAGACTCGACTGGGGAGGGCATAGGGGCACGAAGGTTGGCACTAATCTAGCCCAAAGAAACCATGCCCACACTGCAGCGACATGGTTCACCAGGCTTGTGACACTGCATTATATATATGTATATTATTATACATATTACATGTATATCAATATATACAAGTACACATATTTTAAAAACCAAGTCTGTACATTCATGTAAACAGAACTTTACAGCACACGTGTACATGTGTAGAAGATACTTACATGTGGGGAGGTAACTCATACATATTGCGGCTGCGGTATTCTGAGATGACTGCAGGTGTGTAGAGGGGCAGCTTGGTGTAGGGGTTCACAGATACCACAACACTCCCGATGTATGTCTACAGGTAGAAAACAACACAGCTGAGTCATTACACATGGCATAACATAGGTGTTTGTATCTGTATGTCGAAATATAAATTTGTATCTCATAAGATACATAAGTTAACTGATATCTGATTGGTGTTTAATATTGTACCCAATTTATTTTCAACAGCGGTGGCTATGGTTTATGGAATTTGAACACCGCAGTGCCTGTTCTTTGCCAAGTGCCTGCCATCAAGCCAGAGCTGGACTGAAGCTAGCTGTTGCCTATGTGAAAAAAGACATTGCAGGTAAATGAACCAGTGCACAGATTTGTCTGGAATGGTGTGCTCTCAATTTGCAGCCAGTCACACTGCCCATGCATGTTCACAGATCAGTTTGATCTCATTACCCATCCGTCTGTTTCCAGGTGTTATTCCTGCTTTGACCTCAGGTAATACCAGACTGTAGTCTTACCAGCTGACATTGCACCTTACCAGCACATTATTACAGATCTGTCATCTACATGTACATCTGTAACGACCGGCTTGTCTGATAGGTGGTACTTAACTTAACCAATGAGACAAAGCTGGCAATCCAAGACTAGTGAATATAATATATACTAAATGTGACCAATTCCCCTACTGCTGAATACACCTGGGGCCGCTGCCATAGAACACTCATAAGCACACCTACATGAACATATAACTACCATGGCAACCAGCAGTGATGACATAATGTTACCATGGAAGTTAAGTGCACTAACAGTACACTACAAGCACTTTGTGAAAGAGGACTAAGGGCCAAAAGAGGCCATATCCTCTGATATACTGAATACCACATTTAATTCCAAACAGGCTGACACACCAGCTAGATGGAGGAACTTAGACAGTCATATTAAGTGTTGTGTAAACCTTGGCCTAAATAATGACTTTCACCATAGATTAATGCTACAATAGGCCTACTTCAGGTGTTCATTAAGTCCTGTGATGCCCCAGTATCATAGACATAGTCGTTTCTTACCAGCTTTCTTTGTAAAGTGCAACTTAAAAAGTCCTGATATATCAGAGGTCGTAAATGTAAAATATTCTTGAGAATTATGCCAAACCTTAATCACTTACATAAATACACAGAAGCAACAAAAAATCACAGACAGCGAACACAAAAAGTCAACTAAACGTTTTCACGCACAATGCGCACACAATGCAGGCACTGTGTGCGTATTATTGCTGGTCCAACATTCTCTGTGGCTGAACACAAAGGTGCTGTACATTTCAAATGAGCAACATGAAAAATATACACCCTTTAAACATTTAAGTCAATTGACAGACATATATAGCTTCTACACATTAATATTTACTGAAGTTAAGATGAGCGGAAAATTTAAATACAAAAGGAGAAATCATTTTTTCTTTTTCTCGTGCATTTCAAGACATAACCGCAGTGGATTTATTTAAATTTATCTATAACAACAAAAAAAGATGTGGAGAAAGTATATCACTTATGCCCATTTCCCTGAAGAGCTTATTTGTGAGGCAGAACTATATTTTCTTGCGTATATATACACACATATATATGTGGAAAAAAACAATGTCTGGTTTACTCGAACCATAATGCTGGCTGCCATTGTTTCAGTGGAGGTTTCTGGAGTACTATAAAAACTTGATCAATACATGCTTACCAACTTACTTCATAAGGTTCAACTGCTACAAGTAAATACATATAACTGCTACAGTATAGGAGAATGTCTTCATTACTTGGAGAAACTGTGAACTAAGAAGATTATCTCCCTTCTCTGACCTCTCTCGTCCCTAGAGGTGACAAAGGAGATGGGTGAGAGTTGCCCAGCACCATGCTGCGTCGAATTATGCAAAGTGGATTAATATGCACTAGATACAATGTCGACCGGAAATCATGATGGTATTCACAACAGACGGTCGAAGTTTCGGTTTACTCAATGAAAGTAACAGGGGTAGTAAATGAAGATCAAAGCGGACCAAGAGGCATGGTCACTATTGACAAGATGTTGGTTCTTCGAGGTGTCGATGTTGGCAAGTTTTATTCAGTAAGTGCAGACAAACGAAGTATTTCACTTCAACTCAAAAATACTGCCTTTCCAAATAATCACCATTTTACCTGTGCGCACAGCGTGAAAATTGTGCCAACATTGTGCCCGCATTCATCCACATTGTGCGATCACTGTGCGCACGCAGAGTTTAGTTGACCAGCTTTTTTGATGTACTGTACTTACAAATATAAAAGATTTAGACGTAAAACGAAAAAGATGTAAAAACAAAAGGTAGATTTGGTTCGGGACAACTGTACACTGGATGATGGCTAGCAATGAGCAGACAGGCAAATAACTCACATAGATCTGGTCATGTTTGAACCTCTCCTTCAGGTTCTCCAGGAAAACTGTCTCTGTCAGCGGCTCCAGGAGAACGGCATCACTCACGCCTACATTGTTCTCAAAGATGGCTAGCGTGCCCTTGTGGAGTGCCATCTTAGAATGGTCCAGTCTCAGTGCTGGTCAAACGGCCATCAAGGGATCTATAACAGAACAGGTAAAACACAGGTGAGAATGGCTTGTTTCATCTTGAGAATTTCTGTAATAAGTACAATATTTCATGTTCCAGCCTGAAAGGTAAGACGCACTGTGTGCTTTTCTGAGTTTAAGGAAAAACATGGCCCGGGTTATGATACAGTGATGCCATCCTTAATAGTAAAAGAAACATGATATCCTTACAATATAATTATGTTTAGGACAGTAAATTTATGTTCAAAGAGTTTATCTTTCATTGCATTTGAATCAAACATACAAACTGATTTATACTGTACAAGCCACCAAATTAAAATCCTTATTGCTCTGTACCTGTTGCTCTGGTTATTTAATATGCTGTACATGTACAATTGGCTAATTACTGTAGACTAATTAATGCTGTGCAGCAGGTTTCCTTGAGCCAACTCGAGCCTACAAAATGCACTCACTGTCCACAAAAATCAACTTGTAATGTTCCACACAGACATGCTGTCCTTTCAGACTGTCAATTCTTTGTAAAGGAAGATACAAAAAGATGATTTGTACAGCTGGTGATAATGAGAAAAGCCCAAACACATGTTAACAGTTAGACCTAGAATATGCCGGCTGTTGAATGAGACGATCAACATACCCCTCTGCCTGTGTTTGCTGTTCAGAAGAAGGTATGTAATACATATCAGTCTTACCAAATCTTACCAGCTGGTCTACTCTTATCAGGGTAGACTGAAGTTACCAGTCTGGGTTACATGTAATTGTTCTGTTTCCTTGTCAACTGAATTATCTGCCAGGAGATAAGACTTTGTCACTGTGTGGGTGACATCTGGTGACTAGAGCTAAACATGTGAATCAATCTTAATACCACGTGTATAAATATGCACATATGAACATGTATGAATGCCAATTACATGCAGAAAAATTACATGTACATGTACTTCATTGACATTAAAGCTAAAGCGCTGGTCTTTGTTTTATACATTTATTATGTATTATACATGTGAATTGTCAGGACTTCCTTCTCTGGTAAAAGTAATATTTCACTCAGATATTACTTTTGGTATTAAATTTTGACATTCGCACCCAAACGCCATGACGTCAACTACCAACATTTTGTTTTATGATGTTACAAACCGAGCTCAGCGTAATGACATCATAATAGAAATTTAGTTCACTTTAAATGTTCCTACCTGTACGTCATGCCACATGACACAACATCGAACAAGACATTCTGTACACTGCCATGCTATATTGACCAGTCTGTAGAGGTCTATAGCTATAAAGAACATTGCTTAAAGTAATTAACCCACAAGACAGGTTATCATTTCCACCTTTATGTGAAACATATTATTTATGGCATTCAACCGTCATCGTGCCATTTCCTGTACGTATCTAATTATGACTAATTATAGTCATTTACACGCTGATGAACATGATTTTGAAGATCATCAGGTCCTCACACACCGTACACATTATAAATCTAACGAAAGAATTGAGATCTTTTTGCTTGTTAAACAATAAATGTATATTATTACAAGGTGCAGGCTAATTTGTCTGTGGATCTGTGTCTTTTCTTACGTTATCTTTAGCTTCAGTTATCACCTGGACAAAGCTTGTTGAGGCTATAAAACAGCATGAGGTAATCTACCTGTCCCAGTTATAAACCCTACCATACAAACCCTGTCAGGTGATACAGGTATCTCACTAAGAGATCAACTATGTGTACCTGTGAAAAAAAAGATCAACTTTTTACCAGTCATCCCTCAAACTATTAGAGTGTGACCATTACAATATTCCTATTAGCTAAATCAGCTGTCACAGCTCACCTATGATTACAAATTACCTATACCAGCATAACCCACTGACCCCATCATTGCTAATTGTATTATAAATATGGAACATTGTACTTATACAACCAATAAATATGCAAAACTCACTGAACTACGTGAACATGAAACATGTACAATTATTAGGCTATACAAGCATATTCACATGTCAGGTTTTTTTAGGCCACAAGCTTTCATATAAGCCTTCCCTGTGGCTTCAGGTATTCATGGAGAGGTAAATGTGTGAGCTAGTATATTGATCAGATTATTACAAAATTTCATTCATTTTCCTACACTGTGCAACAATATGGGGAAAAACAATGTCTACATATACAATAAAAGAGCAGAATCTTCTGCATGAAAGTGCCACAACAAAGTATAAAATGTATAACTTTAATTGTCAACTGAACATAACCTTAATCTGCAGATCCATCTTCTACCTGGTATTTTTGCAGACTTCAATCCCAATAAAAGTACATGTGGATATATATGTACCCATAACTGATCCAACCTACAATGGAATGACCACAACTCAGTCAGGCAAAAAGCATGGTTGGCTCATGCTGTATCAACTACAATGTCACACTTCATAAACCTCATTTGCATTTCGACTGTATATATACACAATATCTACATACATGTACACATGCATCTCCATTACATGCAATAAGGGTTGGGTGAACATATTATGACAATGGATATCATAGTATAACATTACCAGAGTAGATGAGCACAACATTCCACTCTGGAGCTGGAGAGAATTCAGTTTCGCCTTAACTATTTGTCTCCACTTGTCTAACACATCTAGATCAACACTACACCAGATGTATGTGATAGTGGTCAATGATGATGACAGTGAACACAAGGTAATAAAAAAATTCTAATACTTAAAAAACAAAAAACAAACAAGTTTTTGTGTTTTACGTTTTGAGCTCCAGGTTGACCTAAAAGTGAAAATTCCGTTGGTTATCTACAATGGCCTGCTTTCCTCCACTCAAAAACCTGACCACCATTAGCATGGACAAAACCAGACCTTTCAGCAAGTTACTGACAAATTTTCCAACTAATGATGCACAAATATGTACATCGTGTTTGGGGGAAACAAGTGGTCCTAATACTGGGTAAACGACCAATTGACAGTTGTCGATCCACCAAGGCCCCAAGAGCTATGACAGCTGGGGATTCAACAAATTCCCTGACCAGTGCCAGGTTTGAACCTGCACCTTCTGTATCATACATGTAGCAATTAAAAGACAAGTACCTTAATCACTTGGCCAAGTATCAACTGACCATTATGATGACATTCTTGAAGTATTATCAATGAATGAGACAGATTCAGCTAAATCAAGATAATGTTTATGACCTTTCTCCACTTACCTGATTACCTGATATGCAATCTATATGTGAACATACATGTACCTAGATACATAACCTTTCCCTATTATTTCATTATCATATACCTGGCCATTACCCAACTGATACAAAGGCATCCTATATTTTTCTGCATATGGATCCTCTGAAAACAGGGGACTACTTTCAATGTTTACATTCAAAGTGCCCTCTACCAAGAAAGCCCAGAAATGACATCAGCATTTGGTGTGTGACGTGACAACAGCATTAAATTGTGAAAAAAAAACACATTTAATGATCTTTGTATTAGCACACAAAGAAACAGCATGCATGTTCCCTACTGCCAAGGGGAAATTATGTAATTTTAAAGACCAAAACTACCCAAACTTTGATCGCGGTTCCCAAATTAACTTGTACGCTGCAAAGGGTTCTTCAACATGTAATGCGCATGTACTGCTACATAAAGAGTTCAAGAACTAATGGTTCAACTAACACATCTTCTTGTTTATAATGTTTATTCGGTCTCTCTGACACCTTCTTTTTCCTCTCCTCATCAAGGAGAGTTCTCACTTACATGTAAAGAACCATATAATTATTCTCCTTTAAACACACATTGGTTATAATTACTAATAGAATATATCACAATGCATCAAGCATGGTTAACACCACAACGTCACAGTAATTCATTAAAGCTCAAAGATGACTGACCTTCTTGGAGAAAATCCTTAACTTTGTTCCCCAAAGCAATCTAAGCAGAAGGTTGCTCAGATAAATATTCCCATGATGATCAGTCCTATACAGTCGGTGATCTGATCTCCTTTCACTCAGGGTCAATGAAATTTGACAAAGGAATGCGAAACTTTCAATAAATGCAGACTTTACTTCACTGCTGTAGAGCCAAACTTTCAGTTCAGTCATCATCATGTACTTTAGCTGTTCATTTCAAGTGATTAGCCTAACCCACAATCTCTCTCATGTGACAACACAGCGTGAGGTGGTATTTATTTATTTATTTGATTGGTGTTTTACGCCGTACTCAAGAATATTTCACTTATACAACGGCGGCCAGCATTATGGTGGGAGGGAAACCGGGCAGGACCCGGCGGAAACCCCACGACCATCTGCAGGTTGCTGACAGGACCTTCCCACTTACGGCCAGAGAGGAAGCCAGCATGAGCTGGACTTAAACCTCACAGCAACCGCATTGGTGAGAGGCTTCTGGGTCATTACGCTGCGCTAGCGTGCTAACCGACTGAGCCAAGGCGGCCCCAGCGTGAGGTGATTCCCATGGCATAGGCATTTGAGCTCGTAATAGTCTAAGCTTGTGAATGTTCACGATATAGATCCATTTTAAATTGTTTGCAATTGAAACCAATGAAATAGAGATTAAAGAACATAATGGTATTTCAGCTCAAAAAAATTGTGCTCATTGATAGATGAGCATTTTCTTGGCACAGGGTCTATACCTGTAGCAAATTGGTCTACTGATTGATGAAAAACTGTGTGGGTTTTGACCATTTATTATGCAAAAATAAACATATACGATAAACAGATTATCAGGTTCCGAGATGTTGTATCCGCGCTCATTGTCTGAGATTGGCGTATCACATCAGCCTCACAACTCTAGTTGATATATCATTGCAGATCACACACGGTTATATTAATCTCTGTCTATCATCATCAGGTTGTCCTGAAAAAAAAAAAATGTCACTGTTGGGAGAGTGGAATAAGAATTTATCAGCTGATGTCTCGTTTTTCAGTTCTTACTAAGAACTGTTTGGATCGCTCTCTGGGAGAGCTCCTGTATGCTTACATAAATGCACCCAGAGACACAAGGTAATAAATCTATTAAGTGTATGATAAGTAGGAACCTTACAGTTAAGAGATCACTGAGACAGTCTGAGAGCCCAAGATATTACGATGATGACCCTGGGGCATGAGAAAACACATAATTCACAATTATATATGGCTGCTAGCTGTAAGTTCATTGGTACTTCATGTCTGGGTCCTTCATACATTCTCTGCCATCATTATGATAAAGGTCACATCCCCAGAGAAATGTTCTAGATACAACTGTACACTGGTCTTCTCTTAAATCAGCACTCCAGTGTTTTGCTCCACATACTCCGTTCCCTGCCAACCGTCAAAGGCATAACCAATAATAAATCACCTCATTTTCCTCCAGTTGCTGATGAGCAAAATGCTGTGCACCTCTTCACCCTAATGCCAGTGATCCTTGGAGTGTCAAATCCCGAGAGGGGTGACCAAGACCAGGTGAGAGCCACAATTACTTTCACAGATTACTGATGACCCAAGAGAGAACCAGGGCATGCAAACCTGTATGGTAACTTGAGAAGATCTCTTAAAAAAAATAGTGACTGCTGTTAAATGTCTTCATGTAGATGGTGAAAAAATCAATACACCAACGGATCAGCAGATGACTCTAAACACATAGTATTCTTCTTTGTGCATACATAGACACATGCCTTCACAATGGCAATCTGGCATACACATGCTAGCTTTCCACACACTTGTTCAAAGTTAATGAATTTACCATATTGTGGAAAGTGCCATTTATATTTCCACTGCATCCCTAATACAACAAACCATAAACTTCTATCAAAAGATAACACCAAGAGTTTACCCAATCCAACAGGGTTTCTTACTATGTCCTTGCGCTCTTTCATCATATCGATTTGATCCTGAAGTACATGTAGTCTACTTACTGGTGACTCTACAAGTTGGATTGTAGCGCTATATATAGTGACTAACAGATTAATATCTGCAATAAAAATAAGAAATCAGATCTGCTTTAGGGATATGGGCATGCATGTACTAATTAATACGCTTGTTTAATTACGTAAATTACAATCAACAATATTAATTACTAAAAGCTACCCAATAATGTCAGATGGAACTTAACCAAATTAAACACAGTAAAATTTTAATGCCAACTTTAAAGCAGTTATTATTAACTTATATCAATAATAATATATACATGCAAACATGCAGGTAAGCGATACCGTTATCAGCTGTGAACAAACTATATGTACTACAGTCAAATTAAACTCAGTCAATAGCATATATTTACATGTATGAATTATATGTATCTTCAAAAGTTTAGGAAGCCCCCAAAGAATACTCTTTTACTACATGTACACGTATGCTTCCTCAGACTCAGTATATGATGCAGCTCCCATCAGTCACTGAGCAATATTTGATGGGCTTGGCCTGTTGATGCATACTGACGGCTTGTGTTTTACCCACTGCTTGCAGAGTAACAGAGTAAATCAATAGCGAGATGAATGCAGTTCTACTTAGAGATATAATACACTCCCTTTATGCCACAATACATTAAACTACCCATACCACTGAAGCTGTTCTCTAGAGGGGCTAGAGCAGCACACTTGACTGAATATCCCTAAATTCTGCAGTCAAAGATGGCTTAATACCCTAACATCCGTAGTCTCATCCACACAATACTGTAACTGTCTGCCAGCCTAGTAAGCTTAGTCTTAAGTGTGGACAGCAGCAGACTGACGGTGGGGTAGAACAGAGACTGGGGAATCATGGACAACATAGTAATACTGAGCTGATCAAACCAGGATAATGTAATTTCTGGGTAGAGAGTGGTACTATACAGACTCATGCAGCAGAGCATCTCCTATGTCTATTAGCTTCATGTTTATCCATCATATTGGCAAGCTAGATGACAAGGTGTCAACTGGCTGTCGATGAAGTCTATAGCTCACATGGCATTTAACAATTTTGTTCCTGGCACACAGCCTTCTGGCACAGCCCTGCGGCTCTGCCTCCACATGTTGTCCAGATGATGCAGAAGACAAGCGGTAATTCTAGATAGCAATCTCACATCATATTGCACCCTTTAAGTGCGCAAACTTACAGTCAGCCTGCATCCAGAATTCAGAGCCCTGAGTGCCTTTAAATATTGGTGCACTAAGATGATGGACAACAACAACTGCAATCCCAACCAAGTTACCAGAACACTGTCAGAGCAACCTCCACAAAATCCAACTTCTATCATCACAAATACAAGCACCTAGAGTCCACTAGTTATCACCTTTTTATCAAGCAAAACTAGAGATTTATGTAACACTTCATACAGGTTCATAACAAGTGAACTGCCAGACTAAACAAAAAAAGAGATACCATGTTACCATGAACAGAATGATTAGCCTGTGAACCCCTGACATTTCTTCCAGACATTATGGAAACCAATGCCTTGGGTGCTCCTGAATGATGGCACTGAGTTCAGACAGTACATGGTGCAAACTCCTGAATTCATAATGATCACACAAGGAATGAACACAAATCACACTTTCGGCCTTAATGAAGGCAAAAGACATTAAATCATAAATCTTCCTTCTGCATTAATACTGTCTATGGGAATGTATCTATATGTACAGAGCATGTGGGTCATCTCTCAGATATATCTTGATCATTGCATACAACACATGTCTACACAAGAATGTTGGAGATATAGGTGTGTTAGATTAGGACAAATGTGTATGTGCCAGGGATGTGTAAAGCAGGAGGAATGCTTAATTTGGTGTTTGGTGTTTTGATCAGGAGAAATACGTGGGTGACAGTCTGCAAAGTCACATAAATTAGGGTTTGAGATCAAGAGAATTTTGGTGTGTGACATGAAACATCCATGGATGTGTGAGACATGGAGAAACAATTTATCTGTGTGCGAGAGCAAGAAAAACATTTGTGGGTCTGTGAGATCAGGAGAAACATTTGTGGGGTCTGTGGAAGCAGAAGAAACATTTGTGGGTCTGTGGGAGCAGAAGAAGCATCCATGGGTGTGCAAGATGTGGGAGAAACTGGGTGTAGGTCTATGTTAAGATATGTTGTATAAGGCTTACACAGCTTTATTAGCCTGAGTTATAAGCTTGCCAGGCACTGTAACTGTCCATGCTCCCTCTCCACTGGCCTACCTGACTTGCTCAGTCAGTGGTGTATAGAGCTGGTATGCCACCAGCCTCACTCATACAGAGAAACATGCCCTCCAGGTAGCCCAAGCCCAGCAGGATGTACTCCAAACAATGTGGCTTACATTGTTTCAGGTTTCTTTACCCCCTCTGAGATTCTTCTTCCTGCTGAATTCCTCCTTCCTGGAGCTCAATGACTGCCAGGTGCTAGGTGGATACAGTGCTGTCATTACCCACCTGTTCCCCTTGTCTGTCTGTCTGTCTGTCAGTCTGTCAGTCTGTTGGTCTGTTTGTCAGCCAATCCATCAAATCACACTCTAGGCAACATATCTATGGTGATGAAAGCAATGCTAAGTGGGAAACAAGATAACGTCTCAACCAATGTGGCTTTTTCTTTCCTGTGTGAAAAGTGGTTGGGGTAACTGTTTTACCACGAGGTTGAATGAATTAAAAGTATCGCTTTTCATCTGACTGATAACAAATGTAACAGGGATGCCTGGGGTGTTCCAGCTCACCTTTGTACATGTGAAACCATTCAAATTATCAAGAACTGATGGACCGAACTGTACACTGACACCTTTTCTTCCAATGTAGTCAAAAAATTTTGCACTATTATTTTTGATAAGAGGTAGGACATAATGTCTGTACTATATAGCTATGGACTATATGTAGACATGTATAAAGGCAAATCATTAGAGAAGCTAATGAACACACTGCTAACAGCTACCGACATGCTTTATACTACACTTAATTGTGCCAATTAATTAAATTCAGCATGGGAATGAGCTCTTAAGCAAACCAATGGCTTCATGTTTGGCCATGATAAAATGCTCAACAGCTGACATGTAGTTAACATAATAATACATCAAACATATTCCTTAGCATTACAATATAATCAGAGAAAAAAGGTGAATCCCTTTGTCAATACATACACAAACCTGTCGAAGTGTCAATTACTAAGCCATTTTACCTGACAATGTGACAAAGTCAATTACATGAAGAATACAAGGAAATAAGCTGCAGGGTGATGACGATTAATACATCAATCCACACACCGACCTGTACATGTACATGTAGAAGGAAGAACTTGCAGTAACTTTAGAACTGCAGTCCTCATTACCAAAAACTTCACACCATTAACATCATTATCACCCCTGTAGGCTTTATTACTACATGGATTTATTACTTGCCTATATACATGCATAACCTAAACCCACCAGTTGCTTTCATAAAATATTACGTTCTTCCAGAAATTACGTCATCGCCAATTACTTAAGTTCCTCTGTGAGGTATGTACTTAAAAAAATTTTACAATTACAATACAGAACAGAGATGCCAGCTATTCTAAACTGTGTCGAACTTCAGTGATGGAAATCCATTATTTGCAACTTTAGAGCCTTGATGTTCAACAGCTTTTTTTAAGCCCCTGGGTTATTAGGTAGGTGTGATTATGTAGGCTGGAGGGCTGTTTTGCGTGCCCAGTGAGAGCTTTTATGTGGTTCTTCCAAACCCAACCCTCACTCGCTTTAAGCAAACTCTTTTTTCACCATGTCTAATGCCCTTAATACTTTTAAAGGTTAAACTTTAGCTTGAAAGAGTCGTTTGTTTAAATCCTATTCATTCTATGGCACTCCATATAGAGGAGGGTCTGAGGCAGAAACTCAGCCCTCTAAAAGCAGCTTGTTGTAAATATTGATCAACTTCATACAAGAGAGACCTGCAGACAGACGCAAAAAACAGTGAAATACTGCACCTGCAAACCTACATGTATGATACTGCATATATACTGTGAATGATACTAACATCTTAAAAGTTTTGATGTCTTGTTAATAATAAAAAAAAACTTATGAAAAGTTTTAGACTTGGTTAAAACATCTCACTGATATATTAACATTAAATGAGATATATATATACTATATATATATATATATATATATATATATATATATATACAGTAGATACAAACAGATACATGTATGCACAGTTTTCCCTTGCTTATAAATCTAGAATGTGATTCATACAAAAACATTACAGATGGCCACAGAGATAAACTTTGAATATACATTTACATGTAATCATAATTTTTGCATAGTACAATTACATCAATTTACATGCAAATTTATTAATATATTTATACACCTTAAAGTATGTTACAATTCAGAAAAGTTTAAGTATGTTAAAATTTTACATATATTATTATTATAAATACATACATAATGTGCAAATGCTACACATGCATGTATTTGTAAGTCATGCATACTGCATGTACTTTAATTGACTAACGACAAAATTAAATTTACATACATGTACTTATACATGTATGCATGAATGAACAAAGGTCACCTCTAAAAAAAGGGAGTGTACATTCATGTTTAAGTGAAAATGCAAAAGCACACTCATATGTATCAGAATGCAAGTCTAAAGGTAAAGCACTTTTTTTTAATCCAACCTATCCGTTGTTTTCTTCCGCAATTTTGGGCAAAGGCAGCAAAACGCCAGCAGATACATGTATACATGACTGGCAAAAATAATCACCACATTTACTCCAGTATCAGGAAGTGCCTGTGTACAAGGAAATGTGATCATACATTTAGTTACAATGTATAAGGAAGAAGACCAAGTCACATTAAATTAGCCAACAAAAAAATGGGCTTTATGGCTGACTGTCCATATCTTATTTTTCCATTTTAATTTTTGTATAAAAATCATTAAAACAAAGAAAAGTAAAAACTAACCCCCTATAATGCTGAAAAAGATGTTTAGCATGCATGTATTTTAATACAGCCATGCTTCAAAGGTTACAGATGATCTGATAAGGACCAGTGGTGTATCAAATACTGAGGTTATTACTTTGTTGCAAAATTAAACTTTAGCTACTGGGTACTCTTGGTCAACAGATCAGACGCTGTCAAGATGAACTAAATAGTAAAGGCAGGTAGCCAAAATTGGATGCATGCCATGTGTATAATAATCAAATAATAAAATGTTTATATGTTCATCTAGCTGTTAATCACACATACACAAAATCTGGTTTAGCTCCGTGTTTAATTAAAAGTGCAAATTTACACAATTTACCTGAATGTGAAGTGTCTCGGTGTAATTTGTGAATAATTCCCTAAACCAATGTTACATGCATATGTATTAACATATCTCATGTATATTGAAAACATTTGTTTGTACCATGCATGGAATGTCTTTACCCAGGATGAAGATGATGGAACAGGTAAACACAAAAAATACATGTAAGTGTTCAGAGTCACCGTACAGTATGTAGATGAGATCATACTGAATTACTTATACAATGTGTAATTTGTCGATTGCTGTGAACATTGATTTCTTTGAATTGTTTGTGCAAAACATGTACCACGTTCATACATGCTCAGCAAGAAACCCGATCAAGCATTAAAGTCTTAATGTGTTCAATCCCTGTGACTTTTTTGAACTCAGGGTCGGAACTTTTTAACTGTACAGCTCAACTATTAATAGCCAAAGTCTAAATCTAGAGGCAGCTCACTAAGAACCAAGTCTGTATATTCTGACTTTAATACTAGATCTGAAATATCAGCTGCCACATGCATTCCTTGCACTCAGCTGATGCAGTGTCCACTCTTTTACTGGAATGTTTCAAAGATTTTAGCATTGTGTACTATAGATCAAAACAGTCTTTTCAATTAACACAAAAATGAATGAAGATCTGATTTCACTCAAGAATTTCAAAGTAAGTAAGAAAATATAGGATACGAAATATCATGTATGTGAAACCCACACCAACCCCTCCCCACCCAGAATGTCAATGTCTGTCTGCCAAAATCCATATTCCAATAGACTATATGCTACTTTTCTCTCAAGTTCCTTATTATATAGCACACTAAGTATTAATCAACTGCAGGATATATTTAATGACCTTTAGCACATGTTTGGCTACTGTCCATCTATTTATGTTCCTCTAACATGTCAATACTGCCTGCAAAGATCTACGAAATACACCTATGCATGTACATGTACAGTATGTATGTGTGCCTATGCTAACAAATACATGTGCATGTTATGGTAAATAACCTAAAATTTCACCCCAAAATTGCATTTGTAAAGATAAATGAATATCATAAAATATTACTTTTGGTGTTTGAAACTTGCATTTTTCCAGTAGGATATCTTCTTACCTTTCAAACAAACCCCACAGCACATTTCAATGGAACTCTCAGAATCATTTACGGTAAAATATATATTAATACCTCATTATTAAAATCAACAGTTAGGCTGTTAAAATCAATACCTGCCCCTTTACCTGATCGTGGTTCTGTAATTTTAATACAAAAATATACCTGCAATTTGTTGTATAACAGAGCCACACAGCTCATACTGCAAGCTACAGATACATGTAACTCACACTATAAATGTTGAAGTGCAATCTCAACATATCTCATCAATTTGCATCCAATGATTTTCTGTCACTCCTTTTGGATCTCACATGATTGTATACATATAATCCACAGTGCTTAGGATCATATATACAACATTAAATGTTGAAACTTTCATGGCAATACTTCATAAGTTAATACCGCCATTAAAAGGAAGAGGAGGTGTGGAAATCTTGGTCCATCTTGGGCCATGTCACAGGAGAGGAATACAAAATGAATGGGCTTGGATCAATCACTGCCAGACTTGGGATATAAAATAATGAGCCAACCTGTAAATAATACATAAATACACGCTCTTCATCCCAGCCAGATATCTTCCTTAATGGAGAAAAAGCAGATAAAGCTTTCCCATCTTATAAAAACACTGATGATAGGTGTCTGCTTCTGTGGGATGTTGAACCAACACTAAGGACTAGAAGGATTTTCCAAAAATGTTGTGAGACTTGGTCTGTGTCATCAATTACTGCATAGCAGTAAAACTCCTCATTAATTTCAGATGCAGTGTCAGATGTATACCTATTCAGCTCATGTACTCTGTAGAAATGCAATCTGATCCTTCTGCTCAAGTTATCCTTGTGGTGAAGTGTTAATGATGTAGTGCATTACAGGTGAGAATTTCGTCATCAGAGTGCTCAGTTTGTGCATACACTCCCATTCATATAGCTTACACAACTTGGAGCACCTAAATGTACAGGACAGAACCCCATGGTCACTATGACACTACTTCCTTTCGTATGTCAGCCTGATAAAAAATATAAACAAATATGTTCCATTTATCTTCTTTACATATAGGCAAATTAGTCAAATTTTTAGTGGATATAGGAGGATTAAAAAAATGAAAAAATTGCACTAACACTGTACACCAGCAGTGTATATGTAAGATGGAAAATATAATTACAATGTGATAACTAGGCTAAACAAAATACCATGTAGGTATTCCAGATGTTGTGTGTGAATTACACAACTGACAATCAGCAGCCTAACTTACTGCGGTGAATGGTCTGCCCTGCCTACAACCATAAAAAGTGACATAGGCAAAAATAGTAGGCAATTATGTAATTATTATCAGAATCCAAACAAACAATCAATAAACAAGGGGAAACTTTGGCCACAATATACTTCCTGAGAATAGTGCCTACTGTAAATGTCCCTTCTTCTCCAAAATACTAGTCGTAGCGTGCAAAATACTATACGTAAACAGTTATCGTCATAAACTTAAAAATGTCAAAGCCAATCAGAAAATGCTCGACCACTTGGTCCGTGAGTCATGGCATCACTTATTGTTTCCCCATCAGAATGTAGAGAGGAGCTACTCAGCTATCCTACTCACAGAAAATGGTTCGCACGACATCTGTCTCCTCAGCCATTCACTAGCTATGCAAGACGACAATGGATCCGGTAACCCAAGGCTTTTATCAAACACAAGGAATTCCTAGCACTGGTCATTTTCGGTCAAGACGGCTAGGCCAATATACTAGATGTTCTATTCACGCGAGCTATCCTGGTACCCCCAATTGAATAGCCCGTGGCTATAGGCGAAGCACGTGTGCTCTCAGACAGTCAGCATCGATACGATAAACGGATTGTTTATAAACCAAAACAAACCACCCACACAAAACGTACTCAGCATAACACTAAGCTAGATACTTACACGTCAAGTGGACCATGACAGTAATTGACAGCTTGTCCGCGCAGTGGTACACACAAAGAATCCGCTTGCAGCACGTACAAATCCCCGGCTGCTGTCTGCATGCAGCTCAGCCCCGCACCAGCTTCGGAAGCTCCCCACGCGCTGCTGTCAGACGAACTGTGTGCAGACGGCTTCGCGTCGCGTGCAACGCGCATGCGTTCCGCGATCTCTTTGTGCCCTCAGAAAGACTCGATTCCGGTAAATGACTCCAGTATAGATACAGCAATGCGTACAGCCTACTGTAGGCTACCTCAAGACTTGGAAAAAGAAAGCGCACAAACAATAAAAACACTTTCAAATTGCTCAGAATTGTCAGATGATTTGTGGTTATTATTTGTTAAATTAAGCCTATATTAAGATATAGCAACTTCGCATTAAATTACAAATTACCACATTGCATGTAAGCCAACACACATAGGCCAGACAAAGCCCTAATTCATAGGCCTACATGTATTTTAGGTGGCTATGATATAGGCCTATAGCCTACATGTATAGTAGACATCTGTCACGCTGCCGCTGTCACACCTTTATCCCCCTACCAACCACTAATTATGTCACATTTCTTCGCGTGTCTTTATATTTGTATTTATTTAATTGTTTGATTAGTATGGTTGTAATGATGTAATGTGATAGGCCTACATATGCCTATATTCAAGAACAGTTTCATTGTTCAGTATGTGGCACCGATAATGGCTGTTTACGGGTGCACGGAGCGAAAAGGATTGACTGCCACTTACCGCGCATGCCGGAATTAGGTATGTGTTTAGTCATGTTTACCTTTCAGTTAAATATAGTGTTAATAAATTGTCTTCTTTATTTTTGAATTGCATGACATTGCTTTCTACAATTTAACCGTAAACTTATACTAATGTATTTATTTATTTGATTTGATTTGTGTTTTGCGCCCGTACTTATTTCACTTATACAACGGCGGCCAGCATTATTGTGGAAGGATATAATATAATAAGCTATAGTCTATTTCTTTTAGAGAGTCGCCTATATTCAGCTGTCTGTAAAATCAGTCATACTCGCTACAAACATTGCCTTTAGTCAGTGATATGTAACAACATAAGCTCTACACATTGATATGTTCACATGGTTACCAGGAAAATGAAGTTAGAACACTTTTGCTAATTTATAAAGCTGAAAGCCATAAGCTCGGTTTCGACGGCAAGAACCCACTGCCTCAAGGGACGTCATAAATATTCCATAATTTTATTATAATAAAACAATGTAGTCTTTTCGCTATGAGTGTAGTGTAGGCTGTGTTACTGCGTGGCGTTTGTTATTACCTCATGTTGGCGCACTTATTGTAAAAAAAATTACTCTCCACGCCAGTTCCCCAGCTTACTACTTGTTTTTGAATAATCATGTATGACGTCACCCAAGGCAATGAATTCTTGACGTCGAAACTGAGCTTATGGTGTTTAACATTATGAATTGGAAAAAAGTGTTTTAATTTGATTTTCTTTGAAGAATATGGACTTTCAGCATATCCATGTGTACAGCTTGTATTGTTACGTATGAATGACTAAAGGCAATCTTGGTAGCGAATATGACTGAATTCACAAACAATTGAATATAGGCGACTATCTAAAAGAAATAGACTATAAGTATGTACAGTTAGTACAAAAACACGAGCGAGTCTTAACTGACGTATGTCTTCAGGCAGATTATATAATACAATTGAGTAGAGTATGGAAGAATCTTGATGATGTCCTTTATACCGTGTATTATGTATACGCGAGGTGTAATATATTAGTACATTGTATTATAGTATTATATGGCAAACTGATCGGACAAATTAGGGTGATTAAGCTATGATCAAAATTGTAATGAAGTGATACACATAAGCTATAGAAATGTATGTATTTAAAACCCTGCCTAAAATAACTTAGCTGACCTTAATCAAATAAGTTGAGTGTGACAAAGGATTTCGTTTGCTTCTTATATGCATTGTGAATTGGTTGTATAACGTGACATTTTCAGATCAAGACGACAAGAGGGTATACAGGTACTTCACCCAGGTTTCCGATTTTAGTATCTAATCGTCCTTTAATGAAGACCTTAAAACATCTCAGGACAACACATCAGTTTTATTGCACATTTCATGACTTTTTCAAATTATGATATAATGCATGTTCTTTCTTTCATTTGCATAAATTATCGCGGGATACAAATTTAACGTCTACTTGTCCGCCTGTCTGTTCGATGCCATACTTTGGTTCCTATGCAATATAACCTCCTCCGAATGTTGCCCGATTTTGATTACATTTTATTTGCAGATTGACTTTGTGTAACCTTGGATCAAGTTTGAAAAACCTGTCTAATCTGTGCAATAAGCTTAACTGCACATTGAATTCCGTGATTCTCATTGGTCGTTGGTTTACATTAACTCCATACTGCTCCACACACACACTCAAAGTCACTCAGAAAGAGATCATATTTTTACTCTAAAGTATAAGATTTGATTTCGATTACATCACAGAGTTAACCAACAAGAGAGTCATTGATTCACCCCACAAGGGTCATGAGGAGAAAGCCCGTTGACTGTAGTGTTGATATACTTCGTGCTCTTTTATTTACCCTCGTGGATTATGACGCCGTGCTCCTTTAAAAACTGCAGTGACTTGGGGATATTCAATGGCCGAGTAGTAAGCGTGTTCGCAGAGAAGAATAGCCAAGATACTTCACAGAAACGATGTAAGTTCAAGTCCAGCTCACACTGGCTTCCTATCTGGTTGTGTGTCGTATAAGGTCTGCCAGAAACCTGCAGTTGGGTGTTTCCCGGGCTCCGCCCGGTTTCCTTCCACCATAAAGCTGACCGTCGTCGTATAAGTGAAATAATCTTGACTAAGGCGCAAAGCACCAAATAAATAAATAAATAAATAAATAACTAAATAAATAATATATCCTATTGTGCATTATGATTTAGTGCATGTGTGTGTTAAGATAGAACGCCTCCAAGTCGCGGCTTCTAAAAACAATACAAGCTTACAAGAGTGTTCTCCCCTGATGTGTTCTGTTGAAGAACCTTCTCCGCTGGAGATTTGATTTTGTGTACAAAGCGGACAAATCTGAGAGAGCCTAAACAGACAACCGCACATCGTCAAATACCTGAAAAAGGCCCTGTTGTAAAGCAGTACCCGAGCCTACTGTAGCTGTATTCGAACGCGCTACCTCATCAGTGAAAGGCTACAGTCGTCTTCCGAAACGACCGCGCACTGCATGTATGGCTCGATCAAGAAAACCAAATGGAGCATTCAGTTTGAAGCTTTCCCAACAGTTACTGAGATGTGTATTTTCATTTGATAAACTTCACACTTCATTTTATTAAAATATTTCAGTTGTTTTCCTTGGAATATTTATCTTTCACAAACTGGACGATAATTTTTTCACTATTTCACGCAAATTTAATGGTTTAATACAAAACAGTTATGAAGTTTTTATTATTCCTTCAAAACATCTGAAATATCTTTCCTTAACCTCATTATAGACGCAATATCTTAGGCATATGCGTAGAATATTTTCATGATAGTCATGTGTGCAGTCTTCATCTGTGACTGAAGAAATGAATCATGATTGTCAGACTGAGATGTGGAAGTTTTATCTCCAAAAATGTATAGGAGCCCAGCTAAAAGCATTTACAAGTTTACCTAAAATACACTATCGTACAATTTGTCAACATCAGTAAAATGAAGAGAACAAGAACAGTCTCAAATTAAATGTGAACGGTTTATTGATATCAAGAGAAAATATCAGCAACCTGGATTTATTGATATATTGATACGCATGTTTTACCCTTGCACCATTTTTGACGCCATACAGGCCTGTGTAGATATTAAGCAGTCAGCTCATGACGATAACATCAGATCTTTCAAATCAAAGCCCTTAAATACATTCAAATGTCTATATGAATTATGTTCTGTAGTTCATAAGGGTTTACCAGCAGACTGCGGATGGGTTTCGTGGGTTTCCCCCGGGCTCTGCCCGGTTTCCTCCCGCCATGATACTGGCCGCCGTCGTATAAGTGAAATATTGTTGAGTACGGCGTAAAACACCAATGAAATAAATAAATAAATAAATAAATAAATGAATAAATATAGTTCATAAGCTGAATGGCGACATTTCTGTCTAAAGTGCAGTATTAATGCAGGCATTTATTGACAATAATGTTTGGCTCAGAGGAATACCGCTCCGGATGACACAGTCAACTCCAGATGCCTCTGTAAGGTTTGGTGGTTTAGCCCATACACTGTGTAACAACAAAGCGAATGAATAAGACAGTTGTCTCAAACCTATATGGTGGATACAATTTCTGACAGATGAAAACTTCGAAATTTCATGGTGATGATTGATTGAAGGGCTGCTTCTCTAAACCAAAATGTTCAAAAGCCACGTTTTTCAACAGTGTCACAGAGAGACTTAAACCATCTTTGGGGGGCTCAGCCATGGCAATATGGGCATAACAGCATAGCCTGTACCGTTTGAACAGTAGGAATGTTATCATTTATACCTCAATACAGTTAAAGGAGAAGGAAATTTAAATATCAATAAAATATTATTGAAAAGAGTATGCATTTCCTCGCATGCCATACAAAAAATTCTGATATGTACCTCAAGTTAATAAATTATAAATAAAGTCAGCGCCAAAATCCGCTGTGGGCGACTCCATTTTGCGTAAGAACTAGTCCTGAAGTCTTGTGTGTTAGGAGGAGAATTGCTGTCGGAAACCGCCGAAGTGCAGTTCGTACATTTCCGGTAGAACTCTTTCAACAGGACACAGACCCCCATTACAACTTCCGTTTTTCGGTATGGCGATTGTAGTTATGTGTAGCAACACACCACCAGCATAAATTACAGGGTGTTTAAGATGGAGGACGCGATGGAGAGCGATTTATGCCAGCTTTGCCGTTTTCAGGCTTTATGTGTGTGGCGAGGAGAAATCGCAAAATTATGCAGCAGGCACCACCAGATAAAAAAAATGTGCTCTTTTCAGCCTATATGATGTCATTTTTAAATTTTTTCTTCTCCTGTAAAGTCACCTAAGTGAGACAACCAATTAGGCCTATACTTTATGTCACTTTAACCAACCTTTTGGGTCTATTCATTCTTCTAAACTAAACAAGCATTTCAACAAATATTGGGTTTGGTTTAAGTGAAATGCTGAATAGGCGAGGTCACTGACAAGAGGATGGTATAGTTCATCAGATAGGGACAGAAATGTTACAGTTTAAGTGACATAAGTAAAACAACCAATTAGGCCTATACTTCATGGTACCTCAACCATCCTATATTGTACGACTATCCAGTTTTTCTAAACTAAACAAGCATAAATAACAAATATTTATTTCGGTTTACATCAAATGCCGCATAAGTGAGCTCCCTGATAAGAGAACTGTTAAATATATATTAGTAAATTGTGCTGAGTTTGTGAACTGGCATCTTTGCTGTATAAATACTAGTGTTTAATAGATTTGAAATCTGGAATGGCTGGTGGTATCAGATATTTAGGTGTGAAACAAGTACCTGTGTAAATTTGCATGGGTGCACATGTGTCAGTGAACCTTGTATACAGACATAAACATTATTTATCACTGGGGTGTTCATTTGCTAATATATAGCAAGAAATCAGAGCATAAATACCGCACGTTCTTGTGAACATTGCTGTTATTCTGATCGCTAGAATATCAAAACAAAGATCACATCCATCACAAACAATGATAGGTAGCCCATACAGTCCTGGCCCCGGGATCACCAAGCGATCTTAGACTTAAGTCAAAATTTTAATCATTGAATTTGGTATGCTCCTTTGCAATATATTAGCTGAAATTTGTTGTGCAATAACATACCTAGAATTTACGTTGTCAAACAATATTTTGACCTTGTTACATTAGAAATAACAATTTTAAAGTGATTTGAAAATTTTACTTAAATTTATGATCTCTTCATGATTCCGGGGCAAGGTCTCTCTTATATCGGTGACATCGTTCATAAGCATGACATTGTTCACAGACCTGACATAGTTGTCGGCCTTAATTGTTAAATGTTAAGTGTCCAATATGTATGTTGTCATCATTATGTAGTGAAATTGACATCATAATTGATCGTAGCATCATTGGTGGCATCCCTTATGATGGTTAAATCTCCCATGCTCGTGACATCATTATGCAATAAACGTTACGTCGTGTTGACCTTGGCATTGTTAGTGGCTTCACATGTGATGGCTACATCCTCCGTGTGTGTGACATCATCAGTGCATGGTTAAACGTGACATCATTGACCACAGTATTGTTGATGGCATTACCTATGATGGTCGGCTCTGTGCTTGTTACGTTATGAAGAGATCGTGACATCAAATTAGAGGATGACATAATTTTTGACATTTGCATTGTTGGTGGCTTCACCTGTGACGGGTACATCGCCCATGCGTGGGACATCATCAGTGGTAAAGGTGACATCATAACGGAGCATGACATCACTATGCAGTGAACGCGACATTATAATTGGGTGTGCTTAACTGACCAATAGGCATTACTGAATCCTTCATCTGTGATGGTTACATCGCCTATGCGTGTGTCGTCATCAGTGAACTAGAAATCATCAGTGAGACTGACATTGTTCTTGTCGATTACATGGTCATCACGGCTACATCAGCCGTAAGAATGTTTTTTTCTGTCTTGTGAATGTTATGGATGTCTTTATTGACCGGTAGGCCTTTATATACCTGTGACCCACCTAGTCTTAGTAATATTGCTTGACACATATCGTTGTTGTGTGTACATCCGAATACAAACCAAATTTTTCTGGTACCCAAAAATAAACTCTCTGCTACCTGTAGTTACCAGACCATCCTCACCCACTTACTCCCGCGGGCGAAGGGCTGAGCATAGTTAAATAATGATTCTGTTTTCATGATGGACGTGTCATTTGAAGTGGTGCTCTTCTAGACTGGCCGCTTTGGCGAGGTCTGGTAATGGTTTGTGGAAGCCTTCTTTACCATGTAGGAAGTACGTCTGGATCACACCTTTACCCTACAATCAGCAAACCAGTAATGGTCTTAGTTTTTTTTTCATAAACGATTGTATCGTTTTGAAATTGTTTGCCTTATGCGAGCAATGTTTAGTGGCATTTCTGTGGAAATTCATCATAATGAAATGTATACACTGAAAAAATAAATCTGTTAATTTTAACAGAAATTCTGTTGTCGGTGTGATACTAGAATGTATTCAGCGACTAGTATTGCAGCAGATTGTTCTGTTAAATTTGTTGTATTAATTCAACATAAAGATAATATTTTTTATTATTAAAGAATGGGGCAAACTATGTTGTTCGCCGAGTAAAATATTTCTCATTCATCCAAATTTGGTGCTTTTATTTGGAAAGGACCTCCCGACGTCAGAAAATATTTCTCCCTGTTAAAAATACCTAAATACCTTGTTCTAGATATTTTTCAGATTTTCATTTTCGAGATTTTTTTTTCAACTTAAGAACAATGTTGCTCTTATTCTCTCTAAATTTATATACAATTGTTTCTCTTTTCCCCGCATAAATATTTTGGATGTAAATGTCCAGTGAATTTCGTTACTTTAAAGACTGCATGAAACCATTTCAAAAGGCACTGATGGAGAGAAATTTAAGTGTGGTTGAGTGGTTGTCTTGTATGGATACGATATATTTACAGGTATACAGAAGAAGCGTGTTATGGTACCTAGACATCAACATACATGTAAGCATAACACATGGAATATTTATTTCTGAATAGGCTATTTCGATGTTTAACGGAAATGTTAGTGGTTGATCTATATATTTTATCCTCTTATGTGTGACTATTTACTAGCTATAGCTTACTAGCTTCACTTACTATTATTAGTGCCTCACCTTCATGGCAATATCACCCCTGGCGGTAAGATGAAAGCTTCCGAGCTGCACTAACAGTTCCTGACACTCTGGGCTGACGTGAATTCTCAGGGCTGGCAAAGAAAAGCATTATATCACACTGGTAATGGTAATGCGTCAGGTCTAATGTCAAAGCGTCACACTACAATGGTAATGGTAATGTGTCAGACCTGATGGCAAAGCAATACACCACAATGGTATTGGTAATGTGCCAGGCATGATGGCAAAACCTTACATCACACTGGTAATGGTAATGTGTCAGTCTGACGGCAAACCGTTAAACCACAATGGTAATGGTAATGTGTCAGGCCTGATGGCAAACCGTTACATCGCAATGGTAATGGTAATGTGTCAGGTCTGATGGCAAATCGATCTTGTTGCAACACTGTCCCTTGGTATGTAATTCCATGAGACATTACGAAATCTGACAGCCTTGATTAATTTGAGAACTTAAAGCTATAATATTACGTAGGCCACACACATCCGTCTTACAGTCTTCATCCCAGATAAGTTTACATAGGCCACACGCCTCCATCTTACAGTCTTTAGCCCAGATAAGCTTACGTAGGCCACACTCATCCGTCTTACAGTCTTTAGCCCAGATAAGCTTACGTAGGCCACACTCATCTGTCTTACAGTCTTTAGCCCAGATAAGCTTACGTAGGCCACACGCATCTGTCTTACAGTCTTTAGCCCAAATAAGCTTACGTAGGCCACACGCACCTGTCTTACAATCTTTAGCCCAAATAAGCTTACGTAGGCCACACGCACCTGTCTTACAGTCTTTAGCCCAGATAAGCTTACGTAGGCCACTCGCATACAGACTTTAGCCCAGATAACCTTACCCAAGCCCGATGACTCCATCCGTGAGGCGTAGTTCACCGTGTCACCAAACAAGCAGTACCGTGGCATTTTTAAACCCACAACGCCTGCTACAGCGGGTCCTGTGGAGATAGTATTGGTGAGAAATTAGACGTCATTTTCCATTCGCATATATTGTGCCATTTTCATGGACTAAATTCCAAAAGGCGTTTTCCAGTAACCTGAGGTGCTCGTTCATTGAAAAACGTACAGTATTGGGCGATATGAGAATACAAGGGCTCTCCATAGTGGTTACAGAGTCATGATTTAATACACAGCACGACCGTCACAACGGATGTAAACGCACGATAGGCCTACAACATCATGGGAGTTAACTGCTGCTACAGCGCACAGAAATGGTTACAACGAAGTGCATTCATCACCACAGTTACAACACACAGTGTGTACAGGAGCTTACGGGTATTACAACACACAGTATAGGAACTTACCACTGTCACAACACACGGTATATAGGAGCTTTCCGCTGTTACAAAACACACTGTATACAGGAGCTTACGGATATTACAACACGCAGCGCAGGAAATTACCACTGTCACAACACACGGGATATAGGAGCTTTCCGCTGTTACAAAACACAGTGTACAAGGTATACAGGAGCTTAAGGATATTACAACATACAGTACAGGAACTTACCACTGTCACAACACACGGTATATAGGAGCTTTCCGCTGTTACAAAACACACTGTATACAGGAGCTTACGGATATTACAACACGCAGCGCAGGAAATTACCACTGTCACAACACACGGGATATAGGAGCTTTCCGCTGTTACAAAACACAGTGTACAAGGTATACAGGAGCTTAAGGATATTACAACACACAGTGTAGGAACTTACCACTGTCACAACACGCGGTATACAGGAGCCTCCCGCTGTTACAAAACAGTGTATACACGAGCTTACGTATAATACAACATACAGTACAGGAACCTACTGCTGTCACAACACACGGCATAAAGGAGCTTTCCGCTGTTAAAAAACACATGTATACAGGAGCTTACGGAAATTACAACACGCAGTTGTAGGAACTTACCGCTGTCACAACACGCGGTATATAGGAGCTTTCCGGTGTTACAAAACACAGTGTATACAGGAGCTAACGGATATTACAACTCACTGTTACAACACAATGTATATATAGCCTCTAACCGCTGTGAACCCCGATCCGGAGCTGTAACTGTTTTTCAGGCCTATGTCGTATTCTGAAATTAACCACCGAGCTGAGGAGATCCAGTGCCATGGTAGCGATCTCTCCGGCATGTCTGATGCCGTTCCTGACAGGCAGGCCGCTGACCACCATGTACGCGTCCCCTATCGTTTCCACCTGTAACCAACACAGTGTACAAAATTTACACTAATGTTGTAGAATGGTGTATCCTAGAGCGCAGAAGCAGAACACTATTAGCATTTTCACTTAAAGAATACATGAAAAAGTATTTTAAAACAAAGAGTATGGTTTTCAGGAATATGAGGAAAAGTGCCCCCTCCCCCCTCCAAAAACAGTGAGAAAAAATTTGTTTTGTGGCATATTTCTTAATAACCTCTATATTTTATGCATGTTTCCATAAATGGTCGGAAATATTCAGAAGTGACGTCATCGCTGAACATACTGGGAAGACGTGACCAGCTTATCGCCTGTAATTCGGGCTCTACCCGCAACAAAGTTGTTGTCCTCAACACTGTAGGCTACTTAATTTCATGTCTGACCGTATAAGCCTTAGGAAAATTGCAGTTTGAAGCTGTTTTTACGCCCTAAAAAGAAAGCTGATAAAATTGTTTTGAAATTTGATATGTTATGCCACATTACATGCTGTGTACATATAAATATGTTTTAAGTCTTCTTTAACATAACTGTAAATCTATGCACTTCGTATAATCATCGTCTGCATGAGTGGCCTATACTCCATAATGTATCTTTAAAAGGCACATAAAAGTTCCTTTCATTTGGTACTTAGGGCAATACAAACCTTGTAAACGTCATACGTGTCTATTACTGTATCAAAACACGTGTACAAGTCGTTGAGAAAATCTACCACCTACAAAACAATAGCAAAAAGTCATAAAAATGGTGCGTCGCATTTGCAGGCATAGATAATAATCTACCTGTTTATTTAACCTATATCTTTGCAACCTCCATGTATTCTTACAACGCTGACAACTGCCCTGAAAGTTCCCTTATTTGGTCAACGGTTTGTTTTTTTGTGTTTTGTAGCGTGCTCTGTATCTAACTGCGAGCTCTGTATCTAATTGCGAGTTTCATATCTAACTAAGGTCTGAGTCTCATCCCAAGACCTGTATCTAACAGCGAATCGTGTGCTAAAGTTTTATATACATATCTGCAAGTTTTGTATACATATCTGCAAGTTTTGAATACGTTTATTTATTTATTATTTGATTGGTGTTTTACGCCGTACTCAAGAATATTTCACTCATATACGACGGCGGCCAGCATTATGGTGGGTGGAAACCGGGGAGAGCCCGGGCTAAACCCACAACCATCCGCAGGTTGCAGTCATACCTTCCCACGTACGGCCGGAGAGGAAGCCAGCATGAGCCGGACTTGAACTCACAGCGACCGCATTGGTGAGAGGCTCCTGGGTCATTACGCTACGCTAGCGCGCTAACCAACTGAGCCACGGAGGCCCGTTTGGAATACGTATCTGCAAGTTTTGTATATATACATGTATATGTGAACTCTGTATCTAGCTGCGAGTCCTGCACCCAACTACAACCTGCAACAGAATTGTATAAACTCTGTATCTAGCTGCGAGTCCCGCGCCCAGCTAAAACCTGCAACAGAACTCTATGAGCCCTGTATCTACGATCTTTTCATCAATAATGGGATCTGTCTTTAACTGACAACAATGTATCTAACTGCAAGTCTTGTGTCTAACTGCAAGTTCTGATTATAAATACCAGATTTTGTATTTTATTTTGCGCGATGTTGTCTGCAAGTTTTGTATATTTCTGCGAGTTCCATACCTAATTGCATGGTCTATATCTCATTTCGAAATCTGTATTTATCTGTATGTTCTGTATCTAAGTGTGAACTCATATCCAACTGCGAGGTGAGAGGACGACTCCACAAAGCCATGTCTGAATTAAGTCAAAATTTGAAATACGATCTTAAAGCTTATTATTCGGTTTTAGAAATTAATACCGTGTCTACTTGATCAATGTTATCTTTAGATAAATGTGTCCAAATTTCAACTTTCAGTACAAAAAACGGAGCATTCTGAAGAGGTTTTATATAACTGTGACCTCTGAATGGTATCCTTCGCAGGTCTTGCGTCTAAATGCCTGCTCTCTATTTAATTTTGAGCTCTACATCTAAATGTGAGCACGGCGTCTATAACTGCGAGATCTGTATCTAAATATCGGCTCTACAGGCTAATTGGGAACCCTATGATTAGGCCCATATTTATGGACACGCTTATTGCTGCATGTGGATCTCTGGCCTTTAGTTCCAGTTTGGTCTCGTCCATTTTCTCACCTCAAGGGGTGTGCTGTCATGGGCTAAGGCAGTAAATCCGACAATATCACTGAAGAAGATGGTGACACATTCAAACGTCTCAGGAGGCACATGTTTGCCCAGCTTTAAGTCTGCTGTAATTTTTCTGAAATAAAACAACAGAATTATTATATTATATTAAAGCAATGTGTGGTCAATACTGTACCTTTCCCATCTTTGCACCTGGCTGTTTGTTATGTTTTCCAGCATAGGCACATAGTTTGGCGGGATCACGTTTGCAGTGACCGGACAGGATCGTATGTGAAAAAATTCTTGAGCATAGCGTTAAAGCACAATGCAATAAAAATAATAATAACAAAAATAATAATAGTAAATAAATAAATAAATAAATAAAATAAAATAAAAATAAACTTTGTTGTGAATATTTTTGCCAAAAAGCTATCACAAGCTATATCACCGAGACAGTCGTATGGCTATAATGTCCAGTTCGTGAGCAGGGGATCCCCGACCGGTCGGTGTCTAATGATGGTCAATCAACAAATTTAAATTTCTCGTTCGACAATATCTCGTTCGCAGTGTACTGGTCAGTTGGGCACTACTGTACCGTACTGTGACTGGGTGTAGAGTCTTCTGGCATATTCGACAAGACCCTCCAATGAATCTATCAATACTCAGATTGGGACAATGCCCACAGAAAGTGTTCGTATAATGCTTATGAATTCATACAACATATTCTGTTGATTGCCTAGAATTCACTGTCGTTCTGCGAAAGCTTTACACAGCCGACTGAGTGATTTGACAGTGTGGCTTGCGACACTGTAAGTGAGTATTTGAAGCCAATTTAGACTATACCATAAGATAGTAGATGCTTCAAATCATTGTACTGGTATATTACGTATTACGGTGATTTTCAACATAATTAAATCTTACAAAATTACAATACGACTATTGCACAACTAGATTCATGCTCAATAAATCTAAAAACCACTGAGGCTGATCTAGTCATTCGACTGTCGCTGGATTTTAGGCTTCAGTTTAGTAAGGGTGGCTTCTAAGATGACAGCAATGCAAAAGACAACGGAGCAAAATTTAAATTCTTCAGCTGTACTAATTTCAGAGAAAAAAATTATACACATGTGTCATAAGATTTTTAATTAATTTTAAGCGTTTTCCGGCGAGATGCCGTCTTCTCATTCCAATAAAGCTTCGGCATCACTTATGAATTTTGCACGGACTCTGATATTTGTCATTTAGAAACTGCTGACTAAACGCCAAACGACAAACAATGTATTTGAGGAGCCGAGACGGTATATACATGTATGCTCCTATCTATCATAATTTGTGATACCGTCGTTGAATATTACACGGCTTGTAAATCAACTGATTCTACGTCTGTGGTGGTTGGTAAATGATACAGGCCTGTCCTATAACACTGTGTGAAATGGCCCTTCGGCTACACGTAACTAAATCGTTGTAAACGATCTCAAAATGATGTCTTATGCTGTAGTTTTGTGTTATCATATGCCACTTCATGGACTGAATGGGTAAAGGCTACGTCACAGCTTAGGCCCCGCAATCTGATAGCAGCGTGTTTGATTGGATAAAATTGTCAAGAAGGCGGCCTCCCACTCACACCAGCCATTTGTGCGTTATTGTCATTTTGTTTTATATGTTATTCGGTGAAGTCTCATTAAAATAAATGTGTGATAATGTATGAGTATCCTGCTTTCGACTGAAATATGTTATAGCCAGGTACTGTCTTGCCCTTTAATATCCAAACCCAAATGCCGATTTCTGGTTTAAACATGATCTCACCACAATATATAACTGATGGAATGAAGGTTGTTGAGGCATATTCACTTACTTCGTTATTCAATCAGATTTGCTTCAGGAGACTTCTGTACACGGCAAACTCCCATCAGGCAGTCAATCAGCTGTGAACACTTTTCATATGCTGGATGAAGTATAAACTGTACTACCAGATACTGATTTCTGACCCGTCGAGCTATTTCATCACTGAGCTGTAATAAGGACTTACTTTGGCAGCATTCTACACAGGAGTTCTTCTGTCTTTTTCTGCTCCTCGGCTAGCTGTGTGGTTCTCTCTTCCACTAGTTCCTCCAAATGGTCCGCGTACTTCTCCATCATGTGTACCATTTGGTCAACAAGGTTGATCTTACTGTTCACAGAACACAAGAAAATATGTACATGTGAAAATTATGCCGGTCTTCTTTGATGTCTTCAAGTAGCAGTCTTCAACACTGAAAGGGAAATAGCTCTCAGCAAAATGACGTAACAGCGATATAATAAAGGGTCTTTCTCTACGGGTTATGTGATAGACACGACCTAAAACCATCCACGTTAATTAGTTTTGGTCATACAGCCTGCAAATCTCCATATCTTCCTCAGTTACAAAACTGGGATTACCTGAGACATGTAATTGGGATTAGACCACTATTGGACATTAAGGAATACGTACTGCCCATTGTTCAATTTCTTCAGTGTATCTCGGATGGTCACAAAATTTGGACGGAAAGCGGGGATTTCCTCCCAGCAGATTCTCATGAGATCAAGGACACTCTCTTCGGCGGCTGTGGACGGCACTGTGGGCCGGAACCAAGGGTGCTCCGCCTTCTTAACCCTTTCTATAATTTCTGAAATACAATAATATTTTCTCTTTACATGTTGATGGTGTTGACATTTAGACATATCCTCACCTGTGCTTCTGCAGGATACTTGAGCACAAAAACATTACAATTTCTTTCTAAGCATTTGTCGGTTTAGTAAAAATCTTGCTTGCCATGAAACTTCGTAACTTTTTCGACGTGTGCCTTATGAAGTATAATGCAGGTTCCCTCCATGTTATATCCGCATACAGTACCATGCGCCACTCTCTACATAAGATGTATGGGATTTTCCTTAGCATACATATCAGCGAACCTTGTGGGTCTGCGGACGAGTTGGCGTATGGACCAGTTCTCATGACGATCTCCTGCATTATTATGGAGAAAGAATACACGTCCCCCTTCTTCGTTCCTTTGTCACAGATAGCACGATCCCTGAGAAGCTCCGGGGCTGTCCACAACAGTTCTACGGAAGCAAGCAAAAGCCACGTTCCAAGTGGTTACTACTTGGGTAATAATGTTCCACAACAGTTCTGTGGAAGTATTCAACATATGTTTACTATAGTTACTACTTGGGTAATGTTATGCTACAACTGTTCTGCAGGAATAACCAAACACACGTTCACAGTGGCATCTGAACAGATCCTAGGAAATACAGTCTAAAACTGTCGTCCAGAGATATCAATGTCCATCCTTTGAATGAAAAGGCAACACGAGACGAACTGTATATAGGCATCGATAAAGTGATGTTGCATTACCGAATTATGTCAGTTACAAGTAGCAAAATCATGCACAATGAGACAATCGAAAGCCCCGCCATGTTAGCATTTTCGTCCAATCAAGTGCAAGATATCACTATACCACGAGGACGTCTCTGTTTCTGCTTACGTCACCGAAACCCTGTTACACCTTTTTAAAAAAAAATGCCTTTGACGCTTTAGGTCTCTTTTACCCCTCTTGCAAAATAAGATTATGTTATTTGTTGTCTTCTCTTTTCAATAATAATGACTAAACCTTAAGAGTGTTAGAGGGGCTGGTGGTGCCTACAATAAGAGCGTCTCCGTGTAGGTAATAAAAGGAATGACTTTCCGTTAAAAAGACACTTCTCTACGGATGAAGGGTGGAAACCGACTTGTGGAAAGTAAATACGCAAAAGACATTCACCAAATTGTTTCTTTTTTATTTTGAAACCAAAGAAAATAAACAAATTAATTTAACTTTCTAGTGATGCAGTTAGTCCCTTGTTTAGTTAATAAGCCAGATTAGACATCCAGACTAAACCTCGTCTATAATACAGGGTCCAACTAGACCACATACCACACAGTTTTAAGCGTTTTAAGTTTCTCTCATATACTCCCTTACAGAAATCACAGACACTCTTACCTACTTGACCATTTCCATAAAGGCATCAATTAGAAAAACAGTTTCTGGGTATCATCATAGTTATTCATTTATTTATTTATTTAGTCATTTATTTGATTGGTGTTTCACGCCGTACTCGAGCAATTATGGCGGCAAGCATTATGGTGGGAAGAAACCGGGCAGAGCCCGAGGGAAAACCACGACGATCCGCTGGTTGCTGCGGACCTTCCCACGCCCGAACTCACAGCCACCGTATTGGTGGGAGTCATTGTACCGTGCCGGCTCGCTATCCACCTCGGCCAAGGATAGTTAGATGACAAACTTCGAATGTTTTCAAAATTAGAAAACGAGGGCCAACTTACGATAAAACTCTGCGTGTTTTCCATTGTTAGGGGGCTTTTCGCCTTCTCTAAAGTTAGGCATGGCAAAATCTCCAATCTTACAGGTCCAATGACTGTCGATGAAAACGTTAGAGGATTTGAGCCGCCCATGACATTCGACGGGTGAGTCATGAATGAAAGCCATTCCCTGAAAAGCAAAACAAAGCAAAACAAACTGTTCTATTATTTATCTATCTGGTTGATGTTCTACGCTTTACTCAAGAATATTTCAGTTATACAACAGCGGCCTGCATTATGGTGCAGAGCGGGAAAACATGAGCTGAATTTGAACTCATAGCGACCGCATTGGTGGGAGTTATTGCGCCGCGCTGGCTTGCTAATCACCTCGGCCACGGAGGCCATCATTTAATGGCACTAATGCCACAATTCTTAGGCACAAATTCGACGGCAGACTATTAGGCGAATTATTACAAGTTCTTTAGAAAGCCATCTCTGCTTCCGGTACTGAAGACTTTTTGCAAGTTAGTTTTACTGTCTATCTGCTAATGAATTGCAGATGGCACAACAAAAGTATGTAATGAACAGAGTATGTGAAGTTTCACGATATCCAAAAGCTGTCTCAGGCATAAATACATCAACAGAGAAGATGTTTCCTGGAAAGAACAAACGTGTATGACTTAATGTTGTGGAGATGAGTAGATCCTTCCTCACATTCTTGTGGTATGTTTTTATTTAAGTGATTCCTACTCTTACGGGTTTAGTTCTTTGCTTGGACAAAACGAAAAATGTTAAGCAGTGCGGAAAACATTACGTGTGCGATGTCTGCGGCGAAGGCTATTTTGAAGATCCAGTCAAGTTTTATTCGCTCATTTTCCAGCACATCGGAGAGACTGCCTCTCCCACAGTAGTGAGACACAATAACGATCTTCTGAGGCTCTATGCAAGCCCCTACCAACTGATTCACGTTGAAGTGACGTAAACTTCGAATCTGTCAAGAAAATAGAGCGACAAGAACGAATAGTTACACATCTGTTGAAACCAGTTTTGGGCTTATTGGACAACTTCATTCCATATTATTTTTTTAAAATTATGGCTGTGACAATGTATATTGATTTGTTTATTTATTTCTTTATTTGATTGTTGTTTTCCACTGTACTCAAGAATATTTCACTTATGCGAAGGCGGCCAGCATTATGGTGGAAGGAAAACGGACAGAGCCCGGGAGAAATCCACGACCATCCCCATTTTGCTGCAAGACCTTTCCTTGTACGGCAGGAGAGGAAGCCAGCATGGGCTGGGCTTGATATCCCACTGACCGCATTTGTGAGAGGTTCATGGCTCAGTGTATAGTAGAATCAGCTGTGTGTCCGACAAAGCTTTGGTGACTTCATTCATCCGTCCGTTCTTCAGTTAGCCCGTCCGTCCTTCCATGTGTCGGTGTGTTAACAAAGTCTGTCAGTCATTTTGTCAATGTGAACCTCAGAGTGCCAGTTATAAGTCATGTCGTCCATTCGGACGTCACGATGAGGTCATGTCAGTTATAAGTTATGTCGTTCATCCGGACGTCACTATGGAGTCCTGTCAGTTAATTAGCCTGCTCATATTCGGACGTCAGTATGTGACTACGTCAGTCCATCCTTACGCAAGCTGACTTACCACGTCAGCTATGAGTCTGCAGGTCAATTCGTTAGCCAGTACGCCAATGTGATCTTCTCCCTTATAAATCGTGTCGTCCATCCGTGAGCCAGTGCGGCTATGTGATCACGTCAGCTATAAATCATCTCGTCCTTCCGTGAGCCAGTAGGCTGATGTGATCACGTCAATTATAAATCATCTCATCCTTCCGTAACCAAGTAGACCAATGTGATCACGTCAGTTACAAGTCACTTTGTTCATCTGTAAACCATGCGCCGATGTGATTACGTCAATTATAAGTCAGCTCGTTCATGCGTAAGCCAGTAGGCCAATGTGATCTCGTAAGTTATAAATCACCTAGTCCATCCGTAAGCCGGTAGGCCAATGTGATGACGTCAGTTATAAATCACCTAATACATCAGTAAGCCAGTACGCCTATGTGATCACGCCAATTACAAATCACCTGGTCCATCCGTAAGCCAGTAGACCTATGTTATCACGTTAGTTATAAGTCGCCCGTCCATCCGTAAGCCGGTAGGCCAATGTGATCACGCCAATTATACATCATCTAGTACATCCGTAAGCCGGTAGGTTTATGTGAGCACGTCATTTTATCAGTTAACTTGTCCATCAGTGCATCAGTATGTGAACCCGTCATTTAATCAGTAATCTCGTCCACCCGTCAACATGTTAGCACGTCAGTTATGAGTCAGCTCGTTCATTCGTACGTCAGTATGCTAGCACGTCAGTTATGAATCAGATCGTCCATCCATATGTCAGTATGTTAGCACGTTAGTTATGAGTCAACTCGTTTATCCGTACGTCAGTATGTTAGCACGTCAGTTATGAGACAGCTCGTTCATCCGTACGTCAGTATGTTAGCACGTTAGTTATGAGTCAGCTCGTTCATCCGTACGTGTATGTTAGCACGTCAGTTATGAGACAGCTCGTTCATCCGTACGTCAGTATGTTAGCACGTCAGACATGAGTCAGCTCGTTCATCCGTACGTCAGTATGTATGCTCGTCAGTTATGAGTCAGATCGTCCATCCGTATGCCGTTATGTGAGCATACTGATGACATGTTGACATTACATGGTGTAAAACTTACAGCGTTAATCTCCTGGATAAGTGCGTCAGTGACGGCAACGTAGAGCTTGTGTATGGGTTTGATGGCTACCATGGACCCCCGGAACATGGATACTGAGGTAAACAGCTGGTTCTGGAAGGATATATCGGAACCCTCTGTTCCCATGGAGACCATCGACTTCCCCGTGGAGTCTATGGTTGACTAAAAGACAGGTGACAGTTAAAACAACAGTGAAACCTCAGAGAACACATCGGTAAATGCCCTGATTAGAGTTTTAGAATGTATTAAAACAGAAGTGAATTAAAACTGAAACCAACGTAAACGTTGACGGTGTGCCATCAGCGAATAAATACCAAAACCTATGCATACATGAGAGATTAAGGTTACACGCGCAAAATCAGACAAAATTCTGATACATTTCAATAAGGTGGAAAATAGTATCGCGGAAATGTTAGTGTATCAACAGCCTAAAATGGATGTGTGGCAGAACTACCCAATCAGTGCAATACTACCCAATCAGTGCAGTACTACCCAATAAGAGAAGTACTACCCAATCTGTACAGTACTACCCAATCAGTGCAGTGTTACCCAATCTGCACATTACTACCCAATCAGTGCAGTGCAACCCAATCAGTGCAGTGTTAAGCAAAGCAGCCACGTCGTTACATTACGTGTCAAACTGGGAGCAAGTCCGCAGAGTCGAGTCGCGCCCTAAGATGCCGAGCTTAAAGCTAGGTGTATCCGAGCGCAGTTTATTACGCGATTCAACTGCGTACTGAGTTCAACTAGCCGCGATAACAGATGAGTCGCACCGTTATTTCGCATACACGAGAGCTTGCGACTCAAAGCAACGATCGAGTTGAATTGGATATGGTGGTAACCTCGTCTAGTCGCAGTAAGGCTGCTTGATGACATGACAGCGGCAAACTCCCCGTGGATCTGGTATAGACACACTAAAAACAAGTGCTTCGTTTATAAACACATTTCTGTTACGCCCAAGCCTGTTTTTTTCTGTTTACATTGTCAACACTTTTACATGTTTGTCAGATGATAGCGGCAGTACTACCTATTACACTTGCACAAAATAATGTTTACAGCACAGTTGGTGTTTATTGAAAATATCCACAACAATAATGTAAACATTTCACACGTTCACACATCTCATTAACTACTAAACACGGACTTTATGGATACGCGCCAGAGCATGATTATGAAGTGTAACGAAACTGTGTTTATAAACGAATCGCTAGGTTTTAGTATGTAGGCCTACTTGACCAAGATGGCAGACGTCATTTTCTGTAAGGTCTTGCACCTGTCTAGGAGGGCTAATTTTTCAGAAACGAACGCATGTGAAGTGTACAGTGGTCAGATAAGGGAGTTTACCTTGCTGATGCGGCTCCCGAAGTTAATAGGTTTTCTGGCACCCATCTTGAGTTCTTCGCTGGAAATTCGCCATGTCATGCTCTGCATCTGCTGCTGCTGTCGTCTGCTTCTGGTAACAACACATGACCAAATCTTTAGCAATAAACCCTATTCTACTGCCACGGAAATCTCGTGAGAGCCACGGAATTTTGCGGTTAGGGCTCAGTAACAGATATCAATATCTATTCCTTACAGCGCATGCGCCACTCCCTGGGTTCGCTTTACATCACTGCCACCACTAGCAAGTTTTGTACAGAAATAACTGGGGTTATAGTGGTGAGGCAGGAAGTGATGTCAGGAGGCACAAAATCTGTTTGGATCTTTGTTTCTAATAATACCTTATACACATGCATTCTCTCCATCTAAAGCTTGCACAACATGATTCTAATCAACACTTGAAACAATTTTATTGCTGAATGCTGATTCAGTAGATTCACGCGAGGATACGAGTGATGCGGCTAAACCTGAACAAGCCCGCATGCGTCACACAGGTTTTAAAGACCAAGTTTGTCTAGTAGTTGCAGTGTCCAGTAAAGCGAGGGTAGATGGTGGCACATGCTTTGTAAGGAGTATGGCATATCACTTTACACTATATGAGATTAGTGACGTTCCAAGTTCATCCAAATTGCCCAGGAATTATCCTGAAAGAATGCGGCCCTGACCTTTCTACCTGCCTACAGTGCAATCACGACAACAAAAGATGGTGAAACATAAATGAGAGGTATGTTCAAACGAACGTTGATGGATTTCCCGTTAAAGCATTCAACACACGCAAGTAACATCAAAGAGCCTGTATAAGTTTGATTAATTATAAATTTATTCAGATAGATTGCAGATTTTTTTACGAGATAATCGTGATCGACCATCACTAAACAGACGGCCATTATGTTCTATTCACGTTGTAGAGTGTGAGCAACATGCACAAAATTTCTAACACAATTCCGCTTTTACTGGACTGTAAAATATTTACACCATATCTGTATCTCAGCTATACATGCAGCTGGTAGCGGAAAAAGCCAATTTTCATAGTTTGAATGTTAACTTTATTATGACGCAATCTAGTTAAAATGCAAAATAACGCGAAATAGTATGCGATTAGAAGAGAACAAGATTAAATGGTAGCCTTTATTGTCTGACAAGTTGTTTGAGCTTAAACTTTACTCTATTATAGCACCTAAAACCTCCCTAGCTCGGATAATAAAGCGACATCTCAATACAATTATCAGGCCATCGACTGGTGAAGTTGCGTGCTCTAATCCTTGCTTGTTCTGCGGGTTAAGGAGGTGAAGTTTGTCAGGTCTCTAGCGAAGATTGGTTGTTTACTCTAGGCACTCCGATTTCATTCATTCATGAACCTGACTAACGTTCTATAAGTGAAACATTCTTGAGTATGGCGTTACACATCAATCAAATATATAAAACGAATGGATATATTCCATAACAGGGCCTTCGCTGGCCGAGTGGTAAAGGCTGTCTCAGTTCAGTGCTTGAGCACTAGGTGATATATTCGTTTCCAGCTCTTCCTGTTTCGGCTGTTTCCTGTACAAAGCTTAGGTGTGTATTATTTCTAAGTGTTGAGGCTTTCCCTGCTCTGATGGCCGTCATTTAAGCGAAACCATCTTGAGAACAGCGTAAAACAATAATCAAATAAGTAAGTATAAATAAATCAATAAATGCGACATAATTTTCAGTTCTCAGTAATGCAGCGACAACAGTGTGATAGTTAGCCACACGTAACCGACCTCTTGTCAGTTCACCTAAGTTAGGGTTTATTTTAACTGTACATGTATACATGTAAATGCTTAATTAGCAAATTACACGCCCCCTAGCGCCAAAGCTTAAGCAGAGTTAGGTAAAAACAAAATTGCATTGATGTTAGTTGGAATTTATGTGACGTCACTGATCTAGAATTACTCAAAATAATGTGTTGTCATGACATTTAATATACAATCACATTTCACACTGCAAAATACACTTTATTATTCATCAGGGTGACTCAGTATATTCGCAAACTAGATGGCCATTCTAAACGCATGCGTCGCCGTAACAACGAATGTAGCATCCGATGTAATTAAGGATGTAATTCTTTGAGTCAATGCCAGTAACAAAAGTGCATTTACATTAATGTAACAGCACAGAATTTTTTTCTGGCAATTACTTCAATTATTGTCTGATCAAATTACTGTCAGTAACGACTGACGTTAGCGTTGATTTTAAATATCATAAAATGCCAATAGCCAATGTGGACATAAACACATTAAGCTTTACGGAGACTTGCTCTTTTTAACACAGCGAAATTAAGACTTACTTGATCAGGTAGGCAATAGACGCTGATATGAATATGGCTACAAAGATGGCGGCAAAGGTGACTCCAATTGCAATGGAAATAGCTGCGAATAAATAACAGTTGTGTGACATGCATCACAGAAATCAGACAACTAAGTGAAGGTATTAGCAAACTAATCGTTATAAATATGGAAATCAATATGCTCGCACAAATGACCCTCAATTACTTATCACATTACATCAGTGCATATTCAGCTTAATACGAAAATAAGGACAAGATTTTCTGATATCGAAAAGCCAAAATGTGAGTCAAAGCTGTGTAATGCATTTTTTACTCCATAAATGAAACTTCGTCGTTTTGTTATTTGATGTTTATGGGTTATAACAGGAGAATGGGTAAATGCACGCATCAGATCTCAAACAAAAATGGAAGGAAAAGACATCTATTGGGTACATGTGCACTCTGCGCGTTAACTGCACAGGAACAATTGTATCGGCCTGGATGCATGGTTTGGTATTTTGTGCATGAGACGCTGTCTCAGAGGCTGACTTACTGTTGTTTGCCTGACATTTTTCGTCCTTCCAGCCACATTCCGGCAGCCCCGCCGGCACCTTGGTGTCGCCACCAGGCCACACTATAGTTACACCGTCAGTAAATACCACCTGGTCCGAACTACAAGACGGCAAGAGAAAAAAGCTTATGGTATACAAAGCCGTGCCAGATTATCCGGAAATTATGGCGATCAGAAAACAAAAATCTATTTCAATGAACGGACAAATCAATAGGAAAAAATTAAAATGAATTAGACTCACCTTTAGAAAGTGTATCTAAAGACGTTTACTTATTGTTGAATGGAATTTAATTCTAGTCGAGTTTCTGTCGTGAGATTTACTGACAATTTCTTGCTAAGTGTATTAGGTAACGCGCAATAAGAGATGTCTAGAACTACTCATGTGACGAACGAACAAAAGAACGTGACGTCATCGGAGCCAAACATCATCAATATTATATGTAAATAACACTTTGCCTATTTAAATATTTAAATGCGTTCAATTCTGTTCAAGATTTTATTGGTTTGTCGGATGATGATAACCTCTTTTGTTGCCTTTTCCTTAAAAGAAGCAAGAGATGGGTAGTCCCGTCTTTTATATCAGTATATATCAACGAAAGTTGACTTTACCTGGAGTTGTAGTAGCCAACCGTGACTTGTTGTCCTCGACGAATGTTTTTGATAACAAAATCCATGTCTCTGTCACCATTATCGTCCATTCTGACTGGACCACTGGCACCTTCGTTCCGACCGCGATTGCCAAGAGACAAAAGGCACAACGAAACCCAATCACACACATACACACGTACCACCACACACGCACCCACACACACACACACACAATGAATTAAAGATCACGTAAATTGTGAGAAGAAGAATTGGTTTAGTTACTGCACTCATTGTAAGTTAATTTTCTTGTCGCACTCGATATTGGTGAAGGAGATAATGTGTAAATATTGAATGAATTACACAATTGAACGTACATACCAATATAACCGAAAATCGTTTTCAAGAAATGAAACTATACAGATTATATGCATTGAGGAACATTTTTTTGACACTTTGATCATCCAATATCACGGAGCCAAACGTTCTCAAAGTTTTAAATTGGAAGGTCTTAAATCCCGCATTTGGAATTTCAAGTCCCTAAAAAAATTTTTGCCGAGAAAAGTGGCGCAAAAGCACATTCTCAGACTTGCTTCTGCTTCCATAAGGTATACCCAAGCTACTTCACCTTTTTTCTGAGAAAAATTAACCTTCAAAATTTTCTGTAAATACATGACTTCTTCAGGAAATCAAATGTTTGCATGTCCTAGATTTAGTTAATTCAACAAATCCACTTACGTTAATATATGTCGCAGAACGTGGTGTGGCATTCAGCAGTAGGTGGGTAACGCTAAACAGTGTTACGGAACGTAAATGGGAAAACATGATCCTGTTGAGTACAACAGTGATTTTACTCACCAAGGAAAACTCTGGGATAAATTCGGTTAAAAATTTCCTGACGATCTTCAAGTTCAAAACCATCTTCTATTGCCTCTTGTACTGCAAGTCCGTAGGCGTAGAAAGAGTCGAATATCAAACGTGGCGTGAAATACATCTACAAATGTAACACAATACCCTGATGCAGGTTATGAACAATGGCTCACATGCTATAATACCATTCCTAAGTTGTATATACATGTAGAACAAAACTTTATAAAATTTTCGTGAATAAAACCGAATGTACCAATCCATAAAAATGATCCGTACGTTGCTTTGAGCACCGCTCATCAAGGCGTTCGACAGGTTTTGATAGAAGAGTAAATACTCCGTGTGGTTGTAGTCGTCCTCAAATGTTATGTCCAGGAGTCCTATAAACACAGAAATACAAGTACAAACATTGTACAAGTGCAAGATCAGACATGGCTGTGAAAGGTCAGCTACCTTCAGAGGGATGCGGTTTTCCTAAAAAACAATTCATAACTTTTTGATGTATATTTGTGTACACGGGGGCTTCGTGAGCGCAATGACCCATGAACCTCCCACCAATGCAGTTGTTGTGAGTTCAAATCCAGATCATGCTGACTTCCTCTCCGGTCGTAAGTGGAAAGGACTGACTGCAACCTGCGGATTGTCGTGGGTTTCCCCTGGGCTCTGTCCGTTTTCCACCCACCATAATGCTGACCACCGTCATATACGTGAAATATTCTTCAGTACGGCGCAAAACACCAATCACATTAATAAATAAATATATCTGTATATAAGTAAAGCAGATAGCACGGAAATAAGAAGTGTGACCAGCACGGAATGAATCACCGAACCTAAAACAAACCCTAAATTATGGCATCAACCAGTTGCGTAGAAAGCAAAGTCGACCCTATACCAACACATTAGTGGCCCTGGGCAAAGACACATTACAAAACGGAGCTAGTTAGATTTCCGATTCAAAAAAAAAAAAAAAAAAGATTGTACCATGCGAAGATACATAATTTGCCGAAGAAAGATATGCATATCGTCAGCGTGAGTGGTCTCACCTTCCATAGCTATGTCCAGAGCTGATCTCCTCGCACGGTCGCTCTGTCCTGCCAGCAACAGTTCTCTGCTCATCAAAACCGTCATAAACACAAAATCCCCATTCAACATACCGAGTTCATCTGCCAGTAGCAATGTATCCCCTATGTCTTCATTGTTGCCGAAGAGGACGAACACTGCAAACAACAAAACATCAAATATCATGACAGACTTCAAAAAACGATTTTAGTGTCAGGATAATGCTGGTCCACGTTATCACACATGGGATGTTAACTACAATGTCAGGATAATGTTGGTCCACGTTATCACGAATGGGATGTTAACTACCATGTCAGGATAATGCTGGTCCACGTTATCACACATGGGATGTTAACTACAATGTCAGGATAATGCTGGTCCACGTTATCACACATGGGATGTTAACTACAATGTCAGGATAATGTTGGTCCACGTTATCACACATGGGATGTTAACTACAATGTCAGGATAATGCTGGTCCACGTTATCACACATGGGATGTTAACTACAATGTCAGGATAATGCTGGTCCACGTTATCACACATGGGATGTTAACTACAATGTCAGGATAATGCTGGTCCACGTTATCACACATGGGATGTTAACTACAATGTCAGGATAATGCTGGTCCACGTTATCACACATGGGATGTTAACTACAATGTCAGGATAATGCTGGTCCACGTTATCACACATGGGATGTTAACTACAATGTCAGGATAATGCTGGTCCACGTTATCACACATGGGATGTTAACTACAATGTCAGGATAATGCTGGTCCACGTTATCACGAATGGGATGTTAACTACAATTAACAAATAGCTCACGATTGCTCTAAAAACCTTGATTTATGGGCAAAGTTTACAAATCAATCTTTATACATCACCATTAGGGATTTTGTCTGGCTATCAATCTGTCCGTCCGTATTCGTTTCCGGGCTGTATCTCCAATTGTTTTTCCAATGTTTTTTGGTGGATACATACATACACAGATGACGATGTGTCGCAACTCACATTTGTCCATTTGCTCTGTTGTCATGGTAACCAAATTGCCACTTCCTAATGTATTCTATATCAATATATATGATTTCGTATCCCGGTTATAACTCCAACAGTTTTTCACATAGACTTTTAATTTTGCTGGATACACTTATACACAGATTAAGATGTGTCGCGACTCATATTATCCATTTCCGTGGTTGTCATGGCAACCAGATAGCCATTTTCCTTACATATACTATACAAATAGAAATAACTTCTTGTCCAGGTTACAGCTCCAACTATTTTCCGCATGAGGTTTTCATTTTTGGTGGAAACATTTGTTCACTTGCGTGGTTGCCATGGTAACCACATACACATCGTCGACACCCACGAATATTCCCCTCAGGGGTTATACTCGCCACAACGTTGGTGGTATTTTTTTTATACATTTCAAACCAGTGCATTTGTTGAGGCGCATTTTGTGTTCACCTGATCTCTTGTTAACTGAGGTCGGATATGAAAAATTCAGCTTACCACTTAATTACAGTGGTAAGAATTTTTTTTCTTTACTTCCGAGCTACAGTATATTGAACATTTTCAGTTCTAAATCACAGTCTGAATCTTGGTTTTGTGGAATATGCTCAAGATTCTTAAGCAAACGAGGAGTTTCAATATGACTCTGAGGTATTAGGTTTACTCCGATAAACCTGTCCAAGTTTAAGGCCAACCAATAAGACACGTCCAAACGTCACGCAGAAGTGATGTACCGGATCTCACCTCTAGAGTTTGACGCCAGTTTCCTGAGGAAATGAATGGCCAGATTCCCGTGTTCGTGGAAAGATCCACTGAAGGCTGCAGCTGTGAAATTGTCTTCCTCCAGTTTAGCCTGATGTAAATTGAGGAAGGTGAAAATAAAAACGCTAATATCGAATGTGTTGATTAAAGGTTACAATGTATTTCACGAGCTGTTTCACTACAAAAACATCCGTAGATATGAATGAATGAATGGATGAGTGATTATGGCTTAACGCCACATCGGCAATATTTCAGCTATATGGTGGCGAGAACAAGGTGAAAACATAAGACGGTTAAGGTTTTCGATATGACAATATGAACATCAAAAATAAAACAAAAAGTACAGACATGTTTAAAATCAGATAAGAAAAAACCAAAACAGTTAAAACTCGAAAACCAGCATATTTAAAAAATAGTATATCTGGACAGCTATATGTATATAATTGTCCATCTATAAATATTTCGGACAATTAAAATTTATATTTTATGATATAGGCCAATGGCCTTCAAATATTTTATGATAACATCGTCAGCGATGCTGTCAAATAAATCATATATAGATTTGACTGTGTAAAATCTTTGCCGAACATGAGTAAAGTCTACACAGTCAACCAGGATATGGTTGATGCTGTATTGAGCATCACATCCAACACACTCAGGAGCACTGCTCCCATCCAAGACAAAATTGTGTGTCAGATGAGAATGCCCAATACGACACCTCGTTAAAACTACTCGATCTCTGCGAGACATTTGACAAGTATAGGCATTGTAGCCAATGACAGGATAAATGGCATGCAGTTTATTGTGGATCTGCAAGACCCATTCACCCTGTCAAAGGCGATGAATATATTTAAGAATATTAGACTTCACGTCAGTATAAGGGATTTTTTAACCCGAGATACAGGTTTATACAGGGTCGCTTTTGCTTCCCTGTCCACGACTGTGTTTCCATGAATACCAATATGACTTGGTATCCAACAGAATATAATATCTTTACCTCTTTTAATTAGTTTTCGGTGTTTGGCTATTATCTCAAGTATCAATGGATTTTTAAATTTATTATTCTGAATCGCCAAAAGACAAGACAGCGAGTCGCTGCATATCACTGCCCTCCGGGCATGCCCAGAAGAAACATATGATAAGGCCAGGAGTATAGCCCTGGCCTCTGCAGAAAAGATAGAAGATGAAGGTGGTAGACGAAGAGAAGTGACCCGCTGCTCTAAGACAGCCTCAGCCGCAACCCTGTCCCCATCCTTTGACCCTTCAGTATATATAAATTCATAATCCATATAATCAGCCTTGATTTCAGCAAAACTTGAATTATAAGAGGATTTGTATTTGATTTATTATATTTACGTAGATCAAATATTAGTTTAGGTTGTGGAAGAAGCCATGGAGGAGACTCCGGAAAAGACACCGGAGCTATATCCTCCAGTTTGATGTTAGCATCCACAATATGGTCCCGTATACGAAGAGCAAACGAAGGGATCTTGTTAGGACATTTAGTATATTTGTCTACATATAATGGATTGAAAACACAGTCGTAGGCAGGGTTTGTTGGATGTGCTTTAAGTTTTGTAGCATATTGAAGGCTCAGTTTTATACGACGGTTGTATAAAGAAGGCTCATTTGCCTCCACGTATAAACTTTCTACTGGCGAGGTTCTAAAAGCACCAAGGGTGAGCCTCAAACCTTGGTGATGGACAGGATCCAACATTTTAATGTACGACTTCCTAGCGGAACCGTAAATGATGGATCCATAGTCTAAGTTAGACCTCACCAGAGAACGATATAAATTAAGTAAAACTGATCGGTCAGCACCCCAATCGGTGCTAGACACGACCTTAATTATATCGAGAGACTTTGTACATTTAGCTTTAAGCATTTTGATATGAGGTATAAAAGATAGCTTACTATCAAATATTATACCTAAAAATTTTGTTTCTCCAACAATTTTAATCTGTTCACCAAAAAAACTGAGCTCAGGGTCAAGATGAAGTTTCCGTTTATTACAAAAATGCATACCGACGGTTTTAGACGTTGAAAATCTAAAACCGTTTTCAGTTGTCCATTTCTCAATCTTATTAAGACAAAGCTGCAACTGACGTTCGATATTATTCATCTTCTTAGCTCGGTAGCATATAAGGAAATCATCCACGTACAAAGAACCCTCTGTGCCTGATGTTAATGTTTTGGCTAGGCTATTTATTTTTATGCTAAACAGAGTTGGTGATAGAATGCTGCCCCGGGGTACACCCATTTCCTGTTCATAAGAGACAGAAAGAGTGGACCCAACCCGTACCTTAAACTGACGATCAGATAAAAATTGAGATATAAATATAGGTAATCGACCTTTAAGTCCCATATCCGCGAGGTCTTTTAAAATACCATACTTCCATGTGGTGTCGTAGGTCTTTTCAAGGTCAAAAAATATGGACACCACATGTTCATTATTAACAAAACCATCACGAATAAAGGTTTCAAATCGAACAAGGGGATCCATGGTAGATCTACCTTGCCGAAAACCACATTGAATATTAGATAAAAGCATGTTGGATTCAAGAAACCAAAGAAGCCTATCGTTGATCATCCGTTCCATAGTCTTACAGACACAGCTGGTAAGAGATATGGGACGGTAATTATTTGGATCAGTATGATCCTTACCCGGTTTGGGAACCGAGATAATACACACCTCCCTCCATGACGGTGGAAAATTACCAGTTATCCAAATATCATTAAGTAAGGCCAAGAGAGTCTCCAGTGGCTCAGCTGGTAAATGATTCAGAAACTTATAATATACGTTGTCAGGACCACAAGCAGTATCGTGGGCCTTTCTTAATGCAGTTTTAAGTTCCTCGATATTAAAAGGACGATTATAATCTTCTAAATTCTTAGAAGAAAAGGGCAATTTAATTTTCTCCCTCTAGTTTTTAATGTTTTGAAATTCTGAAGTATAATTCTCTGGAGAAGATTTCTTGGAAATTGTCTCAGCTATTTTATTTGCTATACCAGATGGAGAAGTTCATATATTACCTCCATCTTTCAAATGCTGGACTTTGGCTTTATTATTTTTGCCCTTAAGTTTCTGAACCATGTTCCAGACCTTACGCATAGGTGTTTTTGACGTAATGCCCAAAACAAAGTTCCGCCAACAAGATCGTCTCTTGGACTTGAGTAATCGACGAGCCTTAGCTCTAAAATTACGAACCTGGTCTAAATTATTATCAGTCGGACAATGATTAAATCTGCGTTCAGCCTTTTTACGGTCCTTTATGGCTTTACGACAGTCATTGTCGTACGAGGGTTTACTTTTTGATGTGGGATTTGTTGAGGTCTTAGGTATAGTTTTATCGGCAGCTCATAATACAAGCTCGTTAAATTTTAACATAGGATCATTTGCTGCTTTGAGAGTCTCTGAAGAGATATCAGCCTCACAGAACATCTCAAATGCGATCCAGTCTGCTTTATCGAATTTCCACCTAGCTACACGTTCTAAAGAATTAGAAGTGATATGTTCTAGGATTATAGGAAAATGGTCACTACCACAAAGATCGTCATGCACCTTCCAAGAAAAATCAAGGAGAAGTGATGGATCTGTGATAGTGAGATCGATAGTAGAATAAGCGCCATTTACCTATGTAAATAGGTATTAGAACCATCACTGAAATAACATCAGTTCATCTTTCGATTAAAAATCTTCCAAAGTTTTGCCTTTACCGTTTATATTATTACTGCCCCATAAGGGGTTATGGGCATTAAAATCCCCCATAATTATAAAAGGGGATGGAAGTTGTTCTTTCAAGTTATGTAATTGGGAGATTGACAAAGAAGAATGAGGAGGAATATAGATCGAACATAAAGTAACTGTTTCCGACAAAGAAACACGGACGGCCACAGTCTGAAACTCAGTAACGAGATCAACAGGACAGTGAATTATATTATTATTTACGAAAATAGGGGAGCCGCCACAAGCTCGCTCTTCTTCACCAGAATAATTGCTATAAAGTGTATAATTTTTAAGAGATAATTTATCTTTGTCAGATGTCTTCAGGTGAGTTTCCTGAAGACACAGGGCAACTGGATTTAAAGATTGAACTAGCTGTGTTATTTCAATAAGATTTACCTTAAGACCTCGACAATTCCACTGTATAATTTTGTCTAAAGAAGACATCATGGAGGTAGGCGTATAGGGGATTCATGTTTGGACCGAGGACGACCCTTTTTGGGAGATCTACTAGGAGACCTCCCAGGTGCAGATGACGTATCCATCGCGTCTGCACATGATGTTAAGGATCAACGTCCTCCAACGATCCAAACTTATTAAAAGTTTGGATAGGGTTTCTAGTGGCCTTAGAGCGACGCACAAGGGGGCCACTAGGTTTATCCCTTTTATGATTTTTCTCACATTTATTTTTGTCGCCCGTTGTTTCCTGTGAAGAATCAATGGGTTTACAAGATTTGGATTTATTATCATATGATGTGCTGTCAGACAAAGAAAGTGCTGGATAATCAGGTAAAGTATCGGGTATTTTAGAAAGGTTTATATCAGTTTGTGACGATGAACTGGCTGTGTTATTTAAGGGTTTTATGACCAGTTTCTGTGGGTGTTCTTTGCCAATAGGCCAAGTAAAAGTTGTTTGGACCCCCACAGAAACTGTGGTTTTCCTTACAACATTTGCATATGTAGAGGTAGTGAGGACATTCGTGGCAGAGACCAGACGCTTAGCTTCTTGATACGATATATTATTTTTACATTTTAAGGTTATAATTTCCTTTTCTTTTTTGAAGAGAGGGTAGTCCTTGGGAGAAGTCATGTGGGCTCCACTACAATTCACACATTTTACTGTTTTTGTGCAGTCGAAGCCCTCATGACCTGCTCCCGCAGATCTAAAGCAGACCAGTGTGTTGCGGCATTGACTCCTGCCATGGCCAAACCTCTGACAGGAGAAACACCGGGTGGGGTTAGGTATAAATAACTCCACCCTTACACTTTATGGTCCAATACATATAAATTTTAGATGCTGGAAGGGATGTTTTATTGAATGTTAACATGTAAGTGTTCGTTTTTACCAGATTTCCTTCTCTTCTAATTAGGATGCGCGTTTTACCTTACTTACTCCTTGGTGTTTTAGTTCTTCAGTTATTTGTTGTTCAGTCATTTCGGTAACGTCCTGGTCTCTGTCACGAATTATACCATGACAGCAGTTCAATGTATTATGAGGAGAAACAGAAACAGGCTGCTCTCCTATATTTTGAATTTTTAGTAAATTTAGATATTGTTGTTTTCTGGAGCATTCAGAATGTTTCCAGATTTCATTTTCTTAACTTGTTTTAACGTTCCAGCATAACTTTCTATTGTTTTTTTTCAATACAAATGGATTGATTTTCATTTTTCCGTGATTTTCATTTTTATTAGATATTACTAAGAAGGCAGGAAAATAATTATTTCCTTCTTCAATATCTAAGGGAACATCATTTTTTCCTTTTTTTAGCAGCCACCGCCTTCTACACTGACCCCGAACAGGAGTATTTGGAGAAAACCCAACTTGACATCACAGTATGTGAAAGAATAACAAACAGGATCAAGAGTAGGGCTTGACGTGACCAGCCGATTGATCGGACCGGGTTCATCCGAACTCCCGTCTCTCTCCAAGTAAGGGCCAAAGTGGCGTGTTGGGCGTGAGGATCCCGCAAGACCAACACACCCTCAGCCACCAGGATCCCGTCCTCGGAGATTACGGGTCGAAACCCACGGCAAACAGGTAGCTCCCCGGTTGCCTCTCACACAACCGAGAAGATGTGAGCCTATTATATTCACCGGGCTCACACAGGAGAGCTCTAGGTTAGTCGTCTTTTACGACAAGCTTGCCTAGAGGGCTGAGGTCCTATTCTTATCACCCCGGAAACCCCACGGGGGGCCGTAGATATGTATATTAGGGTTGTAGCCACTGTCATTGAATCCCATCCGCTCAGGAGCTGGTAAATCCCTCCCAAATTTCGACTCCGTAACTAACCATTCCTTGTTTTTCTTCAAGAATCTCTGTTCAATTACTCATGGGAAATTACAGATCTGCTAAGTCATACCATCGATGTATTAGCAGCCTTTAAACCTCTCGTTGTCAGTTAAGTACCATTTCAAAGTATTTTAAAGTCGACCAAGTGCATAGACTACATAGAGCGTAGAGTCAATGTGTTCTGTAGAATAAAATTAACAATAAATTAAAGCTTACAAAGCCATAAAATAGCACCTTTTGAATCGTAATTTTCTGCTGCTCTATAAACTATCAACCATTTTTCCAATTACCCAACCAAAAAAGAATCTGTTTGTACTGTCTCTAAGCTACATGTACTCACTAGTTATCGATTCTGTGCTTTGAAAACAAGATTAAATTTAGGCATCTTTTTCCTGTGTCACTTGCTGGAGAGTAATGCAAGACAATAACACCAAAGGGTGGGGGGTGGAGGGTGGGGGTGTTGGGGTGGGGGGTGGGGGTGGGGGGGGGGTTGCCCTGAACATTACAGCATAGGTGTGGTGTCTCTTTGTGACTTAGCTTCGCCGCATTACGGCACGATCGAGCCATACGTGTCTGTCCGGAAGCAATGGTGATTATCGATTCAACAGAAACAATCAACGCTCTACATATTTCTAACTGATAACATCCCATGCCCTTGAGTAAACAATTCAGAAGATCAGTATTATCGCTTGGACAATTACTATTTGAGTATATGTAGGCCTATTGCCTTATGTTAGACCTCATGTAGGCCTGTTTGCCATACCGCGTTGCCACCAGGTGAGAATGTGGTAAAACTAACTTAATTTCTAAGTTTCTAAAACTTTAGAATATTTAAGAGATATAAAAATGTCTTACCTTTAAGAGTTTAGCCACATTCGTCCGAGGAGCGATACATGTGACATGATCCCATCCAAAATGTGTTACAACTGCCCTCACAAAGCGATAAATCCCATCTAACTTTGTGATGGTTCGCGAGAAGAAAGCGTACTTCTGTTTGTCGGAGAGGTTGTCCGACATACAGCTGAAGCTAATCATTGGCAGTTTCCAGTCAGAAGATAAGCGAGCGACGTTTTCACAGTCCGCGTCACATTGTGGCCCTTAAAAAAAAAGAAAAAATGCATCAACCACGTTCATTCTCAATGTAGGCCAACAATGGACAGTAAATTGCAGTCATCGAATGTAACTAATGCTTTTGTGACTAGCCCACAGACCCACAAACCGAGCTATCCAGTCAGAGTTAACAGCCCAGTTATTTGCAGTCAAAGATTCTCACAAATACACGCAACCTTCTTAACTATCGTACGATGTACCATTTGAGATGACTAAGTTTTAAGTAAGCCAATTGCAACCGTCGCTGCACTGTAGTAAGCACTGTAGGAAATCATATCGTTTACATATAACCTGAAATCTCAATCTGACTGAAGATATGTTCAATAATGGTGGTTTCGGAATCACACGTTTTGCTCTTTTTAAATACTAAGGTGTTCAAAGGTTTCTAGGTATGATACAAACCAACCGAACTAGTTTCTACCCGGCTGTCATCTTAGATCTTTATTTAACAACCGACAGCTCAGAGGCACAACCCTCTATCAAAATTTACCCGGATTGTCTGTGCAAATGTAAAGTCATCCCTACAGGCCGAATATATTTCCCTTCACCGGTCATCATACATCCGAAAACTTCGCCAGTGAGACGTTAAACAACAATCAAGTAAACAATCTGGCCATGAGTCCACTGCAAGTGGGGGCATAAACTATTAAGACTTCCCCGCAGGTGGTGGTAATTCAATGAGCTGTAAACAACACCACCCAATGCCCCTGCTAAAAGTTCCCGCAGGTGGCTGTTGGAACACAGGCCATTATCACGGGCAAATCTTTGTACAGACAGCGCTACTTTCACAACCTCTCGTGATGCACTGGTAGTGGTACCTCACAAACTATTTAAGCAATACGGACGATTGCCGCTCACATTTCCTGGCCTTACCTCACTGCAGGTGGCGGCACGAACCTTGAGAAATATGGGCGAGTGCCGCTGGCATTACCTCATGGTAGGTTGTGGTACTTTCACAACCTGGTAAACAACACGGGTGAGTGCCGCTGGCATTACCTCATGGTAGGTTGTGGTACTTCCACAACTTGCTAAACAACACGGGCCAGTGCAGCTGGCATTACCTCACGGTAGGTTGTGGTACTTCCACAACTTGCTAAACAACACGGGCGAGTGCCGCTGGCATTAACTCACGGCAGGTTGTGGTACTTCCACAACTTGCTAAACAACACGGGCCAGTGCCGCTGGCATTACCTCACGGTAGGTTGTGGTACTTCCACAACTTGCTAAACAACACGGGCCAGTGCCGCGGTTACAGCTTTACGGGCTGTTGAAGACTCGCTCCATCACATTTGTACCGGTATTGACTGTCTTGTGTGTTTTGAGTGGAGCAGGATTATCAAACCCGAATGTAAATAAAGCATTTATGCTCTGGTTACTATAAGGAGGGGCTTCAGACTTTACCGCTGCTTGTTGGTTTGATTTAAAACACTTGAAATACCTGGTACGTGGTACAGGTAGGGATTGGGATTTGTGGTAACATTTCAGCGCGTAGAAGGTTAAAAATTATTATTTACACACGTATCAGGAAATTTACTGAACAAAGTCTCTCGTCTAAAATAGACATGAAAATTTAGTTCAAGCAACGTGTTACAATACTTGCTACAGTGCCATACCTGCTAGATTTTTTGTTGGAGCATAACTCTATATATCTTGTAGAAACACAAAGAAAGGAGAAGTTGGTTTGTTTTTTGAAATCCGCGCATTTAGACCATTTCACAATGCCTGAATAGGGGCAGTTTAAAACATCTGTATCATTGATCATGTTGTATCAGGTAATGGCATTTAACAAATGAGATGTGTGACGAAAACTTTTGATGTTCAAACCTAGAACACAACAAGGTTTGTAAATCACACCTAAATAGCACTAATGATACATTAGTATGATTAATCTAGGCGTCATATCAGACGTTCTGATACCAATCGTGGGGCCTATGTGGCCGAGGTAGTTAGCCCGCCAGCGAGGCGCAATGATCCAGGAGCCTCTCACCAATGCGGTCGCTCTGAGTTCAAGTCCAGCTCATGTTGGTTCCCTCTCCGGCCGTACGTGAGGGGGTCTGCAGCAACGCGCGGAAGATCGTGGGTATTCCCCGGGCTCTGCCCGATCTCCCTCTACCATAATGATGGCTGCAATCGTATAAGTGAAATATTCTTGAGTACGGCGTAAAACATCAGTAAAATAACGTTCCAGGCCAATAATTGCAAGACTAATTTCCAAAACAACGTTCAAAAGACACATCCATCAAAGAGCTAAGAAAGTATGTAGAGTACAAAAATGAGAACGAAATTGCTTGAAATTCCGGAAAACTGTTTGTCAACAGCCTATACAGGTATTCCGTTGAAAACAATTTCTAACTATACCTGTTCTCGTATGAATTCGACTATATGCACAAGTTATTAAAGACTAATCTGTATCAAGTTTGATCTTCCTCATTCACTAGACGGTACACTCATGACCTCCTAGCGTTAAAGGCAAAGAAAACACTAAAATGAGGTATGTGTCAGATGAAAGACCATTCAAAACTGCCCAGGGAAGTAGCTGGATTTGTTCTTTTGAAATTGTTTAACCTAGTAAAATTCATTTGAATATTTTATTCTGTTGTGGCCTGCAATGACTACAGTTGGATCAGTGACGTCACATAACGTTTTTGCTACTTAACACACATTAGACTGCTACATTTCATCATTCAAAATGCATATACGTATAGATCTATTAATGCATTCACTGATTTGACCTTGAACGAATTCTTTCAGACAAAAAAGTGTAGATGACTTAATTGATACCTTGTGGGTCACAAAAGACCACCGTAGAATCTGATCTTTTGACACAGTTTTACTCGGTCAGAAAAAAAATCCAACCATTTTCCTGGACAGTTTTTAATGGTCTTTCATGTGATGTATGCTTTAGCCTCCAGTGGTCGTTGCCTTTAAGAAATGCGCATAAAAAGATATATGCAGGCCTGTGCTAGATTCAAAGGGAACTTCAGAGTCTTCAGATCGTACATCTTATCTTGACTTGCATTTATACGAAGACCACTACAGTTTCCACTTATGCTGACTGCCACCTTGATTGTAACTGTTCGTATATATAACGTGGTAGACAATACGTATACACGGTTAATACATGCATGGTTTGTTCGAATTTCCTTAGATATTACTGGTGAGATATCCAAGCAACTCACTAAACAACGAGATACGTGACCCTTGTATGTATAGTGGATACATAAGTTATACATATCTAAAAGGTACAGATTTCCCGGGTTCTGTTCAGTTTCCTCCCACCATAAGTGAGATATTCCATATTAAATATTAAAAAAAACAAAAAAAACAAAACAACAACAAAAAACAAAAACAAACAAACTAAAACAACACAAATTTAATTCACAGAACTTTTAGATCATTGGCTGTTGTGCATTAACATAGGATGAAGAATGTAAAATGTGCTGCATGTATATTTTAATGTTTGTCAAACTATATCATATTGCACTATAGAATGAGAGAGTTCGCTTTTGTTGATGACTCCCTTGTCCTGGGCGCTGATCTGTACATTATGTACATGCGCTATTCGGATATCAAGCCATCCATCACAGTTGTCAATACATTTATGAGTGAAACAATCTTTGAAAATAGCCATACTGTTAACGCTATCTGATTTGCGGGCCGATCGAAGCGTGTATTGCCACGACAGACTCATTAACGTCGAGCGATAAGCAGGCAATCGCAGAACCTAACCCCTTTGTTCCCCAGATTCAGGTACAACAACAACTATCCGTATAGGCCTACCCAAGTATAGATTGGACTGACCAGCTCAGAAAATGTGAAAGAAGCCAATTTCCAAGCAACGCTCGACACCAATCCTCAAGAAAAAGAACAATGTTTCGTCATGATCGGCAACACCCTTTTGATGCCATGGCCACAGGTCACATTATGGCCATGTTACGTGTAATCCGCAGGTCACATAATGGCCATGTTACGTGTAATCCACAGGTCACATTATGGTCATGTTACGTGTAATCCACAGGCCACATTATGGTCATGTTACGTGTAATCCAGCACATCTGGACTATAATCTCGGAATAACAACACGGCAGTTGATCCCAGTATGAGGTTTTATGCCAAATGAAGTCATGCACGGAATTGCACAAGTATATTACAAAGGCAAGGTCCCAGTAATAAATAATATTATTTATTTATTATTTTTGGATTTATTTGATTGGTGTTTTACGTCGTACATACTCAAGAGTATTTCACTTATACGACGGCGATGATCACTATGGTGGGGAAAAGCGGAACATTAAAAGGGTTGCAATCTTCCCATTTACATGATGTAGAACTGTAGATGACGCCTATATAACCATCTTCTACTTCCATAAGCTGCCATACAGTTCAGACGCATTTCGATTCTTTAAATCTTTCTGAGGAATGGTACAGTTTATCAATAGTGATGAAATCCTCTATGAATACGCCTACTTCTTAATAGTTTTTTGGGGATATCGGCTTCAAGTTCCTACAGCAGAGATTTTATATCGTTTTACCAACGTTTGCGTGGCTTTGAATGTTTTTATCTGAATCCGGTATAATTTATTTATTTACTTGATTGGTGTTTTACGCAGTAGTCAAGGGTATTTCTCTTATACGACCACGGCCAGCACTATGGTGTGAGGAAACGAATCCGACAGAAAAAGACAAAGACAGAAGGCTTTGTCAAATGGTTCCGGAATACACGGATACTGCTATCATGTCGACGCCACAGCCTGTTTAACACTGATAGACCATTAACTTACTGCATCAGTGTAGAACAGGCTGTGGTATAGTCGTTATATGACGCTGTCCTCGAGTAACACATTTGCCTAATCGTGTATGTATGTATACTTGGGGCTTAAAGCCTTGTTTAACATTATTTCCGTCAGACTGCGGCGGTGTTTCCTTGCGACAGGTTATATCAGTGCCACTTTTGCGCTGCATGGAAAGCCCCAACTGGCACTTTTTGTGCTTTTATACTAGCCAGAGTTCTTCACGTTTTTGCAAATCATTTTCTTTGGAAAAGAAAAAAAGAATTGTCAATAATTTTTATACGTTAAAGAGACTTGTATACAAATACAAAATCAAAAGACCACTTATATCAACAAGACTAAAGTATATAGTAAATCTAAAATCTACATATTTAATTAAGTACCTGTCTCAAGTAATTTGAATTTCATTTAAACATTGCAAAGTTAGAAAAAGCTAATTTCATGATTAGCGACATTCCACGAATAAACGCACCTTTTCCCAGTTTATTTGCGAGGTTACTTGGTTTGGGAAAATGCAACATTTCATCCTCATAAGTCACAATATACCATTAGGCGTAATGGATGATCAGACGCTCGACATTGGCTCCTGGGGCATAGTTTTTTTTGTGTGTTTCTGACATTCCCCGGAGATCTCAGCCAGATTACTATAAAATTTTGCGAGTAGTGGCAGTGAAGTTAAGCTAACGTAGAGAGCAACATGTATGCTGTAAGGAGTGTGTCTCACTTCCAGTTCCACTTCCAGGAGAGCTATGGGTTCCGCAATCAAACATCTACTGCATCACGTGATTAGTTAATCGTGCACTATTCAGAATTCAATAATCACTCTAGTCACTTATTAAATCGCAAAGAGTTTCCACTATGCTTTAACTTCTCTTAGGGGCCTCCGTGACTCCGCGCTAGCACAGTGTAATGACCCAGGAGTCTCTCACCAATGCGGTCTCTGTGAGTTCGTCCAGCTCATGCTGGCTTCCTCTCTGCCCGTAAGTGGGAAGGTCTGTGTGCAACCTGCGGATGGTCATGGGTTTACCCCGGGCTCTGCCCGGTTTCCTCCCACTATAATGCTGGCCGCCATCGTATAAGTGAAATATTCTTGAGTACGGCATAAAACACCAATCAAATAAATAAATAAATAAATAATAACTTATAACTTATAAATAATAACTCTGATATCTGTCCACCTCCATGAGCCATGAAGTCTTCTTATACGGTACTGTTTGTAGAGCTTAGAGACAGGTTAATCATTTAATAGTTCAACAAAAGCTTGTCATCGACCTGTACATCGTAAACGTTGTCAACACCAGCCATGTTGTCGTGGTACATGAAACTGTAGTGATATTTGACTGGACAAAAAAGTTTTGGCTCAGCATTTCCTGAGAATCAGGACAAAAAGCACAGATTTAGAGCACGAGAAGCGATCAATATCAAACACGTTGCATATTTCCCTGACCGCCTCTTGAGGGAAAAATCCCAGTAAAATTACTGCACTAAAACAGTCAAACGGAATTCACGGTAAATAACAGTGGGAATATTACCGCACTGACACAGTCAAACAGTATTCCCGGTAAACAACGGTGGGAATATTACTGCGCTGACACGGTCAAACAGACGTCCGGGCAAATAACAGTAAGAATATTACTATAATTCCGCATCAGTAACTGCATGTGTAACAGTTACACACAGACAAGCAGAAATCCGTGTAAGCTATCGTGTTACTATAATTCCGCACCAATAACAGTATAACATAATTTTATTTATTTATTTATTTGATTAGTGTTTTACGCCGTACTCAAGAATATTTCACTTATACGATGGCGGCCAGCATTATGGTGGGTGGAAACCGGGCACAGCCCGGGGGAAACCCACGACCATCCGCAGGCTGCTGCGAGACCTTCCCACGTACAGCCGGAGAGAAAGCCAGCATGAACTGGACTTGAACTCACACCGACCGCATTGGTGAGAGACTCCTGGGTCATTACACTGCGCTAGCGCGCTAACCGACTGAGCCACGGAGGCCCCTGTATAACATAATAGTTACACACAGACAAGCAGAAATCCGTGTAAGCTATCGTGATACTATAATTCCTCACCAATAATAGTATAACATAATAGTTACACACAGACAAGCAGAAATCCGTGCAAGCTATCGTGATACTATAAGTCAGCACCAATAACAGTATAACATAATAGTTACACACAGACAAGCAGAAATCCGTGTAAGCTATCGTGATACCATGATTCTGCACCAATAACAGTATAACAAAATAGTTACACACAGACAAGCAGAAATCCGTGTAAGCTATCGTGATACTATAAGTCAGTACCAATAACAGCATAACATAATAGTTACACACAGACAAGCAGAAATCCGTGTAAGCTATCGTGATACTATAATTCCGCGCCAATAACAGCATAACATAATAGTTACACATAGACAAGCAAAAATCCGTGTAAGCTATCGTGATACTATAAGTCAGCACCAATAACAGTATAACATAATAGTTACACACAGACAAGCAGAAATCCGTGCAAGCTATCGTGATACTATAAGTCAGCACCAATAACAGCATAACATAATAGTTACACACAGACAAGCAGAAATCCGTGTAAGCTATCGTGATACTATAAGTCAGCACCAATAACAGCATAACATAATAGTTACACACAGACAAGCAGAAATCCGTGTAAGCTATCGTGATACTATAAGTCAGCACCAATAACAGCATAACATAATAGTTACACACAGACAAGCAGAAATCCGTGCAAGCTATCGTGATACTATAAGTCAGCACCAATAACAGTAGAACATAACAGTTACACACAGACAAGCAAAAATCCGTGTAAGCTATCGTGATACTATAAGTCAGCACCAATAACAGTATAACATAACAGTTACACACAGACAAGCAGAAATCCGTGCAAGCTATCGTGATACTATAAGTCAGCACCAATAACAGCATAACATAATAGTTACACACAGACAAGCAGAAATCCGTGTAAGCTATCGTGATACCATAAGTCAGCACCAATAACAGTATAACATAACAGTTACACACAGACAAGCAGAAATCCGTGTAAGCTATCGTGATACTATAAGTCAGCACCAATAACAGTATAACATAGTAGTTACACACAGACAAGCAGAAATCCGTGTAAGCTATCGTGATACTATAAGTCAGCACCAATAACAGCATAACATAATAGTTACACACAGACAAGCAGAAATCCGTGTAAGCTATCGTGATACCATAAGTCAGCACCAATAACAGCATAACATAATAGTTACACACAGACATGCCATAAATCCGTGCAAGCTATCGTGATACTATAAGTCAGCACCAATAACAGTATAACATAACAGTTACACACAGACAAGCAGAAATCCGTGTAAGCTATCGTGATACTATAATTCCGCGCCAATAACAGTATAACATAACAGTTACACACAGACAAGCAGAAATCCGTGCAAGCTATCGTGATACTATAAGTCAGCACCAATAACAGCATAACATAATAGTTACACATAGACAAGCAAAAATCCGTGTAAGCTATCGTGATACTATAAGTCAGCACCAATAACAGCATAACATAACAGTTACACACAGACAAGCAGAAATCCGTGTAAGCTATCGTGATACTATAAGTCAGCACCAATAACAGCATAACATAATAGTTACACATAGACAAGCAAAAATCCGTGCAAGCTATCGTGATACTATAAGTCAGCACCAATAACAGCATAACATAATAGTTACACACAGACAAGCAGAAATCCGTGTAAGCTATCGTGATACTATAAGTCAGCACCAATAACAGTATAACATAATAGTTACACACAGACAAGCAGAAATCCGTGCAAGCTATCGTGATGCTATGTCAGCATCAATAACAGTATAGCATAATAGTTACACATAGACAAGCAAACATCCGTGTAAGCTATCGTGATACTATAATTCCGCGCCAATAACAGTATAACATAATAGTTACACACAGACAAGCAGAAGTCCGTACAAACAATTTTGACGGTCAGTTTGTGATAATTACAGACATACAAACAGAAAATCGTGTTGACAAGAATGACATATCACTACAGGCATGCTGTAATCTGTGTAAATAACAGTGACATTCTAAGTGGATTAAATCGCGTTGAAGAACAGACTGGCTCATGGCAACTCATTAGTATGTGTATACATCAGAAGTGGAAATCAACATACAACAGCTGTACTCATCACGCACAAGTGAGAGGCACAGAGATTACCCAGATCTGACCTTGTGAAATAGCCAAGCGTAATGCCCTTCATACGAACAATCTTGATAACTGATTGGACACGTTGGCAGATCAAGGTATAACCATATCTGTGCCAAAATACTGTAACTGGGTGTCATGTATGGTGTCAGTGTTCTGGGTCTGGGTTTCATTTCTGGTGTCAGTAGACTGTGTGTCATGTCTTTCACATTATAACCGATCGCTATATTCACAAACCTGGAACTCTGCCCTGTCGCCTGAAAAATAGGTTTAATTTACTGAAAAACGGGAAGTAATTTTGAATTCATATCTCTGAATAATAAGTACCATACCGCCAGAAATACCACAAATGCAACCGAGGGCATCCAGTCGTGGATTATCTGAACTCACCAAACCGCCATTTTCAGACCACGTGATCACGTTGCTAAGGCGGCTATTTCTAAAATTAAAATCACGCTCTTTTATCACAATAGTTGTTTATTGTTGCCTCTGCTCATGGTTAAAAGATTATTTAAAGTTAAGACTCCCAGAAACGTTGTCTGTCGCCCTTTAACTGTGTATATTTACTTGGTATTAATCCACACGCTCAGCGTGTATCTTTCTCTCGATTATGCCGACTGCGGCCTACTCGATTCATAAATAGCGATTACCGGTTGTCCAGCCGGTTGTCGATGCTGCAGTCACATCTGTGTTAATTATGACGCGATAGTCTTTATTATTCACGGCATCAAATAAACATAGTTTATATTCCCCGTATGTTAGCTATGAGGCAGCTAATGCAGTTTGTCAGGAAATAGCTTTATGACGTTGTGCATGATCACCCCGTACTTGCACATTTGTAAGGGAACTTGCTGCTGCAGTTTTACTGTTAGACTTCAGATACATCCGGGGATAGTCTCACAGCTCTAAGTACGCCTTACACGTTAAGGCACATGAAAATGACACTTACTACATCTCTAAAAGGTCACTCATTCCGAAACCATGAACTCATCAATTCGCGTGGTCTCAAGTATTACGAGTATTGTTTACTCAAGACGTACTCAAGATTTTATTGCGGTTTATGGGTCGAAGAAAGCGAGCCTCTCGAGTAAACCACCGTCCCTGACCAGGTACCGAACAAACCTCTTGACTTAACTGAATGAGTTAAGCTGAATGATTCAGCGAGTGGCCATATAAAATTTGGGCAATGTGAAAATATCAAAATAAACATAGTACATGCTTTTCAGCGGGTGTTTTCAGGTTAATTGCACAGTTAGCCCCCGAAGCAAAACCGTTATCAGAAATTACTTTCTTGTACTGAAAATCAATAACACATATTCAGCTATGTGAGCATGTAGCCGGGACAAGCTAAAAGAAAATGAAGCACCTGTCAATCTTCAAAGGGCAATGGAACGAGCCAAGTGACAAATGATTCACTTTCAGTATTAAATAGTCACGGGTGTTCAGACACAAACACCAAGATCTAAAATACTGTTATGTTTCAGTGTCGGTTGCTGATGATGGTGGATTCCCCCGCGTATTTTCCTCACATCATAATGTTACCCACTGTCGTATAAGTGAAAGGTTTTCAGTCATATGACGACGAGGAGTCATAAGGTGCGTGTAGATATACTGACGTGCGTGTAGGTATACCATTTTCTTGTGGCAACGCCACTGAAGTATCATGCCGAAGACACCAGACATGACACCCCACCCAGTCACATTATATACTGACACTGGGCCAACCACTCCTGGTTCCTTGCTCTAACCTATCAGAGATGAGAGCCAAGCCAGGCAGCAAAAAGTCTTTGATTTCACTTGACCCGGGTTTGATCCAAGATCTCCCGACATCGAGGCGGACGCTCTCACCATTAGGGCACCAAAGCGGCAAAACTTAAGAGTATGAGTATAGAATAAATACCTATATTAGAAGGGCATTAACAAGGAACAAGCCAACTATAAGCATAACGATTGGTGTGGGCAATTAATGAGCTATATTTTTACCTACCCAGAGATATACTGCACTGAAATTTACGATAGGCTAAACATTGGGATATTGTACTGTCAGAATACACGATAATTTGTGGCTACTAACATGAAGACGTCCCATATTAACCTGTATCCCTCGTGAAGGCTGCAGCGACCTAACTATACTGTTTTCCAATCGTCGTGTTGTGTAATATGGTGTGCCTAGGAAATGATATCGTTTTATCGAAAATCAGTTTAGCTCATTGAGTTGATTTTGGGGCTGCTTTCCAGGAACTCTGTCGATGAGAACCATTCCTGCGTTAAACAAGGCCGTTCCGGACATGCTGTGAAATCAATACAGTCACGTTTGATTTCCCGGAAAAGTGCGATGTGTATCAAAATCAGACAGCACTTTTGGTACGTTAGAAGCCTGCTACACCGCCAAAAGAAATCATTTCATGAACGAGGAGAGTTGATTTAGTATTGAAAGATTCATTTCCGATGGATATATACAAAGTACTGTATAAAACAGCTATGTTTATTGATGTTTAATGAAAAACTGCAATTACATCAAATGTCAGACATATAAAATACCATCTGCACCCCAGTAATAAGATTGTATTATTATACTATACATATTTAGAGCTTAATGAAAATGTCTTGACACACTACTAAGAATTAAATCCAGGTCCACTCTTGTAACTGAACATTGCACAGAAGTAGGTATAGTTGTGACTTGGCAATATGTTGATAAATTTAAGAGAGAAAAAGAAAAGAATCCTGATATAGGAGTGGTAGTGTTGCCAATGCTGCCTTTTAACAAGTACCGGGCTTACTTACATGTCCTATGCTCGCTGCCATCTGTAAGGTACATGTAGGTGTAACATACAAGTGATTAGGGTGGCTCACCCGACCTAAGCATCAGGCTGGTCAGATACTGCGAGATAAACTGGATCCCATATCTAAGTAGGTGTAACATACAAGTCAATAGGGTGTCTCACCCGACCTAAGCATCAGGCTGGTCAGATACTGCCAGATAAACTGGATCCCATATCTAAGGTAGGTGTAACATACAAGTCAATAGGGTGGCTTACCCAACCAAAGCATCAGGCTGGTCAGATACTGCCAGATAAACTGGATCCCATTTCTAAGGTAGGTGTAACATACAAGTCAATAGGGTGGCTCACCCGACCTAAGCATCAGGCTGGTCAGATACTGCCAGATAAACTGGATCCCATTTCTAAGTAGGTGTAACATACAAGTCAATAGGGTGTCTCACCCGACCTAAGCATCAGGCTGGTCAGATACTGCCAGATAAACTGGATTCCATTTCTAAGTAGGTGTAACATACAAGTCAATAGGGTGTCTCACCCGACCTAAGCATCAGGCTGGTCAGATACTGCCAGATAAACTGGATCCCATTTCTAAGTAGGTGTAACATACAAGTCAATAGGGTGTCTCACCCGACCTAAGCATCAGGCTGGTCAGATACTGCGAGATAAACTGGATCCCATATCTAAGGTAGGTGTAACATACAAGTCAATAGGGTGGCTTACCCGACCAAAGCATCAGGCTGGTCAGATACTGCCAGATAAACTGGATCCCATTTCTAAGGTAGGTGTAACATACAAGTCAATAGGGTGGCTTACCCAACCAAAGCATCAGGCTGGTCAGATACTGCCAGATAAACTGGCTCCCATATCTAAGGTAGGTGTAACATACAAGGGAATGTGGTGGCTTACCAGAAGGGACATCTGATTATTCTTCTCAGATGTGACTTGGCACCTTATCCATACGGCCTTTGCCTTTCAGTTTCCTGTTGTTATTTATTCTTTATTTTTGAGCCTACTTAGTTCATTTGTCGATAGTACCAACTCAATACGAAACGTCTTAATAACGTGTGAATTCCAAGCATGCATAAATTATTAGAGCAGCGGCAATAGAAATAACGGGAATGAAGTATAAGGAATTGAAGAAAAGGGAAAACAAAGACCAAAAATGATTCACAGATGTAGTTATAGAGAAAAAGACGACTTGAAAATAGAGATAGACAGGAAATAAAGAAAAGAGAACATAGAGGACAACATGAGATATAGGACAGCTAAAACAGGATAATGCTATAATAATGAGATAATGAAGAATGGTGTGGACGAGAGTTTAGTCACTGCACACAATACAACAAACACGTAAATTTTCTTTACCTATTACGGCGTCCAAACTTTCTCTGGTGTTGTTGTTAAGGGTTGCCAATTTCACCAGTTGATACAGTCCATCAACATTTGAACAGTCTGATCGGCCGGTGACAACCTTGAACCGGTACCCACGGGACTGCAAACTGAAAAAGCTTGGATCCTTGTTAAGATGTTCCACGGCCATGTCTGCCGCGGCCATTAGAGGCGACATCTCAGGAATCTTTGTGGAAGAGGAATAGATAAATCCAATATGGATTGTTTGGTTACCGGAGACCCGTGGTACAAAGTTAAAGAGCATCACCAACACGGCCAGCGACGGAACACTCGCCATCCATCGTTCCTGCTCCGATACAAGAATTGATTTTGAATCCATTGTGTTCATAGTTGCTCACAGACAGACATTTCTTCGATATAATCAGGAACTCTCGTTTCGACTGCCTGCCTCAGTGTTTCATCATTGAACTGTTGTAGCAGGTAAGTCGGTTCCATTCCACAACATAACTAAAATAAAACACTTCACCTGTGAATCCCGGTTGGGGGTCGTAAGTTACGTCCGCAAGTGAGAGGTAGGGGGCGTCAGAGCCGTTTAAACGTCTGCCTCATATCGATCGTTTCTGGATGGGCTGAACAGAGTCAGGAAGGCGATCATAGACAAGACCCGTCCTCGGGCCATCAATATTATCTAGCTGCTGTCTAATGACAAATATTGCTGGAAACTAAAACTGACGGTAATCACAACATTATGAATTCTCTTTCCACGGAAAGGCATGTCTTTCCGTAATGCAGTGATTCGAGAAAAACAAAATATATGGCGTTACATATACGATGTATCTAATAACAAAAGCTTACACCATATTTGACATTATCGATGTACTTAAAGAAGGTTGGCTTAATACAAGGAAATACGCTAATCCTCAAACAAACTTCACAGAGTAAGGCTATACATATCCAGTAATTAGAATCAAATTCTCTATATACTGCTTATATACTCCGTTCGCACGTGTGAGGGTCTCCCAGCAACTTGCGGATGATCGTGGGTTCCCCTGGGCTATACCCGATTTTCTTCCACCGTAATGTTGGCCACCGTCGCACAAGTGAAATATCCTGAGCACGGCGTAAAACATTACCTGATAAATAAATGAACTATTAGCTGCTCGAAATGGCGGAAGACGTTGCTGAGGCCCTGGTACATAAGATTCAGATGAGTTCAAGGACACAAACAAGTTTACACTAATCAAGGATGTATCCTAGAGCTGACAGCCATGTTCAATCAAGAGCCTTGCTGGAACTGTCCATACATCAATATGATCTCAGTTCAAGGACACAAACAAGTTTACACTAATCAAGGATGTATCCTAGAGCTGACAGCCATGTTCAATCAAGAGCCTTGCTGGAACTGTCCATACATCAATATGATCTCAGTTCAAGGACACAAACAAGTTTACACTAATCAAGGATGTATCCTAGAGCTGACAGCCATGTTCAATCAAGAGCCTTGCTGGAACTGTCAATACATCAATATGATCTTTCAGCCAATCTTGCTGACTACGATTTCTACCCGGGGGGGGGGGGGGGGCGCATCCCTAGATTTGGCTCCACTTCATCTACCGTGGTGATAAAGCAAATAAATGCTCGTCGAGATATTCAAAGACAGAGTGTTGGGAAGTCAGACCCCGAGGGTGACTAGATTAAGTGATTATAGTCTAGGTATGACGGGCAATACTCTCAAGAGCCTACCCCCTTTATGATTGTTACCATGGGTGTGTTAACCACTACAATTAACAGCTACTTGTATTGATACAGCAATGAAATATTCAAAGCCATTTTGCGTTTCTATGGTAACGTATAGCATAATCCTGGATCAGAATGTGCCAGAGACGTTTAATTCATGGCGTCTTCGCTTGGTAATAGCAAATACATTATAATTAGATAAAAAGACTACTCCTTTCTACCCACAGATTACACAGTTAATTGCATGGCATATGATTTACATTATCGACTACAGCATATCAAACTGAACACGTATTGTCTCTTAAGCAACGTCAGACGAGTTTAATACTAGTCTCACTTATAGTTCCTTGAGAATGGTATGCTGGTGATAATTGTTTATGAAACGATATCTATGCATATCAGTATGTCTTGGGGCTTATCCTAGGTTTGACGTTGAATGAAATGAATGTTTTATGGTTTTGAGTCATGGCTAATGACTTTTATGGACTCTACAGTTCAACTGGTCGCTTTCTGGAGAACTCACTTACGGTTGCTCTGTATCTTACTCATTAATAGAAACGGCTATTCAGGAATGAAGGAAGAGGAATGCATTGTATAAAGATTAGCTCTGTTATCAGATGAGAACGTGTTCGTAATACCGGTAATATAACCCTAACTTCCAATTCCAGGATAGCATTTGATTACCAACATTAATAGTAAATTGTTGACGCTACAGGCTGGCTTGAATGAGACTCGAACTCACAACAGGCATAACAGATCAAGCACAGTATGTTTGTTGGAGTTCAGTTACAAGCAAAGACTAAATTCGAACACTGGGTCCCGCAGGTGAACAAGCAAGGTCTAGATTCGAACACTTGGTCACCACAGCCGAAACAGCAAGGGGTAGATTCGAACACGCAGCCCCGCAGCAGAACAAGCGAGGACTAGATTCGGACATTCGGACCCTCCACGGAAGGCAGACAAGATGCGAACACTGGGCTCCACAGCCGAACAGGCGAGGGTTGGATTCGATTACTCGGCCACTTTGATCAATAGTTCATTGACTTTGTATACAGGGATGATGTAATCACAGCAGAGCCATGACAACTGCAATAAAATATGATCTTTCATAATAAAAGGGAATAATTATTACAGCTCGCAAAGGTATAAATGAATGAATGACTTTGCTCCATATCGGTGGGGGCCCGATATTATATAAACTTGTAAAGCTAAACTCAGTGTATGTAATTCGGTGATCTACATGTATTGCAAATCTGTAGCAGGTACTTAACTTTATTAGCACTGTACATTTCTACTCCATTAATCTTTGTAAAGGCTTAACAGTACTATTCTCAATGGGTAAATGGAGCAAATCATTTTGTACATATATAGAAATTTTAAACAGAAAAGATGACAACAGCCAGTATCAAACGAAAAAGAGGAACACATCTGAAGAAAAGCTATATATCAGTTAAAATAACATGTTTGATATATTCATTCCAATAGTCGATTGAAACTGTATGTTATGGTATAGGCCATTGAGTTTTAATAATGAACCCCAGCAATATTACTTGTGTATTGTATTCACAACATTATTTGTGTATTGTGTATTTTACTATGCTGTGCGCGCCGGCCTACAGGTGAAATATTCTTGAATACGGTGTAAAATACAGATCAAATAAATAAACTATGCTGCACGGGTAAGCCTGGGATGACATTTTATGTCAGCATAACACTCTCTGTACAATGCAGTCTTAATCGGTCCATGTATTGCTAAAATCTATAACTAACTGCTCGCTATATATGCATATATAGTTGTCCAGTGAACTAGTCACTAGAGGTACATTGAATGCTCCCTGCTTGGCGCAGTTTAGGTATCCGGAGCATGTCTGTTCAGTGTGTTACCGGTGTTGTTTTTCTTAAGTTTATACTAGATTATTAGCGTCAGACAAAGTCGAAATATTTTTGGTCACATTTATTGTTTTTTTCAACTACGCACTGAACCCGCTGATCCAGTCCATTATCGATAGGGGTGTTGAATCTGTGTAGGCTGAAAATAGTCCTGTTCTGAATTGTATACGGAATTTTGTGCAAATGTAGCATGTCTAATATAGAATGTTTTAATTCGATTTCAGAATCTGGTCATTTACAGTTTTAAGCCATTTGAGATATTAAATGTGAAAACTCTGAAATGTTCCATTATGGGGTTAGGGTTTTAAGGTTTTGTGTCTTTACATTTGGTTTATTAAAATGTGTCTAGTTTGTTTATGTGGCCAGAGCTTAAATTATAGTTATCAAAAGAGAAAAGTCTTGTTCTTAAATGTGTTGATTTGGGACGGGTTTGGTTGATGGTATTTTATGAACAATATTATACTTATACGTGTGAATGCATTTCCATTTTCTTAAACTTAAATCACTCAGAAAAGTTTACGTGATGCATTCAGATTCACTGATCATTTCAGTGCGTGATTACTGGACGGCGTAAAACACCAATCAAATAAATAAATAAATAAATAAATAACGTGATTACTGGACTTACGGATTTGTTCGTAGTTTTATTGTGTGTTATATTTATATCCGAAAAGCGCAAAAGCTGTTCAATCAAAGTGCCTATAGTTGTATTTTAAAGTGAACATGAGATTTAGCAACTATCTAGTCCTATTGTGATATTTATCATACTTAAAAATAATTGTTTATTGATTCATGATATTTAATTTAATGTGATGCAAATTTGTGTACATTGTTAGTGACTGGTTATACCAACTCTTAAGGTTTTGCTTCTGTATATTTTGAGAACGCCGTGTTTATCTTGTGTTGTCTGTCGCTCGAATCATTCCAGTCAGCGACACTGTCAGCTAATTGGAATCACACAGCCAAATGTGCAGATCCTTTGCTGCATATCCACATAGTCTATGCTCAGTCAACTTTAGAGTATACTTGATTTCGTACCTGGCTCCTCAGGAGGAATGCCACATCTAGGCTATAACATTATTCATGACTCCTGACCAGTAAGATGGGAGTGCAAGGCTCCTGACCAATGAAATGGAAGCCCATGGCTCCTGACCAATGAAATGGGAGCCCATGGCTCCTGACTAACAGAATGAGTTCTTGGCTCCTGACCAATGAAATGAGAGCCCATGGCTCCTGCCCAATGGAACGGGAGCCCATGGTTCCTGACCAATGGAATGGGAGCCCATGGTTCCTAACTAATAGCATGAGAGTTCATGGCCCCTGGCCAATGAGATCCCATGTTCTGTCTTATTCGTCATGATTGGCGTTTGTTGTCTTCGTAGCCTGTTAGGTACATAACATGTGATGATGCAGATATATCTTCAAACCACTACGTGAATATTCATCGAATCAAATCAACTCACACAACATCACATACCGATATGTAATTCTAATGAAGACATCGTGAGTTTATTCAAACTTTGAGAACAGAGCTGATTTATGAATGGTCGAAATCCATATAGTACTCCCGGCCTTCATCGAAACACTTGGCGTGGAACAGCGTGGCGGCATCCATTAGCCATGGGCTTGTACCCCTCTGACAAATACACCAGTCCCCACTGTCATTGTAAAATTCTTCCCCTGCTTGCAGTAACCATCTACCGGAGAGTGTGGGACAGCCTGTGCGAGGGAAGAGACAAGGGGAGACAATACGCTTTTATCTTTTTCACCCATACAATAAAGTAAAACCTGCAGGTACATTTTTTGTACTTTCCTTTTACCGTTCCCTTGGCAATAACTTTAGTAGAACATGACAGTGAGCTGTGTAAAACACTTATAGATTTCGGCCAATTGACAAATAAGATAATGTTCATAGCGTCAAGAGTGGCTGTCTATTCGAACAGTTTCCTTGTTAAACTTTTCACACCTGTCATAAAGTGTGGATGGGATACATGCCCGTTTGTTCTCGTATAGTGGATTCATAAGTCATAAGGAAAATGTAAGCAATCGTTTACGGAAGGGTGCACGTTTGTGCCCGCCACTCTTAAATCTGTGTTCAGCATTGATTCTCTATAATGTAATGTCATTCTGGACAGCATCTGGAAAAAAAGTCCAAGAGCTCCGTAAATCCAGGATGACAAATGACTATTAGTTGCCTGTAGCTCCCTTTAGAGATCAGTCCTTCCATACACGGAGTTTAACAAAGCTCAATTAAATGTGTTTTTGTAAATTTGTTACACATAAATTCATACATTTTTAAAAATCTCTTTCATGTGCTGATTTCTGTGTAAATGTTAACTGACTGATGCCCTTTCACAGTCTGTATATCTAAGTTTTCATAAATACACTGCCACTGCGTGCCACAAGATAAACCATGTTTTATAAATATCCCTATGTAACTGTTAATAACTGTATGGCTCTTATCGCCCTCTTGTACATTATTATTCAGAGAGATATGGTCACAGAAAAGGTTGGCGTTAGCAAACCGGAAACTGTGTTGGTTAGTTACATTCGTATGTATGCAAGCCTTTTGTAGCTTGCACTTGATCGGTATTCCCAATTTTGAATCTGTGCGATACAAAAGAAAGAAAGTTTAAATGACATTTCAATTTTTGACTTGAAGTGAAATGTGACGACAGAGAGTACCATATCCTCATTGGCAGTACTGACCATAAACCCAACCTTAGAATTCAAACACAGAAGTGCATAAACTCTCTTAAAAGTCTAATAAATGAAATCTAATAAGATAACAAACGAAGCACATTTTTCAGTTGTCCATCTGTAAAAAATTACTGTAGCTTTCTTTCAGTTTAGATCAAAACTGGCTTTGTAGAACTGGTACCCGTTACATATAGCTTCTAAAGTAAGAACACGAGAAAACGAATGCGTTCTTGGTATACTTTCTCAACCCGTATACCTGGACTTTTGTTACTGTTCTTACAAACCTGACAGGGAGTCTTGCATAGAGCAAACTTTACTTGTGGCAAACCGACCTAAAACAACTCGGTTATATATTCCGAATACTCTTATGTAAAAAGGCTTAATCCAGTGTCTAAGGGAATTGTAATTGCAAATAAAATCGCATGATAAGTTTAGTTTAGCTTCCCCATCTGAGATAATTGGCGCATGTTATTGGCACATATTTCAAAAACTGAATGTCTAATCTTTTGTCACTTTTGCCCACCTCGCTAGCACAATATGAGATGAGATTATCCCTTTTATGTCGTACGACGAATGTAAATCATACGTATAGTCTGCAGAACTACATTACTCCGCCTTAATTCGCTCCAATATTTGGTGTAAGCCACTTTCAAATATACGAGCTGAGGAGGAACGTAAGACTACGTAGTGTGCAATCCACTTTCATACAAGTGTAAAAAAAAAAAAAACAAACAAACAAAAAAAAAACAAAACAAAAAAAAAAAAAACAAACAAACCCACAACCCACAGGTTTTCAGCCTCAATCATTCTCAACCTATGTATACGTCTGTGCCAAGAGACACAGAGGTTGCTCACCATTATACTGACAATGGCTGATGGCATCAGACGGGTTCCGTCCATTCCAGAAGAAGAGCAGACTCTCCGGGTAGATGCACTCGCACAGTTTATATACTTCCACCCATTTCTCTTGTAGTGCGTGCCTCCTTGAGAACGCGTCCACACAGTAAGCTACAAGACACAACCCAAAAGCAGTATTATCATGCTTGAGAGACCTTTGTTTACAGGAAAGATTTGGAGGAGATTAAACGACATTCAAGGCTTAAAATCAGCCCAGCCACAGTTTCGTATTTTAATTCTTGCTTCATTTCTGCAAAATGGCCAAGTCTGGCTTTGGTATGTTTTGCAATTCATACATAAATGAATTCATTGTACATCTACAAAGAAAGCCTGTTAAAGAGTTTTATTTTGGAGTACAGTCTTCAATTTTAAATTGGAGAGCAAAACAAAACATTGACCCCACAACAATATCTTCTAGATTGCTAATACATCTTAAGCACCTTAAGCCAAAGCCATGAGAGGTAACTGAACCCTAAAGCTCGTCTCTTAACATCGTTCCCAAGGATTATGAATAAATGAATGAATGAATGAATGAATGAATGAATGGTTCAACTATAACGTCAAACTTTTCAGTCATTTGACACCGAGAAGCCATTAGGTGTGCCAATGTTTATAAGGTGAAAAACCAATATTCATAGCAGCAAATGACTGTCACTCAAACAAGAGGTCAACGACCGCTCCATACAATAGAAACTAATCATGAATCAGAATTGGGATCCTTGCAAAAACTGAAAATCTAGAACAAATTTGGGCAGAGTAAAGTACAACGCATAACAATTCCCAATATAAATGAAATATATATTGCATATTTAAGTAGACAGTTATAAATACAAAAGTATACGTATGGGAAAACACGTTTTACGTAGTTGTATTTGTTAAACAACGGTGTAAAAAATTGAGAATTTTTACTTTCTGCCTCATTTTAAATTTATCTACAGACAACAAAACCTTTTAACATGAACCTAAACAAATCTGGTTGCAAAGAAATGCTATGTACAGACCACAGTGCCAAGTTTATCTTTAAATTGTACGTCCCCTTCACATGATGCTAGGAGCAACTGTAATCACACTATGTTGATAAAAATAAACCACTGGAGGCAGGACTAGATGCATCGCAGTTGCAATAATATACGAAGCAGTAGACTTGCTGACATTGAAAATTAGCAGCAGTAGGAATAGCAACAGTTCGTGTTACTGTAGTACAAATAATTTTAGCAGTACTACTGGTAATTGCAGTAGCAACAGTTACAGTTACTGTTCTACGTGTAGTTCTAGTAGTACTATCGGTAATTGTGGTAGTGACAGTAGCTCTAGCAGGAGTAAAATATTTATAAGGAGCAATGGATCTCTTACGTTTGGTTTACAGAATAATAGATATCACAACAATACAGATCATTCCGAGAACTGGATTCTAATTTTTACAAAGTTTACCCTTGTCAATACTGACACAAAACAGATGACAGACGTACCTCTTGCGCCTCCCTTACGAAATGCAGCGCAGTTGCCAGCGAACAGCATCAAAGCCCAAACAAATAACGATGCATGCATTGTTGTGATCCTCGTCCTGGTGTCAATGAGATGGCTTGCCGGTTCCTCAAACTAGGCTTTTATACTCCCCGATCTGCCGGCAAGCTGCGAGCAAAATGTACCCAGAAAGGTCACAATTCGCTTAAACGCTAGCTTGTAGAAGATCTGTCATGATATGCTATAGCAATTACCTTAACTAGCTTTCATTTGTTTATCTGATTAGTGTTTTTACGCCGTATACAAGGACATTTCACTTATACAACAGTGACCATCATTATGGTGGGAGGAAATCAACAGAGCAGAGCCCGGGCAAACCAACAGCTGCCCGCATGGAAATCGGCCCCAGTGCAAGAAATTGTGCACCTCAAGAAGTGAAACAGACTATAGCAGTGAATGACAGCTGTTAACACCTACGTAAAGCAGAATTAACGTGTGATTTCGGTACATTTGCAGCTCGACTTTATCACCAACCTAAACCCACAGTGTCATAGCGATGGGCTGCATCTATAAGGCGTTGTTCATGGCTATCACAATATCAGTCCTCACAAGCAACACTCACAAGGAAGTTTAAAACTTCAGCACCATTACCTGTATGTCACATGTGCGACAGTTCGTCAGTAACTTTCCAAAGGTTGATGGTTTATCCTACGCTCAAAATATCAGCAGTCTATCTCAACATACTTTAATCCCGATCTGGTATAAAGTGTAATATGACGATAGTGTGCAGACATTATAAGCGCAGGAGTCTCCGACTTCGGGGCGGACGCAATGATGATGGAAAGACGAAAGGAATGTTCTGGTGGTGGGGAGGAGGGGGGGGCGCATGAATTAAATCAGCATCCAAACTGCCTAACATGCTTGATATAAATTATCGATAATGAAAATGTATATATCAGTTGCTATTTAATTGCAACTGTCCATATATATATAACTTGGCGATGTAACTCAACACGATGGATTTACAGCCCGTAGCCCTGATATTGTAGTTAAGCACAAAATCGTACTCAGGAATGCTGTACAACATTAACCACACAGATACACATTTACAAATATGAAGAAAGGCGCGGAAAGTTTAGATGCAAGTCATCGTATTTATTTGATTAGGCACTTGACAACGACCGATCTGGATTCATTGTATTCCATCGAAGTAAGGATTATGTTTACGACTGATATAGCAGTTAGGTACAAAATCGCATTGAGGAAAGCTACAGGCCTCTACAACAGTAAACCTCAGAGGCAATGATTTCTAGACACACAGGAAAGCGGGGAAATGCTCTGATGCAAGCCATCGTATTTATTTGATTACGCACGTGACAAAGACTGGTCTAGTTTGTTTTCCATCGAAAGTAAGAATTATATATTGGAGATGGAGAAGTATCGGTATTAAGCCTACAACTTAATATTTCACTGATGCGGTGTATCGGATGATTTGCACTAGCGTTGGATAGTTTCTCGGTTCCAGTTCGGGTACCTTAGTGAAGCCAACTGGATCGGCACGGGAACAGTAGCCATCAAACCTCCTGTGACCTTCAAGAGGCAGCACGAAAAATCTTACGACATCGCCATTCCTGAAAAGACATACGACTCGTTACAACAAACATATGTAGACTAAGCGCTGACTAGTTACAAGAAAGAATGTATTGTTTACTCAATTTTATTGAATAGATTGGTGTTTTACACCGTGTTCAGGAATAATCCACGTGCTTACAGGGTAGTTTGATATATCTGTGCAGGAAACATAGCAAAGACCACAATTCCACACTTACCCAATGACTCCCCTGACAAACTACCCCACAAACTAGCCCCAGGTGGCTATTTCAACTCCTCTCTTTACATTGGGCTAGCAGAATATCGTAGCCAATGGTAAACAGTCTAGACATTATCTAATTTTAGATCCCAATGTTTCTCGAACCTTTTAGCGCTTTTTTACAAAGGGTCAGGTGTTAAACCATGATGTAGCATATACATAATGATCAATGAGAATTATCTCCCCTGAACTGCATTAACAATAGAGTTGGGAGTTAACGACATTTTGGCAGCAGGCCAGTTTTAACCATGTTGTGACGGAAAGATGCTAGAATAAGGAAACAGTCGTGGCTTTTCATATGTGAATGATATAGTTGTCTGCGACTGTTTTGTGTTTCGTGTTGTCCAGTTTATCTGAACAGGAGTCGTGATAAATGGTCTAGGCTATGTAAAGAGATATTCACTGCTTATCCTCCAGGGTGGTTGATACCTTCAGAACACACTGATGAAATTAGGATCATGTGTACAGCGATGCGTGTTGCCAAAGAAAACTACACGATTCCTTCTTCTTATATACAGAACAGGCATTCACCTTTTCTGCCTCATAGGATCTTAGCACTTTCATATAACCCTGTAGCCTGGAATGTAGAATCGAGGTACTTAAGCTTCTCCAAATGTCAGATATCTACAAATTTGTATCGGACCTTAAACGTTTGCTGTGATATAAAGCTCTTGTCTGAGCAGTTGATTATTTTTCAAGAATTTACACTTGGGGGTTAGTGGTTCGAGAGGTGAAGGATGATGACTTGTACCACCTGAGTACCCCTTCGTTTGGTGTAAGGTATAGCGGGTTTCGAACCCACGAACACAAGGCTCTAAACATTCCAGTATCCCACTGTTTTATCCGGGAAGATCATACGACCTTCTCCTTTTAGACGACTTTAAATGTTTGTTGTAACGTCAATCCTTTGATTAACCGATCGCTTCTTTTTGAGGAATAGACCGGTATTCGGAAATATAAGCCGTTACCATACTTCATAATGCACAAGTCTTTGCAAGGGGCAATTAGTCATCAGGCACTTCGACGGAAACTCACACAGAACCGGAGTGAGTGCAGATTGACAACAAAAACAGTATTGTATTCTTGGCTGTCACAGTACGAAAGAAATAAAACCTATTTTCTCATTACTTAAGACAGTAGGCCTATGCCAGCTGTTGTTGTTTCAGTTAATTGCTTTGTTATCTGGATTTGTTATCTACCAATTCTGGAACGTGTTATGTTATAAACGGCCTTTGTAGAATTATGGTCAATAAAAAAAACCCGCTGACGTTCAGATGTGTTATACTTTGTTGCGTGCCCGAGGTCACTCATATTATTAAGAAATACACCGAGGAAGGGATTTGCTCCATTACATAATCTTACACATCCAGTGTATGGTTATGTAGTAACCTATATAGAGTTCACCCAACTGTACTCCCATTGGCTAAAAGCTCTAATGCAGTTGCACTAAAATTTCATGTAACACCGTCACGAATGATCAATCATGATGCGCATGACGTTCAACTATGCAAGTAAATGCGGCACGACAGAGCATTCATTGACGCTAATTTAATGTAACGTTTTTTCATATTTGTTTGAAATGAAATCGCGCGGTTCTTTAAAAAGAATCGATAGTTGTTACTTTAGTACTAACACGTTTCAGTAGATATATTTTCGATACATATCTTCGTTTGCACTCAAGTAAATCTGAAAATATTTAGAAAATATCATATTTTAGACCATTTATTGACATAAGGAATAAGTATTGATTTGACACTGCTGTTGCCAGAAAATTCCAAAATATTGGTCTAGGTATATAAAAAGCTTGTTTTGTGCCTTTGTGTCGTTTGGTGGACAATTGATAACGGTCTACATTTCTAGCGTATGAGATTGTTTTACAGGACAATCAGACAGAATTAACAAGTTAACAAGTTAACTACTGTTGTTTTGTTACGTATATTTTATGTTCTCTGAGGGTCTTTAATGGCTTGGCTGTTGTGCTGTTCAAAAGTGGTTCAATCGTGAGAATTATGTACAGACTGGCATATTTTCTGATAAATGTCAAATTTTGATATTAGTCGCCGTGTAAACTAATTTAAGTATGTATTTATACGCTTCACATTTGGATACCCTTACTCTGACTTTCATTTGTCGTAGGGACCGGTCTAAACTGATAATTTTGAATTTTCGTAGACTGCTTGGCGACATAAAAATTGTCAATTTATATAGCCCGCAATAAAGACTTATTCCATTTTGGTGTGGCGTTACATGCTTCATTAACATTTTCTTGGCTCCGTCACCTTTTGTTTCTCTATCAGACTGGATTTGAGACTTTCAAAAGCCTACAACGACAGATTTGTATGGGTGGAAATATTTCTACGGCCGAGGAAATATTTTTCTGTGAAATCTTAATTCTTTTGAATAAAATTTAATAAGTGAAAAAAAAAAGATGGGGTTTGTAAGAAAAAATTTTCATTGTAAAAATGAAAGTTTGTTTTGTTTTCAGTATAAAAGAATATTTTCTCTGAAATATTATGAGAAAAAAAGAGGAACTTGCGAGTCACCGTAGGCCTATATATCAAAACACCTTCGTCGTCAATATTTCAGCCATATCGTGGCGACATCCGAATTTTAGGCTGAAATAAGTCGTTCTAATTTACTAACAAAATTTAAAGTTAGGGATTTTGTGAATGAAATGACAGAAGAAGGAAATCATACACTTGAAAATAACACTTTGGTGACCTAATGGTTATAACTTCGGCCTTGAAGCCCGGAGACCTGGGATCAAACTCTGATTGGGTCATGCACCAAACTGGTAGTTGTTGTAGCTTTGCTTGGTGCTCAGCACTGACAGGTTAGAGTAAGGAAACATGATCGGTTGGTCTGGTGTCTTACCTCCTAACTTACGCCTTTTCAAGATAAACTGTCACCCAGTTGACTGGTGTGATTTTTGTGATGTAGATGAGTCCGAAGTACATTTTGTTTTAAGATGTCCCAGATATAATGTAATCAGAACTCAAATTATTGCAAAGCTATCACATTATGGTATTCTTCAGCACACATTACAGGCAGTTCTAGGTCCTCCACGAAACAGAGTTAAAGTTTTCAATGAAGTGGCGAAGTTCCTTTTTAATTCAAGGCGATTTTGAGTCGCCCCAACCCTCATCCCGATTATTTGAGTGCTGTCTCTAGTAACGTAGTATAGATTTACTCTTACTGTTAAGTGTGGCGTGCATCATCCCTTTTCAGGTAATTTCACTCATTCTCGCTACGAGTTTGAAACAGTCTTATACTCAACTCAAACAAAGGCCCACAACTTTTGCCATCGTGCTCTGGAGGAAGGCTATGAAACTCCCGAGGACTCCGTGGCCTAGTGGCTAGATTGATGGCCTATCACACTGACCTGTCCACGACCCTCTTGTTAATGCGACCTTTGTGAGTTCAAGCCCAGCCCATGCTCTGTCAACAACTTGATGGTCGTGGGTTTGCTCGCACCATAATGCTTTCCGCAGTTGTATAAGTGAAATATTCTGGAGTACTCTTAAAATAAATAGGGGCCTCCATGGCTCAGTTGGTTAGCGCGCTAGCGCAGCGTAATGGCCCAGTAGCCTCTCACCAATGTGGTCGCTGTGAGTTCAAGTCCAGCTCATGCTGGCTTCCTCTCCGGCCGCTTGTGGGAAAGTCTGCCAGCAACCTGCGGATGGTCGTGAGTTTCTCCCGGGCTCTGCCCGGTTTCCACCCACCATAATGCTGGCCGCCGTCGTATAAGTGAAATATTCTTGAGTAGAGTGTAAAATACCAATCAAATAAATAAAGAAATCTTAAAATAAATACACCCATAAATATAAAAGGTTTTGAAGCTCATCCTGTATTTGACTAAAACGGATGCTCAGATCTCTCGGAATCTTTTATATAGCTCATGCTGTACTTCCATCGACCCAAGACTCAGATCTCATGAGGCTGTGCTCAGGAGAGATATGTATATACAGTGTCTGAAGTTATAAAACATGTAACATGTAAGAGTTCGGACAATGTTGTGTACAATACTGAGTTCTTTATATACGATTGTGTACTCTTAAGTTTCAAAATAGAATGGCTTCTAGCGGGTTGTTGTTTTCGGCGCAATTGCGATTCAGGTTCAAGCTGGACTGACCATTGTTCTCCAAAAGTACCGGTTTGCCCCCAAATTGTCGTCGCAATGGTAGGAATGGACGAAAGATCACACATGCTGCTTTAGCCAGAAATACCACATTACCATCCACTACCTTCATCAGTGAAATATATTGCCATACATTTTCCTCTTCAATTTAACATTTAATTTGTATTTACCCATTCGTGCTGAGAAAAAATTCATCAGTGGAAAATTCATTTTATGGAAAATGTGCTAATAACGTTAATTTGGATACAACACTGCGATTTAAGGTCATTTTTTTCATAAATAGAATGAATTTCACAATGGCAATGTTTTAGCCATGTATAAAGCGGTGGTCATAAATAAACACTGAAAGTCATAAATGTGCAATTTGTGGAATATACATGGCTTCAGGATGATATAGCATCGTGACTGCAAGCCTCTTACCACCAATACAGAGTGCACATGAATGAAATTCGTCGTCTAACTTGCCGTCTAACTCCGGTTTCCCCCACCCATAAAACTGACCATAATTGGTATAACTAAAACAAATATTGAGTATGAACAAAAATAATATGTGGATACGGTTAAGCTTTGAGTTAGAGCAAGTTCCGGACATGTCAGAGTCTGAAAGGGAGTCCAATGTTGCAGTTTAGCACAAAGTCTCCGGTCTGCCTGTTATCAATCATACATACTTGTGCCAATGTTAAAATAAGTGATAAATCTAAAACAATGACATCGTTTAGATCTTTCAGAGTGCATCTGGGTTATAGGCTCCTCCATAGTCAAAAGAGCTCTCACTGCAGCAGTCACAAGACCTGGTGGCCCTGATTTGGGATTGTCAAGAATAGGGTACACATTGTGGTGGCAGGGATACAGTGGGATGAGTTTGCTGCAGGTCAGAAACAAAATAGGGTTGTTGAAACATATCGGCCCCCAGCCGACTGTGATTGTATTACATTGTGGTGGGAATGACATAGGCAAAGCAACTATACGAAAGATTGGCTATGTTTTCTTTATTTGATTACATCATGAATGAGTTCCCGAATGTGAAAATAATCTGGTCACAAATATTACCGAGATTAGAATGGCGATATTCGGGCAACAACGCTGCTATGAATCAAGCCAGGAAAACTCCTCCACCGGAGGTCTAGTCATGAAGAATAGGGGGTTGATTCTCTCTCATAGAGATATAGAGAACAATCCGACTGCATTTCTTGACTCTGATGGAGTACATTTGTCACCAGTTGGAAATCATACATTTCTGAACACGTTGCAGGGTGGGCTAGAGTTTTTCAAAATGACCGGAGGTTCAATTTACTCGTCTTATTAGTTGTTGGCATTGTTCACGGCTGCTGTTTGTGCTGAGCTCCTAGCCTACACTATGTGTGGCGGTGTGCTTTGGTTTACTTCTTCTAAACCGTCGCACATTTGGCGATAGGAGCGGCACAAACCCAACTAACAAAATTTTCATGCATATTAAATGAATCTGACCTCTGCATCGCCCAGGGTCAAGACTGATTATGATAAGAACTTTGATTCTGTTGATGATGTGAATACAACTTCAAGGCGCAGTGGCAGCGATCTATAAACACAAGGGCACGTTCTGATGTAAAACATCATGTTTATTTGATTAGACACTTGACATAAACAGGTTTAAATGTACAATGTTTGTCTTCCATGGAAAATAAGGATTGTAGGTAAGGCTAAAGGAAAGTGGCGATTATATCTGCATTTTGGAGAATCACAACTTGATATCAAAATGGTCCACAGGTTAATATTTTACCGATGACAAGGGGGAATGGGCGATTTGGACATCAGTTGGATATGTACTTGGCTCCAGTTCTTTCAGGCTATTGACGAGGGAACAGAAGCCTTCATACCTCGTCAAATCTCCTCCAGGAGGCAGCTGGAAAAATCTTACAGACTCGCCATTCCTGTAAAGACATATTTTACAACAAACATGTAGAGACGAAGCGCTGGCAAGTTACAGTAAGTAAAGTTACAGTAAGTATTGTTCACTTGTTTGTTGTTGTTTTTTTTTTTTAATTTTATTGGCGTTTCACATCGTGTTCAGGGATAATTCACGTGTATACACACGGTCACACGTATCAGCGGAGGAAACCAAGTCAACTCCACACTTCAACGCTTATTCGACAAACGTCCTGACGTGAAGGCTTCCGTCGAACATGCGGGGGCTGGGTTCGAACACGCCACTCTACTTGTGAAAGCCTAGTAGTGTCAACTGAGGCAAGGAAGATAGGTCAGCTGACTGGCATTGTTCAGTATTTTGTTCAAGTTGCTCTTACGTATACCTGGAAGATTTATCTCCCCTACAAATGTGCTCCATTACCTGTGTTACAGGGTGTATTTCTGTGACAACTCGTGCTCCATTACCTGTGTTACAGGGTGTATTTCTGTGACAACTCGTCACTTGTGTATCTCGAGTAATCCGTTTTCAGTTTATTTCTTTTATTGAGAATTTCTCTGACCAATTATAGGTATCGATTTTTATGTTGCCTTGGAGATGACATACAGGTACCAAAGGAAAGCCTGCAAACTCCGTTGGCTGGCGTGTTATCAAAGTGTCAGGAATATTCTTTACAGGAACTCTAAGTGCATCTAGACCAGTATTCAACCCACACAAAATATAATTTCACTTCACAGTCACCATTTAAAGGATTCACTACGTGGAAGCCGAAACGAGTTTCTGCTTATTTTAAAGGAAGCGTGTTTCTTGATTATATGTATACCTACCGTTGAGTACAGTTTACACATATAAATACATAAACCCTTCGTATTATTAGCTATTGGTAAAATCTTCAAAAATACTTTGTGAGACCCAGTGCGCACCATGCAAGCATTGTGCACACGCGCGTAGTAATACACATATTAATAATGTGGCTTTACGTGCTTTCAGTGTGACATGTAAAATGTGTGTCCGGGATGTAGCTCCGAATTCACTTATATAAAGCAAGTCATTTGTAGATGTTACCGAATGTAATCGACGTTTGGCCGATCTGTAGCAATGTCGTACACTGTAATATAGTGTATACTTTATATAGCTAGGTAATTCTTTTACTGATAACATGCTCTTTCTTTCCTTTCTGCAGACCATTACAGATCGTATGGACATTAAATTTGTTCACTGTTATTAGAGAGTTAACTTAATGCAATTCCTACCTTTAATGTGAAGAGGCATTCTAGAGAAACATACACTAATGAAACTGTTACAGATGACTTAGTCATTTCAAGTTAAGAATCCTTGCCCTTGTTTACCGGAAATTATCCAAGTTTCAAAACGATGACAAGGCGATCCCCTGTGTACACTAGATCATTAAATCTTATCTGCAAGACAGTCAAATTTCGTATTTTCATCAACGCAATTGCACGAAAGCTAGGATCTATTATGAAAGACCTACCTGCAGAGAAGGAGCCTCACGGAGTTTGGTAAATGAAGCAGGAAGGCTTCCTGGTCCTGAAGTTAGATAATAGCAGTCATCAGGTGAATAGAGCAAAAAACAAAAACAAAAAAAAAGCGACAACAAAAGTCACAACTTGATTTCAAGGGACTTATTTATTTATTTGGCAAAAACCCACGACCACCCGTAGGTTGTTGCCAGGCCAGCATGAGCTAGATTTGAACATTTGAACTCTGCAGGCCCTCGATTTCAAGCTATATCACCACCAATAGACCGATATTCTGACGAGAATCTGGCGAGAATAAATCTGGCCAGTTTAAGACGAGGTAGAAGCGAAAGCTTGTCGTTCAACTAATCTGTTAAGCATTTCAGCATTGTAGATTAACACACATCCTAACTAAAAATAGTTAGTTTTAGGCTAAAGGCCATTCGCCGGAACTGCCTGACTCAAGCCACACCGGAACTAGCTGCAGATGCATTCGACCAATCCACACCACTGGTAAAATTTCGTTGGTTTTGCGAAATACTCCTTTTTACACCACATCTCTAAGACTTGGTTGAAATTATGAGCTCACAGCTCTTTCCTCATGAGAACATAACAGCACTAAGCTACACGTATCAACGCGAACATCGTGTCAGTTAATAATGATGATTAGTCTATACCTGGTTTCAGTTGGGTACAGGTTGTGTGTCTGATATCTGTCTGGCTTCAGGTGGGTACAGGTTGTGTGTCTGATATCTATCTGTTCTCTTCAGGTGGGTACAGGTTGTGTGTCTGATATCTGTCTGGCTTCAGGTGGGTACAGGTTGTGTGTCTGATATCTATCTGTTCTCTTCAGGTGGGTACAGGTTGTGTGTCTGATATCTGTCTGGCTTCAGGTGGGTACAGGTTGTGTGTCTGATATCTATCTGTTCTCTTCAGGTGGGTACAGGTTGTGTGTCTGATATCTGTCTGGCTTTAGGTGGGTACAGGTTGTGTGTCTGATATCTGTCTGGCTTTGGATGGGTACAGGTTGTGTGTCTGATATCTGTCTGGCTTCAGGTGGGTATAGGTTGTGTGTCTGATATCTGATTGGCTTTAGGTGGGTATAGGTTGTATGTCTGATATCTGTTTGGCTTCAGGTGGGTACAGGTTGTGTGTCTGATGTCTGCATGGTTTCGAGTGTGGTACTGGTTGTGTGTCTGATATCTGTCTGGCTTCAAGTGAGGTACTGGATGTGTGTCTGATATCTGCCTGGCTTCGAATGAGGTACTGGTTGTGTGTCTGATATCTGCCTGGCTTCGAGTGGGGAACTGGTTGTGTGTTTGATATCTGTCTGGCTTTGGATGGGTACTGGTTGTGTGTCTGATATCTGTCTGGCTTTGGATGGGTACTGGTTGTGTGTCTGATATCTGCCTGGCTTTAGATGGTTACTGGTTGTGTGTCTGATATATGTATGGCATTAAGTGGGTAGTGGTTGTCTTCCTGATATCTGCCTGGCTTCGAGTGTGGTACTGGTTGTGTGTCTGATGTCCGCATGGTTTCGAGTGGGGTAGTAGTTATCTAATGTCAGATATCTGCCTAGTTTAGAGTGGGAGTGTGTCTGATATCTGCCTGGCTTCAGGTGGGTACTGGTTGTGTTTCTGATATCTGCCTAGCTTCGAGTGTGGTACTGGCTGTGTGTCTGATATCTGCCTGGCTTCGAGTGGGTACTGGCAGTATGTCTGATATCTGCCTGGCTTAGAGTGGGTACTGGTTGTGTTTCTGATATCTGTCTGACTTCGAAAGGGCACTGGTTGTGTGTTCGATATCTGCCTGACTTCCACTGGTTATGTACTTCATATCCATATGGCTTCGGGTGGATACTGATCGTGTTTTGGACATCTGGTATGTAGTTAGTCCATGCCAGCTACGTGTATGATAAATGCATAACACCACAACAATAACGAGAATGCGATAGTTGGCAAATGGTCTCTCGTATCTGTAGAAATATGCTCTCGTCAATACACCCCACGCAGGATTTTATTCTAAATGTTCATGTCAGTTGTGCGTATCTATTTCATGTTCAAATCCTGCAGCGAAAACATATAAATTGTGTGCACATATCTACCAAGAAAACATACAAATAGTGTGCACATATCTACCAAGAAAACATACAAATAGTGTGCACATATCTACCAAGAAAACATACAAATAGTGTGCACATATCTACCAAGGAAACTTACAAATTGTGTGCACATATCTACCAAGAAAACATACAATAGTGTGCACATATCTACCAAGAAAACATACAAATAGTGTGCACATATCTACCAAGAAAACTTACAAATTGTGTGCACATATCTACGAAGAAAACATACAAATTATGTGCACATATCTGCCAAGGAAACATACAAATAGTGTGCACATATCTACCAAGAAAACATACAAATAGTGTGCACATATCTACCAAGAAAACTTACAAATTGTGTGCACATATCTACGAAGAAAACATACAAATTATGTGCACATATCTGCCAAGGAAACATACAAATAGTGTGCACATATCTACCAAGAAAACATACAAATTGTGTGCACATATCCACCAAGAAAACATATAAATTGTGTGCACATATCCACCAAGAAAACATACAAATTGTGTACACATATCCACCAAGAAAACATACAAATTGTGTGCACATATCCACCAAGAAAACATATAAATTGTGTGCACATATCCACCAAGAAAACATATAAATTGTGTGCACATATCCACCAAGAAAACATATAAATTGCGTGCACATATCCACCAAGAAAACATAGAAATTGTGTGCACATATCCACCAAGAAAACATATAAATTGTGTGCACATATCCACCAAGAAAACATACAAATTGTGTGCACATATCCACCAAGAAAACATACAAATTGTGTGCACATATCTACCAAGAAAACATATAAATTGTGTGCACATATCCACCAAGAAAACATACAAATTGTGTGCACATATCCACCAAGAAAACATACAAATTGTGTGCACATATCCACCAAGAAAACATATAAATTGTGTGCACATATCCACCAAGAAAACATATAAATTGTGTGCACATATCCACCAAGAAAACATATAAATTGCGTGCACATATCCACCAAGAAAACATAGAAATTGTGTGCACATATCCACCAAGAAAACATATAAATTGTGTGCACATATCCACCAAGAAAACATACAAATTGTGTGCACATATCCACCAAGAAAACATATAAATTGTGTGCACATATCTACCAAGAAAAGCCTAGATGTTGCTTGTTTTGGGTTTTGCTTTCAACCTTTGCCCAACATCGAGTGCACATACTTAATTTAATACTCAAACATATATATCTCACCGTCGCCAAGTGAAAGTTGGTTGGGTATCTGATATCAGCCATGCAAAGAGTGCATATTACTTGTACGCATAACAACACCTAACACTATCAACGAGTAGACCATGATTGCTGAGAAATACTCATTGCAGTGCTGATATACAACTGGCCTACATATTCACCCAACGACGATTTCAAAATAATGATAAAAGCAAAGATAAATACCTGCACATTCCTACAAGAGAAGTTCAAACCGTTTATGTTACAGGCGAAATCATCCGAGTGGAAAGGAAGGAAGAGTTTCGGCTGGCTGAACACACGGTTGTTGTTGCTCACAGAGATGTGATACACTCTAGGTTCGTCCGTGTCGTTTGTGATAAGGCCAAGTGGCGTGGGACACACGACTTCACCAGAGTGGCGGAAGACTGCTTTTGAATAGTAAGGTGTGCTCTCTCTCACTGCTAAGTCGTATTCCTGGAGAAAGAGCACAATTTATTTCCTTCATTGATTTGATTGATTGGAATTTAACGCGCGTACACGCAAGAATATTTAATCCATGATCGGTTTTATGGGTGGAGAAAACAGAAATGACTGAAGTAAACCACCGCTCTACGCTAGGTATCTTATAAGCGCCTTGATTTAAAGCGAAAGTCGAAACACAAGGCGAATGCTGGATTCGAACAAGCGACCCAATTGGTCAAGGGCTTATCAGTCGCTGCGACGCTGTGCTTTAAGCGTCTGACGTAGCAAAGCCCTATTTCAGAATACAATAATCACTGTTTTATATCATTATTTCTCTGAATAAACCAGAATAAAATACCAAGCTTTCTTTCTACTGCCGATTTTCCTATTTCGACAAAATGGAAGAGAACACATTTTGTGCTTCTTATGGTTATCAAGGAGAATAAAAGAGGTTGGTCAGCTGTCTTTCTTTGTTGTTTAATGTAACGATCCAAACAACAAAGAAAGACACGAAAGACAATAATCTTCAACCACTCGGCCACGCTTCACTCCTATACTCCATGAAGATGAGGATGAATTTTCTACATCGTTCATACTTACAAACTTGCAAGTTAGGTTGTCGGAAGCTGCAAATTTCGATCCGTACACTACAGTACGGTCGCACTTCCGGGTCTTGAAATCACATAGTCCCCCTTTCGGCAAGCCCAGAACTTCGGGTGGTGTGTTGATATCAATGGAGCAGTCGTCCCCAATCCAGCCCGCTTCACACTGGCATTCACCTGAGGAGGCACTGACCATGTTACAGCAACATTTGACGTCATGTGATATACATTAGCTTCTCCAGGGTGAAGCACTATCATTGGAAACACCGTTTGGGGACATATTTTGAATTAGTAACTTGTTATCATGGAAGATAACTCTAAAAGTGTACCTAAAGAAATTCAGCTTTATTCAGCTGGTCCAGCTAAATACTTGGCTTACTCTCCGGCCCTATGTGGGAAGGTCGGGGAGCAACCTGCGGATGGTTGTGGGTTTCCCCCGAGCTCTGCACGGTTTCCTCTCATCATGATGCTGGCCACCGTTGTATAAGTGAAACATTCTTTAGTACGGCGTAAAACACCGATCAAATAAATAAATAAATAAATAACTTTTCTGAAAAATGTCAATCAAGAGAATTATAGGGTGGGAAACGGGGCAGCACAGAGATTCTCACAATGTAACGTTTGTTCGTGGATCCCACACGCAAACGATATGGACACGTGTTTTCTTTTCTGGTAAACCAAATACGACCTTACTTTCTACCGATCAAGCGCTGTGATATATTCGTAATTCACAGCGATGTGTACGCCACGTGTGAAGATGAATGTTAATCTGCATAATTACGCCGTATTATACAAGGGGAGGTAACCTTGTCAAAAACTTCAGCTGTGTTTCAAGATATAGTGACTTGAGTGAGTAGATAGGTATAAAAGAAACCTCGGATAAAACTGAACGTTCGTTCGTCCCACTCAAGGTCAGATATTTGTCAGTAGACATCTGGCAAAACAATTTTTTGTGCCGTCGGCCGTATGTCTCTTCCAGTATGAATTCCCGCTTTCCAGTGAATAGCGGATGTGAAGAGTTTCTGTGCACAACATTATTTTAAATAAGATGTTCAGACAGAATTCAGGCTGTCAGGTTTATCCCTTGAAAAGAGGAATAGTTACCTTACCCATAACACAATTTCCGTTGAAAGAACATTCGTTTGGACAACTAGTCCCCATCACTTGATCAAGCACAGACGGTGAGTTGTCCCGAATCCAGAGCGTTGTATTCCTTCGCACCTCAGACCTACAGTTGTGTTTAAACGATTCTAAGGCGGCTAGGGTCCATTCTGTTGTGCCAGAGAGCTGAAGATGACAAAACATTGATGGAGATACTAAGCCACTAACATGGAAAAGCTTTTATTTCTATACCGCAACAAGCTATGAACGTGTGACTAATAAAAATTGTTCCGAACTTAAAGCGCATTTGACTGGCCTGAAATTCTAACTTCTCAAATAATGTTCATTCGCGGGATTTCAAAACATTAGTTGGATAATCTTTTTGAAGACAGTCAAAAAAATCGCTTGTGTTATTTTGTTTAAAGACTGAAAGAATCTCCCCCTATGGGAGTTATGAGAATTTTTGAAGAGAGCCTTGAAGAATCTTCCCTATATGAGAGTTTTTGAAGACAACCTAGAGGAATTTTCACTATACGAGAGTTTTGAAGACAGCCTAGAAGAATCTTCATTATTTGAGAGTTTTGCAGACAGCCTAGAAGAATCTTTATTGTTCACCACATATGAGTTTCTGGATATGGCATGCCGTACTCTTTGGCTGACACGTTAACATATATTGCATACTATCCGTTTTATTCATATCATTTTCATTGTGTGCGTCCAACTTACCAGCACGTCGATAGTGCAAAAGTGGATGTCAAGATCCATTTCCAAGTTACTGACTTTTGAACAAGGTTGAAACGCAGGGGACCGTTGAAAAAAGCGTACACAATGCTGTCTAGCTTTCTGCTCATTCCATCCATTGATCCATTTAGGTACCTGCCGATTGACAAACCCCAACAGATATAATCATTACGTAAACAATGTGACCCACCCTCTTCTGCAACACATAAATCATGGGATATATGTATATATTTGTATGGAACAGTTCTTCCAAAAGGGAAGGCGTAGAAATCACGTAGAGGTCAGAGGTCACTTTGAATCAAAGTCAATCCCCGCCAGATATAGGTCATTCAGTCAGTCAGAGAGAGCTTGATTTGCACTCAGGGCCACTGCATTGGTGAGAGGGTCCTGGGCAATTGCGCTGCACTAGCACGCTAACCACTAGGCCACGGAGACCTCTCTCCCCTCCCTCTCCAAACTGTTGACATCTTATTATATTTAATTCACGACGCAATGGACTGCTTTTGATTACAATGGCCACAGATGGGTCTACATTGGTGTAATTTGTCTCTGTAAATGATTACCGTGTATGAATGGACGCGATTACGTCACAGTATCCAGTAATGAAGTCCAGTCTACATTCTTACCGTAAATTCGGTGTCCGTGTACAACGGGAAAACGGGTCTAACATCGTCGTCATTCAAACCATCGCTGTTTTCTACTTGTCTCTTTCTCCGCCGGGCCGACGACGGTGGAATCTGAGTACAGTATTCGTCCGTCACCACGGGGTCCAGGATGCCGCACTGCTGAGGGGACACCCTGCTACAGTTCACTTCCTGTGATATCTGTGACATTTGGGTCGTGCAATGACATTCACCCACCTGGGCTGGGTCAAGGTCGATATCAGGATAGCCATAATACGACTCCTTTGTGGTTTTAATTCTGAAAATCGGAGAATAAGCGGAGAATAAAGATCAACACTGCTAAAGACTGACAGCTCCCACATTTTCTTTCAGAGTGCGTTGCATGGTGGCGGTTTTACGCTTTCGTCGTTTTTTTTATCGACGGCTATCAAGTTAGTAGGTGCATGGAGGAAAACAGGTAAAACCCATAAAAACCATCATGTACTCGACCAACGTCAGCGATCAGCAGATCAAAACCATCATGTAAACGACCAACGTCAGCGATCAGCAGATCAAAACCATCATTTACTCGACCAACGTCAGCGATCAGCAGATCAAAACCATCATGTACCCGACCAACGTCAGCGATCAACAGATCAAGACCATTTTGTGCTGAAGTCCAAAACTCCTGTATACCGTGGAGTGATACCTGACATTGTTTAAAACTAAAATCTTCAAAGAAAGTACAGCTTACGAAACTGTACGATAGGAAAAGAGTTAAACACAATTAAAGCCATTCACCCAGCGTATATTATGGACTTCTTAGACTCACATATTGAGAAAACAAGCAGAAACAGCGGGCAGATTATCCACAAAATAATGTGTCTTTTCAAAGAACGTTGTGAAAATGGTGGACCAATCCAGTTGGCCAAGGGTTTGTATCTCATTGCCTACTTATACAAAATCGGACATACTGCATCTTGTTCATTTTGAAATTCAGAAATATCGTTTTTTTAGGACACTTTACCATCTCCTGTGGTGTTTTCCATCAGTTAGTGGGCTGTTAGGGGGTTGTATGGAAAAGGCTTCAATAATAGCTGCCATACAGTCAACATGTACCAAATAAATGGATCTGATAAATCAGATCCAATCAAAGTCGTACTAACCGTGCAAATCATGGTCAAATCAAGTTGGAATTATTTCAGTGTCTCTTCTTATTTATTGACCACATATAATACTTTGGCTAAAAGGTAGTCTCAGTCATTGCTGTGCCGAATCCCTTTGTTCATTATTCCAAATAAAGCAGTCGCACAGTTACTACACAGTTACCGGGCAGTTGTGCAGCAGACACACAGTTACTACACAGTTACCGGGCAGTGGTGCAGCAGTGGCACGCTTACCACACAGTTATCGGGCAGTTGTGGTGCAGCAGTCGCACAGTTATCATACAGTTACCAGACAGATCTGGTGCAGCAGTAGCACAGTTACTACACAGTTACCGGGCAGTCGCACAGTTACTAAACAGTTACTGAGCAGTTGTGGTGCAACAGTAGCACAGTTACTACACAGTTACCGGGCAGTCGCACAGTTACTACACAGTTACCAGGCAGTTGTGGTGCAACAGTAGCACAGTTACTACACAGTAACCGGGCAGTCGCACAGTTACTACACAGTTACTGAGCAGTTGTGGTGCAACAGTAGCACAGTTACTACACAGTTACTGAGCAGTTGTGGTTCAGCAGTAGCACAGTTACTACACAGTAACCGGGCAGTCGCACAGTTACTAAACAGTTACCAGGCAGCTGTGGTGCAACAGTAGCACAGTTACTATACAGCAACCGGGCAGTCGCACAGTTACTACACAATTACCAGGCAATTGTGGTGCAACAGTAGCACAGTTACTACACAGTTACCGGGCAGTCGCACAGTTACTACACAGTTACTGAGCAGTTGTGGTTCAGCAGTAGCACAGTTACTACACAGTAACCGGGCAGTCGCACAGTTACTAAACAGTTACCAGGCAGTTGTGGTGCAACAGTAGCACAGTTACTACACAGTTACCGGGCAGTCGCACAGTTACTACACAGTTAAAAGGCAGTTGTGGTGCAACAGTAGCACAGTTACTACACAGTAACCGGGCAGTCGCACAGTTACTAAACAGTTACCAGGCAGTTATGTTCAGCAGTAGCACAGTTACTAGACAGTAACCGGGCAGTAGCACAGTTACTACAAAGTTACTGAGCAGTTGTGGTGCAACAGTAGCACAGTTACTACACAGTAACCGGGCAGTCGTACAGTTACTAAACAGTTACCAGGCAGTTGTGGTGCAACAGTAGCACAGTTACTACACAGTAACCGGGCAGTCGCACAGTTACTACACAGTTACCAGGCAGTTATGTTCAGCAGTAGCACATTTACTACACAGTAATCGGGCAGTCGCACAGTTACTACACAGTTACTGAGCAGTTGTGGTTCAGCAGTAGCACAGTTACTACACAGTAACCGGGCAGTCGCACAGTTACTACAAAGTTACTGAACAGTTGTGGTGCAACAGTAGCACAGTTACTACACAGTAACCGGGCAGTCGCACAGTTACTACACAGTTACTGAGCAGTTGTGGCGCAACAGTAGCACAGTTACTACACAGTAACCGGGCAGTCGCACAGTTACTAAACAGTTACCAGGCAGCTGTGGTGCAACAGTAGCACAGTTACTACACAGCAACCGGGCAGTCGCACAGTTACTACACAGTTACCAGGCAATTGTGGTGCAACAGTAGCACAGTTACTACACAGTAACCGGGCAGTCGCACAGTTACTAAACAGTTACTGAGCAGTTGTGGTTCAGCAGTAGCACAGTTACTACACAGTAACCGGGCAGTCGCACAGTTACTAAACAGTTACCAGGCAGTTGTGGTGCAACAGTAGCACAGTTACTACACAGTTACCGGGCAGTCGCACAGTTACTAAACAGTTACTGAGCAGTTGTGGTTCAGCAGTAGCACAGTTACTACAAAGTTACCGGGCAGTCGCACAGTTACTACACAGTTACTGAGCAGTTATGGTGCAACAGTAGCACAGTTACTACACAGCAACCGGGCAGTCGCACAGTTACTACACAGTTACCGGGCAGTCACACAGTTACTACACAGTTACCAGGCAGTTGTGGTGCAACAGTAGCACAGTTACTACACAGTTACCGGGCAGTCGCACAGTTACTAAACAGTTACTGAGCAGTTGTGTTTCAGCAGTAGCACAGTTACTACACAGTTACAGGGCAGTCGCACAGTTACTACACAGTTACCAGGCAGTTGTGGTGCAACAGTAGCACAGTTACTACACAGTAACCGGACAGTCGCACAGTTACTACACAGTTACTGAGCAGTTGTGGTTCAGCAGTAGCACAGTTACTACACAGTTGCCGTACAGGCAAATGAAATGATTTATGACCATTCTGTTTTTAGTATTTAAGCTTTCCAAGACAAGTGAAACCCAATACGCATCAAACTGCTTTCGAAATATAGATTTGAAGCAAATCTTCACAAAACTTCGAAACGTGAAAATGCAATAAATTGAAATAAAGTAAATTTGCAAGAAAAGTTCTCGAAAGATGCAGACATATTTACGAAGTTAAGCAAAAGTGATGAGAGATGACTAATCAATGTACAGACAAAATGAATAGGTATTGGTGGAAAATTTAAAACATAATATTAGAATAACTTTACCTCCACGTCGACCCGTAGTTATTTACAACACAAAAATGGCTACGGTTAAATAAAAAAAAGTCACAGTCATTGCTGTGCCGGATCCCATTCGGGTCTATGTACTCGTCCTCCGCATTCCCGTTGAAGTTCCCGCACAGCCCTGTCACCTGTCCTACGTCAGCTGGGGAGGGGATGATCTTGATGTAACCGTTCCTGATCTCAACTGCCAGACCAGTAGGCAGTTCTACCTGTAGAATGTAACCAACAGCAGTGTATGGGGAATCAAACAGTCACCGACTAAACACTATGGACTCAAATGTCAAATGTGAGATATTTTATGCTATTTTAGGCCAACAAGAAAGGCAATGAACAGATATCGACTCTCAGACTGCTCTTTGATTATCAATCTGTAACTCTAATCATTAGATACATGTATAGTGGCTGTCAGACCTCTCTTTAATAGGCCAACTAGAGCAGCAATAAACAATGACCGTAAGTTTGGGGAATGCTTTATGACAGGCCAACTAGAGCAGCAATGAACAATGACGGTGATTTTGGGGAATGCTTTATGACAGGCCAACTAGAGCAGCAATGGACAATGATGGTGATTTTGGGGATTGCCCTATGACAGGCCAACTACAACGGCGATGACTAGATATAATATGGTTAAAGACGTAGTGCACGGAGAGTAAAATCAGGGCTGTGACGGCATTGTGATGTCAAGCTGTCAAACGGTCACTCGTAACCGATGCGCTCTGATAGGTCAACTAGACCGACAATGACCAGGTATCGTGACTGTCAGACTGCTGTCTGATAGGCCAGCTAGACCGGCAATGACCAAATATCGTGACTGTCAGACTGCTCTCTCAGAGGTAAACTTGACCGGCAATGACCAAATATCGTGACTGTCAGACTGCTGTCTGATAGGCCAGCATGCTCTCTGATAGGCCAACTAGATCGGTAATGACCAGATGTCGTAATCGCCAGTCTGCTCTCTGATAGGCCAGCTAGACTGGCAATGACCAGATATCGTAAACTGTCAGACTGCTGTCTGATAGGCCAGCTAGACCGGCAATGACCAGACATTGTAAACTGTCAGACTGCTGTCTGATAGGCCAGCTAGACCGGCAATGACCAGATATCATAATCACCAGCCTGCTCTCTGATAGGCCAACTAGACAGACAATGACCAGATATCGTGACTGTCAGACTGCTCTCTCATTGACCAACCAGATCGACAATGACCAGATATCGTAATCGCGGGCAGGCTCTCTAATGGGCTACACAGAACAGCATTAAAAGATGTAGTTACTGATAGGCTGCTATCTGATAGGCCAGCTAAACCGGCAATGACCAGATATCGTGACTGTCAGACTGCTCTCTGATAGACTAACTAGTTCGGCAATGACCAGATATCGTAATCACCAGCCTCCTCTGTGATAGGCCAACTAGAACAGCATTAACAGATATAGTTACTGTTAGCGTGCATTATGATAGGACAAGTGGAACCTAAATCGAGGACCATTAACTAAAAACATACGTACATTTTATATTGTATCAGATTTGGACTCATTATAGGTGCTAACGTTCACATGTCCACATGTCCACATGTAAATCACAAACACCCTTCTTATGACCATATATGTGTATTTTAACTTAAATTAAAAATAATATAATCATGAGAAAAAGAAAACGGATCTTAGTGGTCGGCACAGCATTTTGAGTAATTCTAATCCAGACGCTTGACCAGATTGACGTTAAGGGTCAAGTACATATCACCGCCGTTGCCTCCGTGGTAGCCTATGATTGGCTGGTTGGCAGATTTGTCTTGAACAAGAGATTTTTCTTTCCCAAACAGATCAACTATTTATGATCATAAAGTCAGCCACTAAATCTGAATTAACTAATAAAATAGTATTGCAGAAATGTTCTAAAAATATTTTAAAAAATCTACGCCGCTTATCAACAAAATAAATAGCAAATGATTGTCAGTGCCTATCCACTCATTTGGTGACGCCATTTTGCCATGTTACAGCTATCTAGAGTGACCTCACAAAACCTAGGAGCTCTCCCGTACTATCGGTATCAAGCAATGTGACAATGAGAAAATAAAAACAAATACAACTGATACCCATTCAAAGAGTATAATTCTGTTCCGTTTTCAAAGGGCAGGTGTTTCTTTTAGTTTGGCGCTCGGTCAAGGCGATGTTCGTGGACACAAGAGCCGTGTTTCAGTGGTGTTGCTCGTCCTCATCTTCGAATTTTTTTCTGTAATAATTGTGTCCTATATCTTTTTTCTCTATGTATATATAGTGTCAGCTTTTATGCTTACTTCAAGGTTTTTTGGAATCGCTCACTGACATGGCCATAAAGCGTACAGCTATCAGTATCATACACCCGTGACCTAACATGATTATATCAGATTACATCTGTCCTAAAATAAATCTGTAGCGCATTAACAAAGTAAGAAATGCAAAATTTCATTCAACCCAAATGGGCGGTTTGTTTTAAGGTGTGTTTAGATTATATTGCTGTATCGCCCTACGGGATATAGAAAATCTCTCATTTTCGAAATTATTTCCTACCTTCTGAGGGACAAACTGCCGCAGGTACATATCGAGGGGTTGTCATGATTGCATTGTCTGTCAAGTCTGTCATTGCCTACTTATCCGTCACATGTGTGAAACCAAGAATGAATTCCTTAACTGCGAAAACGAGACACACTGTCCTTATAGAGGTTGTATCATGACACAGTAAGGCTTCTGACAAAAGAATTCGCAAGCCAATGAAACAGCGGCAAGTTGTACAATGAAGGTAGTCAGCACTCGACCCTATGTTGTTAGACGAGGGGGGGTAAGGGTCCAGGTACTAGACTGGAGTAATTCCAGACCATTGAACAGTCGAACATACTGCTATTTACAGTTAGAATGACAGTTTGAATGAGGCCTTACTAGATGCCGTATTTCAGCGATTACGCGTGACCATTTGCCAACTGTCGTCCCTGCTCTGGTTTTGCTCTCTTCGCTGCAGTCTGTCATACCTTGTATTTCGTGCCGTTATTCGATGTGGTGACTCTCATCTGATTCCTGTTGCAGCCGTACACCCGCACTCGGGTTGTCTGATAAGCCAGGTTATCTTTACAGGTAGAAAACACAAAAATCTGCTCGCCTGATCTAACAGCGGCACCACAAATACAATATGGGATTGTCCCACAAAGCTGGAAATATCCACGCACCTGAAATAAACATCATTATGTGGTGTTATCAAGTCATGATCGTATGTATGCTTCTTATATGGGTAAATAATTCATTCAAAATTTATATAATAACATAAACCAACGGATGGTTGTGGGTGCCTTGATGGACAAGACTGGCATATGTCTCTATCAGAAATAACATCGTCAAAAAATTAGTTTTATCAGTCAGAAATTTCATCATGCATCTTCTTTCCAAATCAAACACAACAAAATTCACAAAAAAGTAACGTCCCTCTGTTACATCTTTTTTTTTACCGCATTCTGGTGTTTCGTTAACAACAGATTTTCAGTCATAGTTCCTTTATTTTAAGAGTTCGCCATATCCAAGACGGTTGGGAGCAAGACAGAGTCATTGTCTTTGGCTTCAATAATTGTACATCCACATTCTATATAAATGCGCAATAATAATGTTGTAAATGAAACATACTTACCTCTATAGGTAAGGTCTTGTGGCGGTACAACACAAACTCGCCGGGCATTTGTACGTCAAATCGTCTGTGTAACAAATTAATACCTTTTGTGGAATTGAGAATTGGTCTACAAATTGCTTTCGAGGCAGAGAACGCATTTTTGAACTTAAATATAATGCCACAGGAACGTAACAACTGACAAGCGACATACATTAATGCAAAATGTTGACCTTCCAGATTTTCCTTACCTCCATTGTTGAGAGATATCCAAAGAAAATGAGCTCAAAATATCTTTCTCAAACAACTTTACTCCCCATATGTTCTACGAAACTGCATTAAATGTGACCAATGTGAGTAAGTGGTTTATTCGCTCCAAGACAGGTGGCCAAGACAAGGTTGAAATATTGCTGTCCTTAAGCCATACTTAAGTCATTCATTCTGCAAAATACGAACAGTTTGGGGCGATTTTGAATATTTTGAATGGGTTCCTACCTAATGCACTTTCCATGCATTCCTTTATAGTTCAGAAAGTATCTCAGAGCGCGCAGCCATTGTCGTAAAATGTCAAAATTAACGTGATTAGGAGGTCAAGATTACCTTCCATCAAACGATCTAAAATGGGGGTCGTTTTGTAATGTACAATATGATCCTGGGGTCAGAGCATCTTCATCGATGATGTTTATCTGAAAACAATTACAAGAAATAACATATGACAAGGTAATAAAACTAACAGCAATATAATGATTACAAATGATGATTATAATATAAACACCGCATAGACCTAATATGCCTAAGAAATAATACTAGTGTATATTTCTGCTAAGTGTTTTCGATCACTGCCTATCGCTCTTGGGTGAACAATAACGTTGCCTAATGCTTTTGCTCAATGGATTTTAAATTATAATAGTAGATATTCTCAGATACAGTCTTTCATGGTCTTTTTTGACGCTCTTTTATTTTGTTTTATTTTCTTTGATATTATTGGTACATCCGAACTTGTGCACATGATCAAGATATTCCATGAGCTGTCATCTTTTGCCAAATAAGCCCCTCCTCCGAATAGATATAGAATACCACCATCTGTGCTCGATTATAAAATGTGTCTTTCCTAATCGTTAATACTACAGGGTGCAAATTACTGCCAAATTCACACAAGTTTTGACTTGCAATATGTTTTTCGTATTAAATTCACACGCCGTCTTGAAAATTGTTTGGATTATTTTTCATCGCTAACTTCAAACTCCAATAAATCACCAAACTGCTAAATGTAGAAAAACCAAGCTCATCAGAACAACACTAAAATCTTGGCAAAGATTTTGCTGCTGTGCGATTGTTGATGGATCACGTGCTGTGCTGCATATTTTGCGTTTAATAGACAACCTTGAAAAAATTAGTATGGGTTTCCGTATGCAAATTCGGCTTCTGCAGCCATCCTTAATAGGTCACATTACTCATTTTTCACTGTTTTTCATTTTCTCGTTAATTTTATCCTGTGATAATGCATATTTGATTTTATTTAAAGGAGAAGAAAACTTTAAAACATGACACTATAGGCTGAAAGGAGCACATTTTTGGTGGTGCCTGCTGCATAATTTTGCGATTTTCCCCTGCCATACACGTAATGCCTGAAAACGGCGAATCCACCGCGTCCTCCATCTTTAACACCCTGTAATTTATACTGGGGGGTTGTTGCCCCTCAGCCAATGAGAGCCGTTAAAACTGCCGGCTTGTTCGCGTAAACTCGGAACGTACGTCCAACATTCCGGTTTCCTGATCGTCAAGCGGAAAACGAACTGTATTGTTCACTACCTTCACCTACCTACTACCGGAAATGTACGAACTGCACTTCGGCGGTTTCCGGCGGCAATTCTTCTCCTAACACACAAGACTTCAGGACTAGTTTCTAGGCAAAATGGAGTCGCCCACAGCGGATTTTGGCGCTGACTTTATTTATAATTTATCAACTTGAGGTACATATTATAATTTTTTTATGGCATGCGCCTGCGAGGAACTCTCTTCCATGATATTTGATTGATATTTAAATTGTCTTCCCCTTTACTGTAATTTTGTAGGCTGAATCCAAATATGTCATTACTTTTACCGGGATTTTAAGATATTGAAAGGAGTGGGGAAAAAATGAAAACAGCCAAGTTTGTTCTTTTAAAAAACTCAATGGCCGAAGGCCGTTTTAAATGTAAATTACCATTCCAAAGTGATGGTTGGATAGCTATGTAGGCCTATGTAAAATTTTCACTTTATTATTTTCACTATAGACGCCAGAATAACAGGATCTGCACCAAACTGTAGCCCGTGATCTTGACTTTCATATGTATGTCAGCGGATTTGAGTTACGGCCAATATTTCTTGTATAGTAAAAGTATGGTGAAATTTTACCCTCTCCCTTTCACCTGACATAGGAGTGGAGCAGGCAAAGACGAAGGAAAGCTGCAACAATGCATTCTTCCCGTCGGCTTTTAGACTATCAGTTGTACACTACAATAGCGCCGGCATTTGTAAACAGCAGATTCTTTCTGTTCACTGCTTTTCAGTACGGAGCCCAATACATATACTATCTAGCAGTCTCAGGCTCAAACTCAGATTCTCCTTTTTCATTCTTACCACGCATTTGTTTTTCTGTTAGGGTACCAGAAATGGTAACACGCTAACAGCGTGAGCCCCCGCTAACAGCTTTGATATGAAATTTGAATTACGACAGCCTTGTATTAATTTAACACGTCCTATTCTTCACCAATTTCAACACCTAATGTCCACATGTGTGCGTTAAAATTGTTAATTAAACCAAAATCAGCTTTGTGGGTCGATCACAGATGTTAAGCACACGCATTTGTGATGTCATAACTGAAGACATTGGCAAAGAACAACTCCCTACTGGGCTTACTCACAACGACTGGTTGGGGCTTGACGTCAGCCCACACGTGGTTGGGCGCACTGAAGGCTGGGGGTGTTGAGGTCAGGAACAGTTGGCTTATGCGACTACCGAACATGCCGTCGAACTTCGCTGTCACCGTCAGTTCGTGAATGGCCATCCAGTTCTTTGCTGACAACTCAAATCCACAGTTCGCTTTTTCTGTTGTCTTGCACCCATCATTTACATCTGTTCTCAGGTCAATGAAGCGAACAGTACACTTCCCTGCCAGAAATATCTGGCAGGGAACAGGCACGGTGGATTGGAGCTGAACAATGACAGATTCTCCCTCCTTCAGATCAACGGCTGGATTTAAAACCTGGAAAAAATAAAGACTCGTATTGATTCATTTAAGAAATAATGTTCGCGTCAGGGTAGTCTAACGGTAGCGAAGCCTAAGACCTAAAATATAAATTCTTCCACATCGATTTGATGTAAAACTACCGTTAGACTACCCTGACGTGAACATTATTTCTATTCTATTACCTTGGTAGCAGAAAAATGTTTTCGTAATTATAACAAAAACGACATTGCGGTATACATTAACAGCTAAAAACGCCTCCACTTTCACTTTTCCTGGACGAAACCATGATGTTTTTACAAAGGGTGTTAAAATGCGATGCTACATATTACGGACGTGCTTCACGACTAGGATTTGTTTCTCGAAAACAATTCCGACTATAGAATAGAGCACTACAAAATAAAACATCTGCAGGGTTGCTTTCATATTGCCCTGCTTTCAGCTAAGACGCTGTGATCAGGGTAGGCTTCGGTGAGACAGGCATGGTGTCAAACAGCGACCACACTGACAGTGAGCCGGGGAGGTCGCTCTTTGCTGGCAGCGAGAGTTCGGGCAGGTCAAAAGTTTTACCAAACTGTCTGACATACCTAAAGGAGCTGGAAACCTCTGGCATCAGCAAAACGACAACGAGAGTTGGGAATTTAACTGTTTAAACGTGATTAAAGTTTGAATTACGTACGAATAATAAATAATTGAAACACACAAAATTAGGTTAACAATAGTTCGATACTGAATTTTACTTGGTTTGCTTATGTAAATGCTTTGCGGTGGTGTTGTATTTTGTATCAAATTCATAAACACTGGGTAACGAATGTTGAAATAATGGAACACTTCAGTTCACATTTTCAATTCAATGTTAATTTCTCAACATATGTTGATAAATAACAAAACAATAACATCATCATAGATATGTGTTTATGCTTATTATAAGTAAGCAAATAAATATATTATAATTTATATGTTCCAGGTGTCATGAGGATAAATATGATTTGCGTTTATAGTATTGTGAAATACAATACATGGCTATCACAATTTAAATTTGTAATGACGCTGTCCGTACAAAGTTATATATACATTAAACCAGTCACGTGCACATGTTTCACTCAGTGCGCGTACCAGAATTGTTACGTAAAATATACGCGTTACACCCATGCATAAAGGTCACATGATATGCCAAATTTGAAGATCTGGGTCAACGGCAATATATTGGCGGCAGTCAGACAACAGCCTTTGCTGAGAGAAAACATGAGTAAACGGACTGAACATTTTGAAAAAAAGGTTTAAGACGGATGAACATCCAACAAGGATTGGGAGTTGAAAAGGACGATCTGCAGCCAGTCCAGTATCCCAAAGATGTGAAGTTGATGTGAACTGTGCTGTTATTTATTGTTGCATTGTTGAACAACCCTCCAAAACATTGAGGCGTGACTGAAAACTGGGATTTTGCCGTTTGGATGGCATTGCTACTGTTACGTGTTATAGTCGACATCACCGGGCATTTGCAGTGGGAGTGGCGTGACTGACATGGGAGTATTTTCAACGGCTTTTTCACTTTCATCATTTTCTGATAACACACTTGAAGCATGCAGGATATTTCTGATTTCACGGCGTTTTGAAACGGACGGTTTGGTGACATAACTCCGTACACTAGATTCATTGCGGTTTTCCCGTCACAGACATGACGTCCATCACAGAAGCCCCCGCATCAGCAAGAACTGTGACTGTCGTAGCCCAGACGCAGTGATTCGTGTTCCGGCGGTTAAGTTTTGCATCACGGGAAATATCAGACATCATGGATCCGATCGTTTTGTGACCCATTGCTTGATTGCCATACCATTGTTTGTGGTCAACTGGGTCGTTTAGGAGAGGCCGCTGAAAGAAAGGCTCGCAGGAACAATTATCAGGTTTTTATATAAAAAAAAAAACAAACAATTTTCGTGAAACCCTTATTATCTCTTATTGTGTAGCATTCAAACGTTGGACTTTAAATTATCTGTAACCTGATACTTTTCTCCTTTAAAATAAACGTTCGCTCCGACAGAAAAAATCGTCATTTTGTTTCTCTGTTTATATTTGTCGTCTGCTTTATTCAATGTAAACAACAGCTTCTATCCACCCATAGAACTACAACAGACCCGTCCAGAAGTCAAACGCTTCTGTCTCGTCATGTGGGGTATCTAACAACCAAGATAATATGCAGTTGGCACAGAGCCAAGCAATGCGTTGTATGTAATAAAAAGGAATCGAAGGGTAATACAATGCCAAATTTTGCATCCCTGTAATAAGCCAGACTGCTGTTTTGGGGGCATCGTGATGCAGGCCCAGAACGGGCCATACATGGGACAAACACAAGCCGATTGCGATTTATCCCAATGCCATAAAGCACAGGATTTGGTGGAGTTCTCGCGTATAGGCGTAATTTTTTCGACTTGAAATTGCGCTCAAACCCAAGAATAATTTGAGTGGTAGCAAATATTTATTTGAAACGCACGAAATATGCCGAATTGTGTATGACTGCGAGCCGACGGTTAGTATGGTTTAACAGGATACAGAGAAACTGAGTTACATACTGTTATTATACTGTTACATTATTTGTCCCCGTGACGAGCGTTACTGAAGTTCACCTTCAGTCCGGCGAATTTAAGAACTAATGGCCGTAGTCTTCCGGACTGGACACTCCTTTGGCTGTAACTGACTTGATTGTGACTTTGTCGCGTTAGCCTATCAGTGAAGCTTACCTTAAGCCCGAGAAGAACTCTTGAGTGTTATGTTCCGGACTTCTTGGGTTGTGGATGGATGACTTTGTGACCTCGTCACGTTAGCGTGCTAGGTAAGCTTACCTTCAGTCCGGCGAAGAACTGTTGGCTGTGGTGTTCTGGACTGGGGTCTTCATTGGCCGAGTAGCGGACTCTCACGGAACACTGGACCTGTGGTGGACATTGAATATAGTTTGGTGTTACACGAGTCAGGGAGTTCAAGCACTAATTAACCATACAACCTTACAAGAACAACTGCTTAGGATTCATTATATCGAGATTTTGCAGTGATATATTTAAAGCTGTAACAAACAGTGATCCGATTTTGTGAGGTTTCATAAAGTCTAACATCATAATTTTCGGAAAAGTTACCTTACCGTCCGAGTAACTATGACGTGTTTCCTGCCAATTTAATGCAGAACTGATATTTATTTTTTTTTTGATTGGTGTTTTACGGCTTACTCAAGAATATTTCACTTATAAAACGGGCGCCAGCATTATGATGGGAACCGGCAAAGACCGGGGAAAACGACCATCCCTAGGTTGCTGTATGACCTTTCCACGTATTGCCGGAGAGAAACTGTGATCGCACTGGCGAAAGGCTCCTGGATCACTGCGCCTCGCTAACACGATAGCCACCTCAGTAACCGAGCACCCCCTCCCCTCCCCAGAATTCAATTATACGAAATAAAACATTTGCCTTTTGATTAAATCAGTGAAAATATTCTTCCAAAATAGTAGTATTACTTCTTTATTGATTATGTATAGGGTCTATGTAGTCATCTTACGTTCATGCCAAGCTTGTAGCGGGTAGTCCACATCGGTTCCAGTAGCTGAGCGGCTAGAGGCAGATTAGCTCCGGACTTCCTGTTTATCTGGGCCACTTTAGCTCCGTTTATTCTCCAAACGATGTCGTAAAAATAATTTGGGTTAGGGGAGATAAATCTACACTCGAAGCGCAAGTCTTCAGACGCGGGGTTAACTGTGCTATTCCCCAGGATTGGGGCGACTTCCGGTTTAATTACGATGGTAGGGAAATTACCTGCAAAAGTGAACGCATTTGGTGTATGAAAGGGTGTAGTTCTCACGTGCTGGGCAGGAGGCGTTAACCTTCGGGTGATAACATGTTTAGTACTCTCCCAAATTACCTTATCTTTACATTATTTTATCTCTGCTAGCCTGTAAATATACAAGTGTCGTGTATTGAACAATGTATTGAGGTAGATTCAGTATGTGCACGTTGTGGTACCAGTGTATTGAGGTCATGCCAATGTGTATGCTTCGTGGTATCAGTGTTTTGATGAGTCGGAGTCTCGGGGCCGTGTCATCTTGTAGGTTAGGCCTCGCGATATGAGTGTGTTGAGGTCGTGTCAGCATGTAGGCTACACGTCCCACTGTCAGTCTGGTGGTGTCGTGTCAGCGTGTAGGTCAGACCTCGCGATATGAGTGTGTTGAGGTCGTGCCAGCGCGTAGGTTAGTCTTCGCGATATGAGTGTGCTGAGGTTGTGTCAGTGTGTAGGTTAGGCTTCGCGGTATCAGTGTGTTGAGGTCGTGTCAGCGTGTAGATTAGGCTTCGCGATATGAGTGCGTTGAGGTCGTGTCAGCGTGTACGTTAGGCTTTGCGATATGAATGTGTTGAGGTCGGGTCAGCGCGTAGGTTAGGCTTTGCGATATGAATGTGTTGAGGTCGTGTCAGCGTGTAGGTTAGGGTTCGCGATATGGGTGTGTTGAGCTTGTGTCAGTGTGTTGGTTAGGCTTCGGGATAAGGTGTCAGTGTGTTAAGGTCGTGTCAGCGTGTAAGTTATGCTTCGCGATATCAGTGTGTTGAGGTCGTGTCAGCGATATCATTATGAACTCACCTGAACATGGCGTAGTGCCAGTCTGTGAAGATGTCCCTTGTGGACATCGGGTCAGCAAATTTGTAACGTGGATAACGAAATTTATTATATATCACAGAGTGATTCTTGGTTTTCATTGGTCAAGACACGGTCACATGATATTCCGCAAAACATGATGTACAATGATAACGCGCTTAAACATGGCAACGTTACGCTCAGAGAGTAATATTTCACGTTAGAAAAAGTAACGTGAGACAGGAGGACAGACCTATTAATTACTCCCGTCAGTAAACTCTTATCCTATTCATTCCGTCAAATTAACAGATTTGATTGTATCAGCTGATGGACTATATGGTCACCGACTCACTGACTGATTAACTCCATTCAATCTACTCCTCATGACTATCATCTGGAACAAAAAACGAAGCATTTTTTTGGTTATCAACCCAACCCCGATCCATATCCACTTCCCATCTCCTTGTGATCTCTTTCCTTTCACTGTATTCAGTCGGTCAGTCTGTACCTACTCAGTGAATCTATTCGATCAACACTGTACATTTATTGTATCCATCAGTGACTTACTGAAGCAGTACGCAGTCGAACAGAATGGTGTGGGTTGTAATTCGTACACTCGATATTGACCACAGTTCTTCACTTTGACCGGGAGCTTCACCGCGCATGGGTTGTTTGACGATGCCACAATACACGCTATCGTTTCTGTCTGTTGGTTAAGAACACTCGGTACCGTTCCTGAAACACACCCCTTTGAAATAATTACCATGTTCTTTGCATCTAGCTGAAACTCATCCGAAGGACTCAGTGTTATATTGAATATGGTTGGACAGGAGGACAGCTAACCTTTTACTCTCATTCGAGCATACACAGAGAAACCACTATTATTTAGATAATGTTAATGCTTGGACAGGAAGATGAAGAACTAAACTGTTACTGTTATCCGTGTCTGTATACAAAGAGAAACCATGGCTAGAAATTGAACAGCAACGATTAAACAGGTAATAGCTAACCTTTACTTTCATACGTGTACATACACCAAAACAACTGTCATGCAAGAAACAGTGATGGTTGAATAGAGGAATAACAAACCTTTACTTTTACACGTGCGCACAGGGCCTACAGAGAAACCACTCACATACAGAGAACAGTGACGGTTGAACACAGAAATAACTAACCTTTACTTTTACACGTGCACACAGGGCCTACAGAGAAACCACTCACATACAGAGAACAGTGATGGTTGAACACGGAAATAACTAACCTTTACTTTTACACGTGCACACAGAGAAACCACCCACATACAGAAAACAGTGACGATTGAATAGAGGAATAAAAAATTTTTACTTTTACACGTGCACCCAGGGCCCACAGAGAAACCACCCACATACATGGAACACTGACGGTTGAATAGGAGAATAACAAACCTTTACTTTTACACGTGCATACAGGGCCTACAGAGAAACCACTCTCATACAGAGAATAGTGACGGTTGAATAGGGGAATAACTAATCTTTACTTTTACACGTGCACACAGGGCCTACAGTGAAACCGCTTACATATAGGGAACAGTGACGGCGGAAAAGGTAAATAACTAACCATTCATCCAGATGGGAAATCTTGTATTGCATGCGCCTAGTTTGGGGGCAGAGGTGGCCAGGTCTGCATCGTCGCTGCCCATCTTGAGCCGGTACCAGCCTGGCTTGAGGGAGATATCACAGAAGCCGTTTGTGATCTGATCCGGCCTCTGTTTGTGATCCAAACCTCGAGTGCTGTCGCTCAATAAGTCAGTATTGGTAACGCACGGATCTGTAAAATAACCAAAACAATATTACTTAATTCAGCTGTGTTCCAGGTTCAATGCAGTCAAAGACTTCGATTCGCCAAAGAACATATATATATATATATATATATATATATATATATATATATATATATATATATATATATATATATATATTAGAGGCATGGCTTGAAGCCATTTTAAACCCAAACACCTTCGTGACTGCTACAGTACACACCTTGAAGCCAGGCAGGAGTAAAGGTGAGGAAGGCAGCCAACACAGGGAGCAGTAACCTGATCATGATGTTGACAGTATGTGCAAGCACCAATGTCTGAAACTAGTTTGAGAACGGAATATATAACCAAACTGAAGTCACGTGAACCATTGGATCCGGCATTGTATGACTTCTTAGAATTAGATCAACTGTTCGCCAACAGGATATACAAACCAGTTGAACATAACATCCAGTCAGAAGCTTGCAAAGACAGATTGCAGGGGAATTAAGAGTGCAGGTAAACAGAAGGTGCAACTAAACAGAAGGTGCAGGTAAACTGAAGGTGCAAGTATACAGAATCAAGATAACAGATGTGCGTCATTCCAGAACAGACAAAGCAGGTTTATCAAATAACCTCATCACTAGTCACAATCCATAACACAATGAATCGCTGATAGTTCATTAGAGGTAGACTTGTGAAAAGCTGAGTACACTGTAACATTCAGATAAGATGTTTTCACGGATGTTTGATTGGTCAATCTTATTGATTTGCTCAACGTGCCTTTATGTAACCCGAATATACGGGTTTTCATTAAAAATGTTTCTAATAGCAACGATTCTGCAAGTCATGATTCGCCACTCTAGAATGTGCTTTTGCTTTAAATGCTCGATGAATTTGTCTCAGATGTTACTATAACTTTGATTACAAGTCGTGGAGATTGTTTCTTTTTGTGGTGGAAATCCATTCGACAATATTCTAAATAAACCAGTTCAGGATCCTAAATTTACAGACAGACGTTCTATGTATTGTTCAGATCTCAGTTTAGAACTGTTTGTTTAATTTCGTTTCTGAGTCATTTCTTATACATTCAAAAGGCATGTAGTCAGATAACAAACCTGTAGACCTGAGGCTGGAATGACAGCTTGACACTGTAAGAACAACTGAGCACAACAGAAGTTACTCCTCACCCTCACGTTTCCTAAGTTGCTGCTTTTCAATTTGCTTTGCCGACGAAACGATCAATATCTCAGTACTATAGTAATTAAATTTTCCAAGTTGATTAATCTTTGGTTTAACTTATAGACCTTTTTTATATTTCCACAGAATGAAGTCTGGATCGGGATTTCACTGCAGGTCTACATAATATTAAATGCCTATAAGTATGCTCAATCTGTGGTTCTATGTGGCTAGCTGAAGGGGAAACGCCTTGCGGCTTTAATGATCTGTAAACTGTATGTAACGAATTCCGCACTGTAGTTTGCTGGGTCCAGTTTTATAGATAATGTCGATAAAGACGAATACTCAGCCGATCAATGTTTCATTGATGGAGTTTGGTGTATTGGTAGACAGATTCTTCTGTAAATATATATTTACGTATGTACAAGTATTTCCTCGCACGTCTGAGCAGACTGGACATGTATCAAACACCCAGACCCTGACCACACTCACCTAAAGGCGGCTCATGCAGTCGTTTAAATTTCTTTTTTCTGTTAATTGGACAGATCTTACTTCGCGCTTGCTGACATAAACAACTCTTTCCCGCACGTTGCCTAGCGTTGTACAGTCGGCCTGAATACACACTGTTTAATGTTAAGGCCAAGCATAAATCTCACTTAAGTTGTGCAGCCTTTGCAACCTAGAGTCTACATCAGTATCCAATATACAAAAGTGAATTGTACTATGTCAAAAGACAATAGTCAACTTCCTAACTTGTAGCATGTATGTTTTTCACGGATTGTGTGTAATTTCATGTACACTGCAAATCCATTTGTGGTATCTATATCCAGTGTCACATCGTGTTTAATAGAAAATCAGCCCAAAAGAAAAGGAATCTCCACACCGCTCCGAAGACCTTAACTCACCAACGCCGCGCTCAGTTCCGTCAAAGTAACTCACATCGTTACAAGAATTATTACATCGTTTTGTACTATTCAACTAATTTCGCATATTGGCCGTCCAACACGCAGGAGGATCTACCAATAACATATGGCAAGATTGGAATTTACAGACAAAAAACCATTTTCGCACAAACTTGACTATAAAGGTCAAAATTTCACGATTTATCATGTTCTTGCGAACTTGCATAGCATTCCAATTAAAAGTTGTTACTCGCTCAACAACAACGAAAAAAAAAAAAACAAAAAAAAAAAATTAAAATCTATATGCCACTGTTACATGGTTTACACGTGAATTCTTCAATATTTTGTTGAGCTTTCGTACGACCATGCATCAACCTGGAGCAGTTTATAAGTTAATATTGCTGTTTGAAAACCACTTGTCCAATTTAAAATCTATAGGTTGTGGCTTCACAGGTCACCTGCCCTAGGGCCCGTCTCACACCCGAACCGCGTATTTTGACAGTATTCATCGCAGACTGTATCTTTTTTGATAAGTTCTTAAATTGATGTCTGCAAAAACAATTGCTCGATTTATAGTGTACCAGGCAAAGCTCTTTCTTTTCAAACGTGCACATTTAGCTTTCCTTTTTTTAAATTTTACACGGCTCATCCAGATACCATTTGTTTACCTACGTAAGTGATTTCTTTCCTGTAGTAGACCTACCAGCACTATACACTATAGCTTTTTTTTTCAAAATACCTGTTAGTATAGTAAATGTACGTTAAAACTAGTGCTGCACAAGACGCTTAACGCCTCAGAGGTATTCTTAATACACGCTAAAACAACTAACGCTAAACTTCCCTATTGACGTTACAGCGCATTAGCGTATATTTAATACCATTCGTTCTCACCATATTTTTGCCCCTAATTATACATTAGCTATTGTGCTGGAGAAGAGTTTGTACATAAGGGAATTTGTGTTCTTATCATAACGTAAAAAGGCTAGACGTTTCACTGGTTAAGCTGTTCTGCGTCGCATTGGTGGTATATGACATTCATCCCGGCCTAATTAATGCTTAATCATTACACAGCCTAATTAAAAACTGACTAGGCAGAACCCAGAACTTAATTTTAATGTGTTAGTCAATAAGGCTTCGCCAAAACTGTACCTATTATACATGTACCTATACACCTATGGTCTAAATTCCTTTCGCGTGCTGGTTATCACTCGGTCTTATCTCTACCCGGCATACGCTTTAATTATCTCCGCGTTCATAGTTCGACCATGAGAATAAATTGCTGGTGCTTCTCGAATAACTATAACATTTAACGGTTACAGGAAACATACTGAAACGATTTATAACCGTTCCGTATTCAATTCATATTATTCAAACAATTATTCTTCGTCCTTGAATGTATATTACCTTTATCAGCGACTTGTGTTATTTATGGACATGATGATGGAACATTTGTGAGAGTATTAATTGAACTTTCGTTCTTCGCCGACTACATAAAATCTTTTCTAATTATTATCTTCTAAACCATGGGGAGTTAATGAGAGTATTTCATCGTTTGAGTCAGGTTTACTTTACAACAGATTTGTAGATATCCGACGTCGAACAGTTTTTTAAATGCCAAAGACGCGCTAGGTTTGGGGCGTGACGTAGACAAAGGTCACTTATCACCGCTACCCCCACCGCTATATCGTAGGGTTGTACAAGTCGTCTCAGTCAGGTCACTGAGCTAGGAGACTTGTCTCGACTATAAATATACCACGGCGAGTGTTTACGTCACACCCCTTTCTCCGTTATCTAACACAGACACATCTGCATAATACGAGTTCCATCCGTCGGAAATAAATTCGCTCCGTCCGTTCCCAGCTAGGGTAAAAAATCAACAGCGCTTATATACTCCCCCAAGCCCCTATACGCTTTAAACATTTGACATGACGACCGCATATTTTGGGGATTTTGTTATTAGTTCATTTTTATTACTTTCCCGGAACGGACTATACGGGGCTACTGCAGGTGTTGACGCAGATCGCCCCATGAAATGTGTCGAAAGTACGTGGGAATGGCTCACTTGTTTTTTCCTTGAAAAGAAGCACACACAGGTTTCACGGGCCTACATCTCTTTCATCTTGCATCACGTGTGACAGAAATCTGTGTAGACATGCATCAAGTCTTTTCCTTTTACACAACAATGTAGACCTAATTGTGCATCGAAATCCTGTATTTTGAGAAGACGTCTGCAGGTGTGAATGAAAACTCAGCGCATAATCAATTTAGCATACAATGCTCGCTTTTCTGAATTAGCAAGCAATGTGCTTTTCTGTATCATCCAGTCCACGACTCTTATTATTTGCGGTAAGACCCTATACAAGAGCGTAAACATACATGTTCCACAAAGCATGTTTGCTTATGCTAAGTTTTAAATTTGTAACCTGCCATGTACATGGAAATTGGGTACTATCTGAAAGGCAAAAAGTTTACCTAACTGATCCAGGAATATTAGAGAAAAGGACACAATGACGTCGTCTATGAGGACTGATATTGGAAATGCTGATTTAAAGAAATTCCCCAGATATTTGACTTGTGCATATATTTTCTGGCATTTAACACTTTGCATCTAGTCTCAATTGCCAAGTGTTTTGGAAAAACACCGAGAACTTGAATGGTTTTCTGTTTGATTTTTGAAATTTACGTTTGATTTCGAAATTATTATGCAACATCCGTCACAGTTTGAATGTTTTTTTTAATTTCCTAAAACATATACCTACTCAAAAATGTCTCTCTTTATTTTCTTATGTCAACTTGAACAACTTACACTGTGGATTTTTTAGTCTAATTTTTGTTAAAAATAGCGAATTAGCGGGACAGGGGCTGCAGATTGTATGTATCATAATACATAGCCCCCCCCCTCACCCCCCCTCCTCAATCAGAATCACAGTAATTAAGTGCAAATACTGTATTCACTGAATTAGGGTGTGGCGTCATTATAGGAAACTATTGTTTCTTTCAATAGTTAGTGAAGCAATGGAAATGAACAAATTGAAAAATCTAAATGTAATGAGTTTCTGTTTAAAGACCTTCGCTTATTCTCCAATCTGTCACATATCATATTGTCTGTGCTCTTCTGCTCATTGGCATAAGGACCAAATCAGAATTTACTGTAAATATTGAGCATGAAGTATGCTATCTAAACATTTCATGACAAAAACACAGTGACGTTTTAATAGTTATCCTTTACCACACCATCAATGGTGGTCTTAGTTCCCAATTCCAAAAAACGTCGTGATTTGCTGTCTACATTCAGTAGTCGGAATTTAAATGCAAACGAGACAGTAAAGAAAATTTCTGAAAACAATTTTCAAGAAAGAAAACATGCGGTATCCTGTCAGGTTGAAAGATATATGGAGACACCCCCCCCCCCCCCCACTGATTATTGGAAGTCATGTTGCTTTACATGCACACTGAATTTCTCGGTTTGACGTAGCTGAACTAAACAGTTATGAACTGATGCGTTTTCCTCTGATAAATGTACAAAGTACCTGATAAATTTACAGCAGAGATACCTTGGTAAGCGTGGATATAAACAATTATCCAGGGATTTCTTTCTCATCCAGTGTAAAGTGACTGATATTCCTAATGTGGTACTCCAGCTCGCTAAACCCTTGGAAGTCGAACTGTATAGTCAATGACTAAAAACTTGACATCAACTTAGGTGTAACCATGCTAGCAATTCATTAGTTAGATGGACTCTGTCATTAGCTAGTATAATCTTTCTGAGAGCGTTGTGTTGAGCCCAATAAAGACAATTTTTAAGGATGGAAGAATAAGGACACTGTAAATAGTTGTGAGAAAACACTCAGGTGCATATATTTTGGCACAACAAACATTCACACACAGAGTAGGACAAACACAGTGACAGAAACTGCAATGATACGAGAGTTTAGTCAACCAACATCGACACGGCTAATACTCTACCTATATCTCTAATCATGTATAGCCAGGGTAAAGCCTGAAAACGGCAAAAATGGCATAAATCGTTGAGTCCATCGCATCCTCCATCTTTAACACCCTGTAATTTATGCTAGGGTGTGTTGCCTCTCAGCCAATGAGAGCCGTTAAAACTGCCGGCTTGTTCGCGTAAACTCGGAACGTACGTCCAACATTCCGGTTTCCTGATCGTCAAGCGGAAAACGAACTGTATTGTTCACTACCTTCACCTACCTACTACCGGAAATGTACGAACTGCACTTCGGCGGTTTCCGACGGCAATTCTCCTCCTAACACACAAGACTACAGGACTAGTTCTTTGGCAAAATGGAGTCGCCCACAGCGGATTTTGGCGCTGACTTTATTTATAACTTATGAACTTGACGTACATTTTATATTTTTTTATGGCATGCATCTGCGAGGAAATGCATACTCTTTATAATGGTATTTGTTTGATATTTAAATTTTCTTCTACCTTTAAGCATGGTATTAACTTTGATCTACACTAAAGTGCCATTAGCTTTGTATTAGGCCTAGTCTGGTATTACGATTGAAGCCTGGCTGAACTTTTAAAGCATTTTGGAACAAGTATTCACTCAACTAATCGTCAACCCTAAATTCTCTCCGGTCGTAAGTTGGAAGGTCTGCAGCAAACCTGCGGATGGTCGTGGGTTTCCCCCGGGCTGTGCCCGGTTTCCTCCCACCAAAATGCTGGCCGCCGTCGCATAAGTGAAATATTGTTGAGTACGGCGTAAAACACCAATCAAATAAATAAATCAAATCAACCTTAAATTTAAGGGTCAATCTTACAACAAATCACAAAGATCGGTGAAAACGTCAAAGTGAGCCTCTGTTGTGATTTGTTTATTCCTCCGTCAAATTGTTTTCTTTCTGTATACCCAAAGCGGGAGCTTTCTTTCTGTATACCCAAAGCGGGAGCTCTCTCTCTCTCTCTATATATATATAAATAAACGCAGAGAAACCGCATCTAGGTCTAATTTGAATGTCTATAACATACATGTATATGAGTAGAAGTGTGTTTCTCTTGATGTTTAAATTTCTTTAATGAAATTCTGACTTATCAGCTGGCCTGTTATGGGATAACGAGTGACAAAGGGGCACTACACACTATCCAAATACCAACTCACCTGCATGTTAAATAACTAAATTTGATGAAATTGTGATACTTCCTGTAAGGTGCCGGTACCTTTTTTAAACAACTGTCACTTATAGATTCAGTGTTACAATGCTGTCTAAATATAGACCGGGGTTTATTGCTTTTCATACACCTTCTACTGTTGCTGCACCCTCTCGTGGTCGCCTGATCCGGTAGCAGTCACAAAACACCCTACGTTAACAACTGACATTCAACGAATCACCAGTGATATCCTGGACTTAGCGCTCTCCCTTTCGGGTCACCACCCATGTTACACCGTTCTTGTCATTATTGCTATGCTCAATAAACAGGTGCATCTTTTGCAGTGAGAAACTTGTCAATCTTCTTCCCGCCGTCAACAAAGCTGTCCAAAAGGCTCCTCGTGTAATCAGTAAATATTTAACACACGCACTGTTTGTTTACTGCCGTTCTCACCTCCTTGTGTATCCAACCAGTGTCCCCCATTATACCAGAAGCTTGCTCGTGAAGATACCGAATTAAATAACTTTAAAGGATGATTCAGTGAAAGAGTTGGGCGTTTAAATATTTCGGTCAAATCAGAGTTTTTTCTATACTCTATTTCTTTTCACTTATCTGCTATATTTACCTGTCTGTAAAACCGGTCTTAACACCACAAGCTCTATTCATCCCTACGCTGGATGTTTATATTATTCCTAAAATACAGTTAGAATACTTTTTCTAATTTATAATATTAGATTCCATAAGCCAGTATTAATTTCCCATGTCTTGGGTGGCATCATAATTATTAACAAAAACAAAAAAGAAAACAAGCGGCATGCTCGACGTAGAGTATGGGCGTGGAGAGATATTTGTAAAGCGATTAAACCAAACTGCACACAGAAGCTAAGCCTATATAATACGTTGTCTCCGCGAATCGATTACACAGTATTTCTGTCACAGAATTACCTAACATCGAATTTCGAAGAACGCGAGATCATATAGTTACAAGAAGTAAATTAAATTTAATTTATCAAGGCTATATTATACTAAAACTTGAAAACAATTTTACTTATGACAGGGTCAGAAAAAGGGTTTAAGGTAAAGTCGATCACAATTTAGGTGCCACTACTGCCGCTCTTCTTCAAAATATTCTGAACTCCGTCCATAAGGCCTACCCAGCGTGACCTCGTTTTTTTTAATAATTATGACGCCATCCGCGGCAAAGGGTCCTTCGCCTCGGAAACAAGCTTAAAATCTATAAAAAAAATCACAATTGCGTTTTCTTCGCACTAATATAGATGTTCAACATATAAACATGTAGAGCTTGTCGTGTTACGTGTCACTGACTAAAGGCAATTTTGATAGTGAGTTTGAGTTTGTGTACAGATTTGATACTGGTCAATGTAAGCATGATAAACTATTATGCCCCGTGATATGTTTATGTACAGGTTTTTACTGATCAGTGTAAGTGTGATAAACTATTATGCCCCGTGATATGTGTCAATGTACAGGTTTTTACTGGTATATGTGTGATAAACTGTTATGATACGTGATATGTGTTTGTGTACAGGTTTGTTACTGGTCAGTGTATTTGTGTTAAACTGTTATGATACGTGATATGTGTTTGTGTACGGGTTGTTACTGGGCTGTGTATGTGTGATAAACTGTTACATATGCTTGTGTACATGTTTGTTACTGGTCAGTGTAAGTGTGATAAAACTTTTCTGCCCCGTAATATATGTTTGTGTATAGGTTTGATACGTGGCAGTGTTAGTTGATAAAACTGTTATGCCCCCGTAACGTATGTCTGTGTTTCGGTTTGTTATGAGTGTAAGTGTGATACAATTCTTCTGTCCCGTAATATGTGTTTGAGTATAGGTTTGTTACTTGCCAATGTAAGTCTGATTAAAACAAAATTATGACGAAATGTGCAGGTGAACAGGTTTATTGCTGTAATAGCCAAAGGTGAGGATTTATTACGCCATATATCTGATACAGGCGTCCCTTTAGCAGAGTGAAACGCTCTCCGACTACTGGTTTCGACCTTTATCTTCATTTAAGGGAGAGCTTATATTGGATATCGTGGATAACAGATAGACTATTCACTTAGTTTTTGACAAAGGGCTTAACAATCCCCTTCGGCTTGTTTTTAGAGTACTGGCTTTAGAGTACTAGAGTACGAAACGAATGAACACATATTGGTGTGATCTATTGTACCAGGCTCGGGGTTAGAACGGCCAAATGAATTCTAGCGCAGGAGGAGTGGCCTGTGTCTCTTATAAGGCTGCACATTAGGCAATTTACTATAGATGTAACATTTGGCATGACCATCAGTGGGAACAATTTGCATGTACATGTAATATGTGTGAGAATAAGACTTTTTTAACAAAGCCTAATGTAGGGCACCCCCGTTTTGAAAACCTCAAGGATACAACGTGACAAGTATGATGGATTGGGTGTAAGCACCATTTTGAGCAATACTAGACCAGTGATGTCTAAACTATCGCTAGTAAACCCCTTCACCCTACAATTTTGACCTATTTCTGCCGAAGTCAGCATGCGTTGTTTCTCTTAAGGCATTTACATAAACAGAATAAAACTCTAACTGTGGTAACTTGACAAGAGACCGATTTTCACTGATTACATGTGATCATTTGCCAACTACCGCACTGTCACCACTCCTCTGGTTTTACTCTCCATGCTATGGTGTAGTAAAACAGGATTTTTTTGGTGGACTAAGCACTCCCGAGTCCTGGCACCTTTGTATTGTCCCCTTGTGATTGTTCATCAGATCTGAGGATGACACATCATATTGAGTAATTCTTGATGAAAACCGTCACATAAGATGCAATTAATATCAGATGCTAGAAGCGTGCATAAGTTGTTACATGGTTAGAACGAAAATATTACTGAGGTCAGCTGAAAAAAGGTCGGATTTCACCAGTTTATACATGTGACCATTCCCCAACTCTCACTCTGTCATCGCTGACAATGTTGGATTTCACCAGTTTATACGTGTGACCATTCCCCAACTCTCACTCTGTCGTCGCTGACAAGGTTCGATTTCACCAGTTTATACGTGTGACCATTCCCCAACTCTCACCCTGTCGTCGCTGACAAGGTCAGATTTCACCAGTTTATACATGTGACCATTCCCCAACTCTCACTCTGTCATCGCTGACAAGGTCGGATTTCACCAGTTTATACGTGTGACCATTCCCCAACTCTCACTCTGTCATCGCTGACAAGGCTGGATTTCACCAGTTTATACGTGTGACCATTCCCCAACTCTCACTCTGTCGTCGCTGACAGGTTGGATTTCACCAGTTTATACATGTGACCATTCCCCAACTCTCACTCTGTCATCGCTGACAAGGTTGGATTTCACCAGTTTATACATGTGGCCATTCCCCAACTCTCACTCTGTCATCGCTGACAAGGTTGGATTTCACCGGTTTATACGTGTGACCATTTCCCAACTCTCACTCTGTCGTCGCTGACAAGGTTGGATTTCACCAGTTTATACATGTGACCATTCCCCAACTCTCACTCTGTCGTCGCTGACAAGGTTGGATGTTACCAGTTTATACATGTGACCATTTCCCAACTCTCACTCTGTCGTCGCTGACAAGGTTCGATTTCACCAGTTTATACGTGTGACCATTCCCCAACTCTCACTCTGTCGTTGCTGACAAGGTTGGATTTCACCAGTTTATACGTGTGACCATTCCCCAACTCTCACTCTGTTGTCACTGTTCTAATCGTGCTCTCCACACTGTGATTTTTTATATTTCCGTTTCTCAGGGCAGTGATAATGTTTTTGACTGCATATTTTTTATCTAAAGTAACCAGGATCAATCGTAGTGAGAACAATCTATCAAGGGAGATGACACTTTCGTCAGAGGACATAAAACAGTAGATAAAATCATCGGTCAAAACAAGTTAGATAATTCACTGAGAAGTAAAGAAGCAAACAATAAATAAGAATTCGAAAAAGCGACAAGATTTTAATAGCCTTTTGGATTATTAGACGTATCTGGAATAAATCATTTCCGAGTTTTCATTATGAATTTGATTTGTTGTTAGTTTCCATTCAAGCATAGCGATGTGGGTACACTCCCTTCTCATGCATTAAAGACTATGCTAGTACTTCCTAGTAATGGCCATCCAGCGCGCACGGGAACACCGCCAGCTCTTCCACTTCTGGCTCCAGCCTTTCCCAGGGTGTCTGGTCAATGTGTTTTTCTTTCTGAATGGGAAGTAAGGTACATTTTCACTCAGTTAGCATTAACTACCTACAGAAAAAAATGGAAGAAGGCATTTTGCAGACATCTGTTAAAAAGATCTATTGAAAACAGCACAATAAAGTGCGTTGATATTTGCAGGATGACAAAATCGTTTGAAACCAGACGGCCTTTTAGAACAAAATGAAAGAGGAGCTATAAACATTGAAACGACCTTCAGTGTTGTCAGAGAGTTAATACAAGGTCTAAAATTATGAAGTATGCAAGGTCCTGTGTTATGAAGTATTCCTACACAGAGAACGTTGCTGGTATATTGTTAGGAGATTTCAAGATGACCTGTAACTGACAAACAATAAGAAGAATATATACTCCTTCGGTGATGCATAGGTCAGAGGAGGAATAAGACACGGTCAGTTTGACCTATAGGCCTCACCCACACACTTTGGCCACCCACGCCGGATAGGGGATGCTATTCTTGCGTGGAACATTCGGCTTCTTGATCTTAGGCTTCTTGATCTTAGGCTTCTTGATCTTAGGCTTCTTGATCTTAGGCTTCTTGACCTGTGCAGAAAACAGCAATAATATATCCAACTCTACGTTCACACATTATTTTGACGGGTTTGTTTCTTTTCATGAACAGTTCTATTATTTCTGTTCAATAGCGACAGTAACTTTGATCTGACGCTTTAGAGAAATAAAGAAAACAAAAACGAAGCCCTATGCAAGGCTTAAGATTGTGGGGTCCATAAATGACATTTCAGTCAGTTATTTGATGCTACAGTAGCAATCATCAACCACCTTTTAAATAATTGTTCAAGCCACGCATACAATATTCTCAGAATGGTCCCTCGTTGCCTAATGTGCTAGCCGTTAGGAGCGTCACAGAACGCGATCGTTTTGAGTTCAAGCCCAGTCCGTGCTGCCTTCCTCTCTGGTCATAGTTGAAAAAGTCTGCCACTAACCGCTGAATTGTCATGGACCATTGAACACTGTCCACGAAAATAGTTTGATTCATTTTGTTTGTTACTGGTATAGGGTTGTTGCTGGTTAATGTATTTGTGATAAACAGTTATGCTCCGTGATATGCGTTAGTGTACAGGTTTGTTACTGGTCACTGTAAGTGTGATAAACTATTATGCCCCGTGATATGTGTTTGTGTACAGGTTTGTTAATGGTCAGTGTAAGTGTGATAAAATTCTTCTGTCCCGTAATATATGTTTGTGTACAGGTTTGATATTTGGCAGTGTAAGTTGATAAAACTGTTATGCCCCCGTAACATATGTTTGTGTTTCGGTTTGTTATGAGTGTAAGTGTGATAAAATTCTTCTGTCCCGTAATATATGTTTGTGTATGGGTTTGTTACTTGGCAGTGTAAGTTGATAAAACTGTTATGCCCCCGTAACATATGTTTGTGTTTCGGTTTGTTATGAGTGTAAGTGTGATAAAATTCTTCTGTCCCGTAATATGTGTTTGTGTACATGTTTGTTACTGGTCAGTGTAAGTGCCCCCGTAACATATGTTTGTGTTTCGGTTTGTTATGAGTGTAAGTGTGATAAAATTCTTCTGTCCCGTAATATATGTTTGTGTACAGGTTTGATACTTGGCAGTGTAAGTGTGATAAAACTGTTATGGCGCCGTAATGTATGTTTGTTACTTCTGTAATAAAAACAGTTTGATTTATTTTGTTTAGAATTTTTTCTGCTGATGTATTCTATTCTTGAATGATCTGTTGGGAACCAGAAGGCATCAGTGACGTCGCAGCCATATTTTGGATTGAAATAGTTCAAAGTCCATGTGGTAAATTCATTCACAGCTCTAATTATACATTATTTGAATGATGAAAGTTAGCAATCTATGTGTGTCAAGTGGCAAAAGGCTGATGTGACGTTACTGGTTGATATATATAGGCCCCCCCTATGGTCAGAAATGACCACCGAAGATGTTAGAAGATTCAAATGAAATTGCATAAGTCGAAAAATATTCTAAAAAATAAATCAGTTATTTTTAGTATTTATTAGTGTTTTATCTGACATATTCTTCATGCTAGTGTTTTCTTTTGCCTTTAAGATGCCGAGCAAACATCTGCATGATATATAACACAGAGAGATCACAACAAACACTCACCTTTCTACAACTTGCACAACCGTCGTGGATCACACAGTTGAAATCTTCGGAATTGAAAGGCAGGAATATTTGGGCTTCTCCGTACACGTTGTTGTTGTTGCTCACTGACACATAATAACCAAACGGAACGCCCTTCTGATTTGTGCCATCTGGAGCATCTCGTGGCAGCGAGCACACAATCTCACCGGAATGGCGGAAAGATGCCTTCGTGATGAACGTGTTGTCTTTCACCAAGATTGTCCTTCTGTTCTTAAACTGAAAAAAGTGTGATAAGGGTCCTTAAAGTAAAAGTAAGCAATCTTCGGGCCTACATATGTGATTTCTTTCAATGGCATTTGGAAGCTGGATTGGATAAAATAACTCATGTATGGATCATAACCTCTATCTATTCAGTGAGCGACGTTTGGGTATAGATACTAATACTGTTCGAAAGCAATAAATGATGCTTGTTAACAGATAGAATACTGAATAGATAGAAGTTGTGTCTCCATATATTTGTTATGCTTTACAAATGTGTTTAATAAGGAATATTATCTGGTGTAAATGGCATTTTTCAATAGCCACTGTTCATGCAACACGAGCCATTATTTTTCCTCCTCCATTTCTGTTAGAGAATTTTCACCCTCATCTCACGTAATAAAACTGCTGCTCCCTGAACTGAGGTCATAGTACTTTGTATCAATCTTTCAGTTATCAAAACAACATACACAGCTCTTATTTTGATTAAACGGGACAAAAATGCATGGTGTAGCTCCGACTTATAATGACTGTTTGGCAATGTGTTATCCAACCCACTCCATATGGTGTGGAACAGACCTATAATGACTGTTCGGCAGTGTGTTATTAGCCCCACTCTTCATGAAGCGGCCCCGACCTATAATGACTGCAGCAGTGTGTTATCCGCCCCACTCTTCATGGTATGGCCCCGACCTATAATGACTGTTCGGCAGTGTGTTATCCGCCCCACTCTTCATGAAGTGGCCCCGACCTATAATGACTGTGCGGCAGTGTGTTATCCGCCCCACTCTTCATGAAGTGGCCCCGACCTATAATGACTGTGCGGCAGTGTGTTATCCATCCCACTCTTCATGGTATGGCCCGACCTATAATGACTGTTCGGCAGTGTGTTATCCGCCCCACTCTTCATGAAATGGCCCCGACCTATAATGACTGTGCATCAGTGTGTTATATGACCCACTCTTCATGTTATGGCCCCGACCAATAATGACCGTTCGGCAGTGTGTTATCTACTATTCAGTTCTTGGGTAAATCTTATACAATGTCTTTTTTTCACGAAATACTTACCAAGACTTGTACAAATTTGCAGGTAAGGGTGTCAGAGCGAGCAAATTGTGTGCCGTACACCAGAGTGCGGTCGCACTTCCGGTTGCGCAAGTCACACAGACCCCTTCTTGGCAGACCCGTTACAGCTGGTGGTGTGTTGCGGTCAATATTACAGTCGTCCCCGATCCGGTCTGCTTCACACTGGCATTCACCTGATAGCACGACAAGAACGATATTCCTCAGTTCGAAACATGAAGATCTGCAAATGTAACTTTTAGCAATTTTGTGAGATCAGAAGTTGCCAGTTTTTGGCTTATCACACCATAATACGATGAAGCCCAGCACTTCCAAAGGCTAAAAGTATCTTCAAAATACAGTTTCGATTTAATAATTCATTAAGGTCTAAATTCTTGGAAGATCTGTGTATAAGGAAACGTACAAACCTTCATCACTGAAATAAAGTACACCTTATTATACTGGGCTGTTAAAAGTCTCTAAATGACAGGAATCTTACCCTGAACACAAGTGCCGTGGAAAGAACATTCGTTTGGACAATTGGCATGCATCACTTGGTGAAACACGGATAGCTGACCACCTTCTGCTCTCCATAAGGTTGTATTTCGGCGGACTTCGACTGCACATTGTAGCTTATACAGCTCAAGTGTAGCGATGGCCCATTCGGTAGTACCGAACAGCTGGAGAAAACAATACAAAGTGATATAAAATATAATCGGACTTGTTAATTGTGAAAAATAGAAATCATTATTACCATAATTTGCCTCCCTTCCTTTCAAAACATTCGACCTACAATAATTGAGACCATTTTGCTGATTAGTTCAGTCAGTGTGTAATAAATCAGCGAGAAAATAAAGGCAATTAAAGAACGAACTTCCCGTATAAAACGTCAAGTATTCAATGAGAGAGATCAATTATAAAATCAAACCTATTAAAATGGGCGGTTGAATTCCCGGCTCATAAACAAAGGCTTTCAGCCGTATTTGTCAGTGATATTCTCACTTCAGTTATGAGATGCAGATTTATTTATTTATTTATTTGATTGGTACTTCACGATTGGTATTCAAGAATATTTTACCAGATGTAGATTTATATCGGAATCTTCATACTTAAGGGATACTAGTACAATGCATCATACATGTAACTTTCATACCAGAATATCGGAGACGCAGAACTCCAAAAGGTTGTCCAGATCAAGGTTGTTGACCTTGGAGCAGGGAAGAAACATGGGCGATCTGCGGAAAAACTGAGAGCAGAAGTCCGTAGCTTTCTCCAGGTTCCAGCCATTGGTCCACTCGAGATTCTGTAAGTACCAGTGTTAGCATTCAAAGAAATTATGGATCTTGATATTAAAGAAATTAAGCTGGTATCACAATAGCCAAACATAGAGGTACGATACACCGAAGAGTAAGGTTATAAGCAAAATGAGGAAACGCATGCCAGAGACATGATATTTTCTTTCAGTTTTGGGGGATATTTTATATTTCTTAATAATCCATTTTTGTTATGCATATTTTTCGTCAGTGATCAGAAATATTCGGACATGGCGTCAATAATGACCATACTGGGACCGCGAGGACCACTTAGAGATCACAATTCGAGCTCTTCCTCCAACAAAGTTGTTTTGGCAGCTATCAAGGTTGATCTCACCACAACTACCAACTAATTTCAGAACTGACCGCTGAGGCATTAAGAAAACCGTAGTTTAATGTTATTTTAACCGCCCAAGACGAAGGTCGAGTTGCTCTTTTGTACTTTTATATGTTAGGCCACATCATATACTCCGTATTAAGACATAAAAAAGAGCGTTTCATGAATCCTTTAAGGCAGAAATGGGCACAGACGTACGGCGAATCACATACCCATACATGTTATATACTAACCGCAAATTCAGCATCTGGATACGTCGGCAGAATGTGCTTGATATCGTCAAAATTCAAACTCTCATCCAAATCAGTCTGTCTCCTTCTCTGTCCGGATGAGGGTTCAGACAGCTGTGTACAGTACTGGCTCGTCACCTCGGGGTCCAAGGAGTCACACTGTGGAGGGGGCACGTTAGTGCAGTCCACGTTTTGAGTTGGAAGACCCGGGACGGGTGATGTACAAGAACAGCGACCTACGGGATTCGTTCCCAGATTGAGGTCCGGGTAGTTATAAAATGACTCAATCTGGTCATCGATCCTGTGAAAACCAAGGTGTTAGAGAAGTGACTAACAAAGAACAGAACAGAAAGAAAAAAATGAACTGGAGCAAGGGGCGGAGAGGGTGGAATGGTGGAGAGGGTGGGGTGGGTGCAGTGGGTGGAGAGGGCTCAGTGGGTGCAGTGGTTGAGAGGGTGGAGAGGGTGTGGTGGGTGGAGTGGGTGTACTTTATAGTCCCGGTTACATTCCACTTAAAACTTTCAAAGTAATTTTTACTTTAATATGGGTGTATTAAAGTTGTATTCTCTATACTTTTGTTTTTTATGTTTTCGTGTTTTGTTGCATCCACTGTGAGATTCCCAAACGTCTAGCCACTTTCAGCATGGATTATGAGAGCATTCCTTCAACATGTACAAGTACATACGTACGCGGGGAGAGCTAAGCCGATACTGAATGATTCTAAACGTTGCAGCAGTCGTACACTTACTACACAATTATCGTGCAGCAGTCGTACACTTACTACACAATTATCGTGCAGCAGTCGTACACTTACTACACAATTATCGTGCAGCAGTCGTACACTTACTACACAATTATCGTGCAGCAGTCGTACACTTACTACACAATTATCGTGCAGCAGCCGCACAGTACCACACAGTTACCGTGCAGCAGCAGCACAGTGCCGCACAGCAACCATATAGTGCCGCAGAGGTTACCGTCCAGCAGCAGCACAGTGCCGCACCGTTACTGTACAGCAGCTGCATAGTGCCGCACAGTTATCGTCCAGTAGTCGCACAGTCATCGTACAGCAGCCGCATAGCGCTGCACATCAGCCACACAGTGCGAAGTTACCGTGCAGCAGCAGCACAGTACCGCACGGTTACCGTACGGCAGCAGCATAGTGCCGCATAGTTACAGCCGCATAGTGCCACACAGCAGCCACATAGTGCTGCACAGTGGCCGTGCAACAGCTTCACAGTAAACTGCCCCTGACAGAGGCATGCTGTAACGACTCGCCGGCATGAGATCGAACTAAACTGGAAGCCAACAGAAAAATCAGCTAGAGCATATGTTTCGGACTTATGACATACAGTGTAGGTAGCCTGTAGATACAAGGAAAGGGAAAAAAAAACAGGCAAACAAAGCAGCTTGTGAAAATGCAATTTCAGTCTCTCAGGTTTCTGAGACAAAAGAAACCTAATTCACATCAAGAGGGATCATACACATCAAGATGGATCATACACATCAAGAGGGATCATACACATCAAGATGGATCATACACATCAAGATGGATCATACACATCAAGATGGATCATACACATCAAGAGGGATCATACACATCAAGATGGATCATACACATCAAGATGGATCATACACATCAAGAGGGATCATACACATCAAGATGGGATCATACACATCAAGATGGGATCATACACATCAAGATGGATCATACACATCAAGATGGATCATACACATCAAGATGGATCATACACCATCAAGAGGGATCATACACATCAAGATGGATCATACACATCAAGAGGGATCATACACATCAAGATGGATCATACACATCAAGCTGTTTTGAAAAACAGCCCAGAACCAGGCTTTCACACAACTTTGAAACAAAACGAAATAAACTGAATTTAAATTGCAAGACTAAATATGCGAACATATTTACAAAGATTAGAAAAGCGGGGCCAAGAAATGACCAGTGAATGAACGTACAATATGAATAGTATGACATGATGGAAGATTGAGAACATAACGTTGAAATGGCTGTTTACTTTACCTCCAAGTCGACCCGTAGTTATTTACAACACACAAATTGCCACGGTTAAATAAAAAAAAGTCACAGTCATTGCTGTGCCGGATCCCATTCGGGTCCTATGTACTCGTCCTCCTTATCCCCGTTGAAGTTGCCACACAGCCCCATAACCTGTCCTACGTCAGCCGGGGAGGGATAGATGTAAATTCTGCTGCCGATAATCACTCTGGCGCCGTTTGGTAGATCAATCTGTGTGATACAGAGTTGATAATAGATAACAATAATCTCTGCATTCACAATGACCTACGACTGTTCAGTTCGGTGATGTGAATAGATTATATATCGTCAGTCACAATTTGTAGGCCTATCTGCCTTTGATGCCATACAAATGGCAGGTGTCAGTGTTATTTTAAAACAACTGGGACCAATTCCACAAAGCCGTTTCTGACTTACGTCTTAAACCTACTCACAGCGCTTAGTGTTTGGTTCTGGAAAATGAAAATTTGGCACATTTGTCATCCGATTATATTTATAAGGTGGCCAAAATCTTAATTGATAGAGCTTTAAAATGAGCTCCAAAGTCGTGTTTCAAAACCACTTTGCCAGTGAAAGGTGAAGGAACGTAATCATGGAATCTACTGCTATATTGAAAACAAAAAGTATGCAGCTGGTGCAACCAGGCCTTAGGTATCAGTTAACGACACCACACCACTGATGGTCAGTTTTCTGTTTAAGTCATTCAGGTTGAATTTTCTGTATTTTTCCACCAATATAGCCGACTTATGCATTTTCAGAAGATCTCACTTTCGTTTATCATGAGACTGACTTTCTTGTTTCACACAACAATTAATTTTTTTACTTTCGAATTACGAACTCTTAATAGTTAATGTATTGCGGAAATTTAACAATCATTGCGTATTCAATATCAAAGGTCGTTTGAAAAGATGCCATGGACGTCACAGAAGGATTGACGTCATTGTGGTTATCTTGATCCCCAGTTTCTGAAGGTTTACTAATGTTATCCGCCCACAAGGTTGCATATTCATGAGTCATTATCGTTGTGCAGCAAAATGCGAACAAACGCGGTTTCCTAACCTAAATTCAGCTCAAATACTTACGTTTTAAACCTATAATATACAAAGCTGTTTTATTAATACAAGATATATACAAGCCGCTAAGTGGACATTCTCCAATATGGTCTGTTAAAGCATTGTTGTAGCCTACCTGGAATTCGCGTCCATTGTGGAGTGACGTCACTCGCATCTGTTTCTGGTTACAGCCAAACACCCGGACGCGGGTAGTTTGGTACGCCACATTGTCACGACAGAATGAATAGACGAAGAGTTGTTTCCCCGAGCGTACAGCGCCACCACAAACACACCGGGCGGGGGAAGTGCCTCCACATGGCTGGAAAAATCCGCGTACCTGTTTAGAAACAAAAACAAAACCTCACTTTTGTCCTCTCCTGTATTCTTTGTAAACATTTATCTTACAATACTAAGTATACTCAGATATAAGCAGTACCGGTACCGTAATACAAAAGTAAAGAATGGATATTTTCACGTGTACAACGCTAATATGGCGCTAATCTGGCCCTGTTGTATGCACGCCTCTGACTACATGGATGGCTGACTGTGCCACGTGGAAAATTTCACTTCACCTTTACATGGGGAATCTGCTCTTATGTTTTGTTATACACGGATTCACTGAGTAATCCAAGTGTACATTTGTCAATGCAAGCATGGCTAAACCATGTTTGGACTAGTCCGGCCATTTAAATTTTTGAATCGAATAAATCGAACCAATGTCCGCCACTGTGTGATGATCTTTTGAGTTCAAACTTCCGCCAAGTTCCGGTACGTACTGGCTGTTCCAAAACTTGCCTTCAAAAATAAGGGTTTTCCAGTCATTGGATTTCGTTGTCAACATTTTATCCTTCAAAGAGCCAGCACGTTCGAGCACGAAACATGGCGGACATCATTTGCACTTCTCGATTCAAAATTCTAAACGGCGGGATTGTTGTTAAAAGAGGGTTTACTGGTACACATTTGACATCTTTTAAACGCGGATAACCTGTGAATTCAGTGTTAACTAAGTATTAGGATCAACTCAAACTATAAAGTTTTGTGAAATTTTCATGCTTAACGAGATATGGCCATGAGACGGACTATACATACTAAGTTAGTATTGCACGTCTCGATGGGTTACGTTAACAAGGCCTAACACCGTTTTACCTCCAAGGGTAATGTCTTGTGACGGTAAAGCACAAACTCGCCGGGAAGTTGAACATCGAAAAACCTGGGAAAAGTGAGAGGGATTTAATAAGCAAGGAAAATCTGATCTGGATTTATTACTTCATTAAGACTGTATATGTCCCTCACATGTGTAGATTAAACATGGGGAAATTCATCAGTAACTTGTCAAAGGCCTGGTTTCCATCACACTTTAAACTGACCGCCGTTATATAGGTCAGATATTCTCACACAATGGTGTTAAAACAACAAAAACTAAATATATAAATATACCCTAAGTTAGTAGGTTAGTTTCAGTAGCTTACCAGAGCTTCGTGATTCTTTCGTAGGTTACTTAGGCCTATGTCTGAGTTAGGTGTAATTTGTTTCACTTTGCTTCAAATCAATTTAAGCATCCTTTATAATAAATATTTCTTCTCTGACAAATTTAAAACTTTCTATTATTAATAGGGGACATCAAGTAAGAGACGTTACAAGCCACTCTTTTATGATGAATTATACACTGGTATTTAATATTCTTGATAACGACAGTCATTTAACTGATTAAACAATACAAGACTATTGATAATAAAATTATAATGAAAACATTCGTTTTTGCAGAAATATTTAGCATAAAAGATAATTTCATTTGGTGATATATACACAAATTCTTAGATTATATGCACACACCAGCTAAGAGTTAAACTAATGCGAAATGTAAAAAAAATGAAATATATAATATTTTGAATAATTTTATTGGTTAAACAAGCCTACCTTCTGTCAAATGATTTGAAATGGGGGTCACTGACTGCATAACACATAGAAGTAGCAAAATTAACATTCAGATCATGAATGTTCACCTGTAGAAAAAGAAACGATATATTTATTTGTATTATTCCGCTGTATCAAAATGAAGTAATTTACAGTTAGTTGTCAACAGCAGAGCACACTCTGTGATCTTTAATGAAAGGAGATGAAAAATATACGTGGTGTCATGACACACTCATGACATTACCTTTGACGGCAACAATGCATAATTCCACGTGTAATTTTACCTTGTTTAACTAAAGGAAAGCGTTTAAGGCAAATAGCAGATGAATTGATGAGTCAGTGAGTGATTGAGGTTTAATGTTGTACTTAACAATTTTTTAGTCATATGACGACGTAGAACCTTAGAGTGTGTGTAATGTGCTTCCTTGTTGCAGGGCGGGTATCCACCGCTCTTTTATCTAGTGCTGCTCACTGAGACGCCTTTCCGAAGGCAAGTATAGCCATTATACTGATACGGGTCAGCTGATAAGACCTGATACGAGCTGATATAAACTGATACGGCACTATCCCCTTCATGCTGAACAACTTACACTTTTAAGGTCTTAGGTGTGATTCGACCCAGGATTGACCCTGGATCTATCGCTCCCGAAGCGGACGCTCTAACAACTGTGCTATCGGGTCCGGTCAAAAACATCCATCAAATACATGTAATACAAAAGCAGACAAGGCATATACCTCAGTAAGAACGGCTTACGTTAACAACGGGGGGAGTGACGTCAGCCCACACGTTCAGAGGCCCACCCAGGACAGGGTTGATCGCCTTTAAGAAGATCTCTGCCAGCCGTCCACCGAACATGCCGTCGTACTCTGCCGTCACCTTCAGCTCGTGGATAGCGTTCCAGTCGTGGGATGAAACATCAAATCCACATTCGCCGGGAATGGTTCTTTTACAGACCCCATTTATCTCCTCATTTGAAAAGTCTTTAAAAGCTAGGACACAAGGGACTTTTTTTTCGGCAAGGGACAGGCACTGTGGCCTGGTACCGGATGGTGGCTGTCTCTCCCTCAGTCAACTCAACAGCAGGGTCGTCTAACACCTTGAGAAAACAAAAGGGTCAAAGTAAATAGAATATCGCTTTTAATACGACTCCATGCACAAATGTACTAACAATGGTAATTCTTCAGCTGGTAGACAATGCTAGAACCAAGTTCTTAGGTGGCCAGTGCATACCATATAGCTACTTGAAACAACATTCCACGAGTCAGTCAGACAAAGGGAAGCAAATCTTGCCACTCAGGGATCAACTCTGCCATCTACATACTTACTTGGATAACAATTCCAGTGATTTTAAATACTAACACGAGCCATCATGAATAATCATAACTTGTGTTATTTTCGAAGTATTTAGATAGAGGGTCATGTTGTTTGACAAGTGACAAGATTTGCTTCCCTTTGTAGGTGGCCCGGTGGGTCACATTAGGAGTGTTGTGACTGGACGGACTTGCAGCACCGCATTTGATATTGTCATCGGTGGCAATATTAGCCTTGTCGGTACAAGGATGCCTGACATTAGCAGCTGAATTTAAAAACAAATTCTTTCCCCAGCAATAACTGGACGTCTTGAACGTCTTGATCTCCAATCTCTGTTGTGGATGTCATTTACGTTGTTTGTGCTATGAACTTGCAATGTTTGGAAAAAGCCTATTTGACTTTAAGTATTGAAGGCGAATGATATATATATATTAAACAACAAATTTAATGTTAACACAAGCCTCTATGAAATATCTTTCTGGAAGATGGATATATTAACATTCTCATATATATATCCTAAATTAATTTAGGGGCCTCCGTGGCTCAGTCGGTTAGCGCGCTAGCCCAGTGTAGTGACCCAGAAGCCTCTCACCAATGCGGTCGCTGTGAGTTCAAAACCAGCTTATGCTGGCTTCCTCTCCGTAGGAAGGTCCCTAGAAACTTGCGGATGGTCGTGGGTTTCCATGGTGCTCTTTCCATAATGCTGGCTGCCGTCGTATAAGTGAAATATTCTTGAGTACGGCGTAAAACACCAATAAAAAAAATCAATTAATATACCTTTTCAATCCAATGATACGTAAAAATGACCTCTTGATATATATATAAGCATGGTTCTGTTATTTGAGAGGTTTGTTTAGCTTGTGTTGTAAGTACTGTGTTGTATTCGGGGTTATATGGGCATATACCGAATGATTTTTCTGGTATTCGGACCTAGTTCAGTTTGGATCGGTAAGTACTCTCTCCGGTATTTGAAACTTTGAAATAGTCTTGAGGATAATATAATTATAAGAAAACTATCTGTTGAACGATTTCGCAGGCATCTGACTTGTTTATATGTAGGAATGATAGTAGAGAATTATAGGCAGTGCTATTCCTATTCGCTGACAGATGTGGTAGGAGTGCTGGTACACGTAAAACAGCTGATGAATCGCTTACCCGTAGTCCAGCGAAGAATTCGTCACTGTGATGCTCCGGGCTGGGGACTCCGTTCTCTGAGGACCGAACCCTGACAGAACATTGGACCTGTTCAGAAGATTACTTTCAAGTCAATCAATTCGTCGGATTCCTTTTAATTCATAATTTAAAAGTTAACCAAGGCATATCATACTGATGTCGACCGATATTTGGCCTTTCAAGCAATACGAGTACATGTACAAAGCAAATCAGACAAGTCCCAGAAACCAGAGGTGTACCAGGAAAACCAGACAAGTACCAATAATAGGGGAGCTTTGAGTTCGAACTCTTTTAACGTTGAAGGTATAAAAAGTTCAACTGTATCATGTGACCTGTTAAAAGGATCTGGCAACTATTTTTGATCCCATTCACTATAACATGGGCGTCTGTAAAAAAGTGTCATGAAAAGTAATTTAGAGTACACGAATGAAAGAGAAAATTGAGAATCTGAACGTTTTGTTCAGAAAAGTTCCTAAAGGAAAGATTTGTCATTTGTGCCTCTGAAAAAGGGTGAGACAGGTGATGAGTAAATTAATTTCAACAAGGTTTTTCACCATTCACATGGCATAGTAAGACTGTTTTTACCATTGACGACAAAAGAGTTCCATCTCGAAACTCCCCTATTCCGATTTTTATATATCTCTATGTAAGTTTTTTCTTGCTCTAATCCATCGACCACCGCTGTTTGGGAAAAAAAAAACTAAAGGTGTACCGACTTATTCAGTAAAGTTATGTCCCTTTACGGCATATAGCGCGATGACATGTTCCTCTAATCATGCTTCGCCAATGCAATGTTGCTTAATACTTTGATGCATTATGTGCCAGATCACTCTAAAAGTTTCTACATTACCTGACTACATGTAGCTCGCATGTACATATGTTTTACCGGGAAGTGAAAAGGGTAGGCTCAGCTATACTGACTAACATGGCTGTTCAATGTATCATGACTCGAGTGTAGGCTTTAAAAACATTTCCTTGCGTTTCAGAAATATTGTTTCACTTTGTTATTTCACAGTGTTGCTGACTGTTTCTCTGGAACAAGAGGGACTGTGCCATTTTCTCCAGGCTCAGTTTATTATAGGATTTGTTGCAGGACCATACCTAGACGTAAATCTGCAATACGTCTCATTCTTCCAGGATTAGCTTTGACTTATGAGACTTATGTAGTTTTCCATTCACCAACATGGCATTTGACATCGTTCAGAAGGCGATAAACTCGTGGAACGTTGAGAATGAAACCATTTAAAGGGTGACTGACAACTTGTTTTAAAGTCTTAACTTTAATAGTTGCTTTAATAATGAAGAGAACAAACTATGAGCAACTACTGTGATAGAGAAGAACAAACGAGTTCACCCTAGCGACGGAATTTTGAAGCCTGGAAGTTGCGAATTGTGATGTTATGGTCTTCACGCATATCAAAATAATCAAAAAATGAAATAAATAAAAAAATAAATTTATTTATTTATTTGAATGGTGTCTTACGCCTTACACAAGAATATTTCACTTATACAACCGCGGTCAGCATTATAATGGGAAGAAATCGGGCAGAGCCGAGGGTAATCCACGACCATCTGCAAGTTGTTGGAGGCCTTCCCACGTATGACCAGAGAGGAAGCCAACATGAACTGGACTTGAACTCACAGCGACCGCATTGGTGGGAGGCTCCTGGGTCATTGCGCCGTGCTGGCGATGTTAATGTAAAATGTGTGAAATATGATCTTTATCGAATATATGTAGTTGCCTCTTACATTCATGCCAAGCTTGTACTCATGCTTCCACACCGTCTCAAGAAGCTGCCCCGACTCCGGCAGATCCGATCCCTTTTGCTTAGTAATCCGGATCACCTCATCGCCATTGATTCTCCACACCACATCATAGAAATAACCGGGGTCAAATACAGCAGTACTGCAGTTAAATCTCAGGTCTTCAAAATTCTCATCTTCTGTGCTCATTCCAAGGAGAGGAGTCACGACTGGTTTTATGGCGACGTTGGGAAAAGAGTCTGAAAAAAATGTTTTAATGTGTCTGTATGAAATCATGACTTGCACTTTTTGAAACGAATGCGTCATCACACAGCAGTCTTTGCCGTCTTTTCAGACGCGTGGAATAAAACCTCTAACATCTTTGGAGAAGGCTGTATTTCCTTCTCCATTTCACAGCGTAGCTTTACTGTTGGAACTATGGAGGGATGGAGGAAAATTTGCAGACAAATTCTTCATGTGACACACTAAATGCATGGCAAGGTATACATGTACACTGTACAAACGAATTTCGGGTCATCACATTCTAGAAAATAGGGGTGTGTTACCTGAGCATCCGGGTTCTGATCCAGTCTCCGAAGAGGTACCAGCAGGGCAAGGTGCGATCAAATCTGCAATACAGATGTCATGCATTTAAAACATACAGTGGTAGAAAGATATACCGCCTACAGCTATACACAGGTAATTCAAAATATATACCAAGTAATTCACTGTGTGCTTAATAACTTAGTCTTTACAAGTAATTCACTGTGTGCTTAATAACTTAAGTCTTTACAAGAAATTCAGTCCACAAAAGTCATATTAAGGCAAAGCAGTTAATGCGGTATTTCATGTAGGTTTTCATTTGAATTCTTTAGAATATAATCCAACTTCAATTTTACTTCAGAATTTTATCTGCACAGCTCAAAATGTTTCTAGAGAGGATGTATTTTGATGTATTTATTTCATATTTATTTATTTAATCGGTTTATTATGCACAGTCAGGAATATTTCAACTCTTTTAACAGCGGTGATTTATTTATTTATTTATTTGATTGGTGTTTTACGCCGCAATCAGGAATATTTCACTTATATTACTTATATAATATGCATTATGGTGGGAGAAAACCGGGCAGAGCCCGCTGGAAACCCAACACCATCCTCGGGTTGCTGACAGACCATGCCACCTGTGGCCGGAGAGGAAACCGGCATGGGCTGGCCTTGAACTCAAAGCGACCGCATTGGTGAGAGGCTCCTGGGTCATTACGCTGCGCTAGCGTGTTAACCAACAATAATTTATGTGGGAAAATGTCAGGGCCTCGCCGACAACAGGCCAAGCCACTGCTCATGACAAACAGTCGCTTGAAACCATTTTTACAGAAAAGTTATTTATGCTGCAAACGATTTAATCTAAACAGATTTGAATACTTATAGCAGATATTACAGATTTGAGGGCATATGAATTTGACAGGGACAGCAACAGTGCAGAGTTTATTCTAACTTTAACTTTAAATTAAAGGATAATGTCGGCTACATTTAGCCTTGTAACTATCTAAGAATATGAACTAATTTGGCCTAGGGTCACCAGTGCTCTGATATAACTTATTCTAATTGTTCCGTTATTATGCTGTTGTTTTTTCGAACAGTCAAACTGATTAGTGGACCGTCTTAAGAAGCGGTCACCCCCCACCCTCTCAGAAAATAAGCAGGAAAACTTGCATGAGCCATAGCATTTATAAAATCATCCTTACCAAAACAGTAAGCCGAAGCACAGAGGGTTGGGGGCAGTAAATGATAGACCCTGTAAGTGCCACAGTTGATGACTTTGGCTTGGAGTTCAATTGCACATGGCATGTCTTCTGTGGAGACTATACAGGCCGTCACTAGAGCCTCTTGGTTTAATGTGATTGGAAGTTCGTCTGAAACAATCAAAAGATATACAACTGGATAATAAGACACTTAACAAAGTACTTCAACATGGCCTGAAAAAATGAAACAACTGGTATAGCAACTCTTAGGGAAGCTTTTATGCAGGAATCTAAGAACCAGCTACGGTAAGGCAAAGAATCGGCTCCAGAGAGGTAGGATATGAAAGTGCAAATTTCAAAATCTCAGCACAATTCTGTAAATTTTGGAATCAGAAGTATAAGACTTGGTCGAAGCACTCATGAAAGTTATAATGCCATAAAAGAGATGGTTGCTCAGTAATAACCCTTCAAAAATGCACTCTCGATCAAAAACGCCTATGTTTCGTTCAAACGAGGTACTGTGTTTTTAATTTGTAGTATGAAGATCAACGTTAACCAGAAAAATATCTTGACTGAAATCTTCATGTGTGTATTTCTACGCGCTGGCAAAGTTAAGTTTTGGTTATCTCTTGTCTTCAAATGTAAAACATAAACTTTATAATGCGATCAGTTTTGTCATATTTGAGCAAGTTTGAAATCTGTATTTCTGCCATGATCTGTCAGGAATCCTCTACAGTACAGTGGCCTCACGCTGCGGAGAACAGGTCAGGGAAGAATTCGAATCTTTGTGGCTCTTTTTTTTCCTTGGAAACATACTTTTGTATGAGTAAAGATAAAGGTAATCATGCACTTAAGATGTGTTATCTTGGATAAGAATAGATAAGTTATGGTATTACGTAACATTTGGCAACTATAGCGACATCATAGGTGAATCCTGGTTGAGAGCACACGTGGTCCTCTAGCTATCATTAACACTAGCATGTTACGCGTAGCGAAGTATAAGGCTGAAAGTTACATTTTCTATATATTTATTTAACTATGTGCATAACTATGTGCTCAAAAGTTTTTCAGAAATTTACATTTGTCGTGTAGTGACATTCATAACTCTACACTGCCTAATGCAAGAAAAAAAATTCAGTGTGACCGGCCACACTTATTCGATTTTATGACACATACATTACTTCAGTGCGTGTTTAGAGTTTGATAAGCCACATGCTTGCCATGTAACAGGAAGTGCAGAGTAAAACAGAACTTAAAAAAGAAAGTAGTCTTAAGACTGTGTCAGCAGCTGTCACTCACACCTATAGTCAGTTTCACTACTTGAGGTGCACAGTTTCTTGTACTTGGACCGATTCCCTGCCTTACCATACCAGGTCCTTGTTCATAGCCATCAATCGTCAGACTAAAACATAGGAGTAAAAATAAATAAACCTTCAGAAAAATAAGATTAACCTACCGTTTATCCAGATAGGATAGAATGTATTACAGGCGCCCGGGGGAGGGGGAGATGTGGCAAGATCAGCATCTTCGTTGTCTACTTTGAGTCTGTACCACCCGGGAGTCAGGGATATGTCACAGAAAGACACTTGTAAATCAGTAGTGTTTTGAACATTACTGGAACTTCGTGTCTCTGGACCTGCCAAGATGGCGTTTGTTAGACATGGATCTGTAATTGGAAAAGATCACGTAACCAATGTAATATATTTATACATTAAATCTAATCGTTAATTTAAATCGTTTAAATTCCTGGTTTACTTTCGCGTAGTTACCTAAGGAATGCAATTACCTTGAAGGAGTGCTGGGACAAAACAGAGAAAGATGATCAAAGCGGCCAGCAGTAGCTTTGCCATGGTCTGTGATGACACGAACCACGGAACATCGAATGATGCATGGCCTGATGTACATGATTAAATTTAACAGAACTATCAAAATGAATCACGTGATGAAAATTCTAGTGTGTTACGTACCAATCACCTAGGGGATGACTGGATTGTGCACATAATCTGAATGACATTTGCTTTTTTTTTTATTCATGCAAACATTGTAGCCGACTTCCTTGTTCCAATCATATGACGCAAAATGAACGCGCGTTCAAAGTTCGATGAGATCAATTTCCATGACAACAGTCAAGACGGATCACCAAAAATAGTCATACACTAAATGAAAATTTGTGTGGTAAGATTTAAAACAAAAGTCACCTTCTTTCTTTAGCAATTAATGGAATTGATCTTATAGGCATATACCTTGTCCCCATCACACGGTACCAATTACGTGTATCGGATACCTCGCTAGTCCTTTAGATTTGACTGAACAATTTTATAAAGGGTCACCTGACAATGTCAATATTACTTTTAATTCCACATACAAATTTATACATACGCAACGTAAACTGCCAATGCGAAACATTCTCTCGTCGTAGCAACAAGTTATACTGATTCACTTAACACGGTTTTTCAGAATAAATATGTAATTAATCAAACGCTTGACACGTTTCTTTCTGACGTGACATTATCAGTAAACTGCCACATGGCATATTTCGTAATGTACCTGTTTCATATGTTAATAATTGACTTCTTTAAGTGCACAACATGCAAATGTGTGGCCATAAGGTCACACTAACCGGTAGGTGAAAAGACCGTGGAATGTTTACATGAACGTATAATGCCCCCGTAACCAAACTTTCACGCGAACATTATTCAAACCTGTTTATAGAATGAGTGATACTCTTATAAATATTTTATACACGTACATCTTTTAGAGAATCTGTCATTGGTGTTATTTGTAATTTCTATTTTTTCTCTGGGTTGAACCATTATTGGTCCTGATTTATGCATTGCCTATAGCATCGATGAGGAGATATGAGGGGCTAAAGACATACGTCACGGACAAGGATAATGTACTCTTCAACCACTGAAGTAAACAATGGGGATATGGTTCATTTATCACCTACTGTAGGTAAGGTGAGGGTTATACCTGTACCGGCACCATACTACATAAACGTTTATGTTCAAAATGACACAACATACACAGAACTGTAAGGAAAAATCAAGCTCATTATACTTTCATTACCGATTTCATTTTGTCATATCCCACTTCTTTGTTTCCAAGTAAATAAAACAAACGTGTTATATCGTTCTGAATGGATCAAATTCGTGCATATAAAATTTCGTGCAGTATGTTAAAATCAACTACACAGACTCTCTGTATGCTGTCATCAGTCAGTCGTACAGTGAGTATCACATGCATATATCGTGCATATACTCCTCTCCGGTCCTGTCAGGAACCTGCGGATGGTGGAGAATTTTCCCATGCGCGGTTTCCTCACCCAGCATCATGCTGGCCACCATCGTATAAGTGAAATATTCTTGTGTGTTGTGTAGCCTAAAACATCAAACAAATAGACAAATGAATATTTGGTTCATGCGCATGTCATGTAAATCAGTTGAAGGGCTCATTTACAGCTCACAGATTATGGTGAAATAACAACAGCTCTCATATTCCCGCTAACTCCAGACAGCCCGTTAGTAAAATATATTATACAGCACTTTCTGGTGTCTACGAAAATCAACCACTTGTCACACTACAAGTTAATATATATTGGGTCACTCATTAAGTCTTTGCTGTTATCAGTAGTTACAATTTCCTTACAAATCTTAGAATTGTTTCCATAAAGTGAAATATTAGATTTGTCTAACTTTTTGGGTAAATCATTCGTGTAAAGTATAAAAAAACATTTGGATCCAAAATCAACCCCTGGGGAACCACGAATAATGCAGACTTTCTGTGGGAATGGTAACAATTCTCTGTCAGATAAATATTAAGAGAGAACCAGCTTTTACGCTTTTGTAATAACAGATTGCGGCTGAATTTAAGGGAAAAACCCTTGGAAAAGTAAATTTAAATACTTCCAATTTCTACCGACCTTCTATCGGTACTGTTGAAATTTGTAGCTGTACTCAAGAATATTTTAGTGATAGGACGCTGGCCAGCATTATGATGAGAGGAAACCGGGCAGGGACCATGTAGCAGAAATCGAAAGTTGTTGACAGATCTTCCCACATACGACCGAAAAGGATGCCAGCATGACAGATTTAAAGAGAGATGGGAATAGCCCAATAGTTATGGATGTGCTAAATACTACTGACAAAGGGTAGGTCAATTCTTCTGCACAAATTTGGCCAGCGCCAAATGACTTGGGTTTACAAAGTATAGGAAAATTCAGTGGTAGATAAAATCTGGTAATTCAACCAAAAACCAGGATTTCTTGTCTGAATAAGCAAAATGAGAGAAACCCAGTCACGCAGTGGAAGTTGTCACTTCCCTAATCACGGAGAGATACCTGATTATGGTCGCAACGCAGCTGTAGCGGTCATATCCCTGATCACGGAGAGATACCTGATTATGGTCGCGACGCAGCTGTAGCGGTGATATCCCTGATCACAGAGAGATAGCTGATTAGCGTAGTCATACAGCTGTAGCGGTCATATCTTTGATCACGGAGAGATATCTGATTATGGTAGTCAGGCCGCGGTAGCGGTCACATCACTGATCAGGAAGAGATACCTTATTAGAGTTGTCACACAGAGGAAGTGGTCAAATTCCTGATAACTGAGAGATAGCTGATTAGGGTAGTCACACAGTTGTAAGCGGTCACATCTCTGATCACGGAGAAATATCTGATTAGGGTACTGGCCGCGGTAGCGATCACATCCCTGATCACGGAGAGATATTTGCTTAGGGTAGTCAGGCCGAGGTAGAGATCACATCCCTGATCACGGAGAGATATTTGCTTAGGGTAGTCAGGCCGAGGTAGCGATCACATCCCTGATCACGGAGAGATATTTGCTTAGGGTAGTCAGGCCGAGGTAGCAATCACATCCCTGATCACGGAGAGATATTTGCTTAGGGTAGTCAGGCCGTGGTATCGGTCACATCCTTGATCAGGAAGAGATACCTTGTTAGAGTTGTCACGCATTGGAAGTGTTCAAATCCCTGATCACGGAGAGATAAATGATTAAGTTAGTCACACAGCTGTAGCGGTCACATCCCCGATTACGGAGAGATATCTGATTAGGGTAGTCAGGCAGGGTTAGCACTCACATCCTTGGTCATAGAGAGATAGCTGATTAGCGTAGTCACACAGCTGTAGCGGTCACATCCCTGATCACGGAGAGATATCTGATTAGGGTAGTCAGGCCGCGGTAGCACTCACATAACTTAGCACAGAGAGATATCTGATTAAGGTAGGCTGTGGTAGCACTCACATCCCTAATCATAGAGAGATAGCTGATTAGGGTAGTCAGGTCGCGGTAGCGATCACATCCTCGACCACGGAAAGATAGCTGATTAGCGTACTCACACAGCTGTAACGGTCAGATCTTTGATCACGGAGAGATATCTGATTAGGGTAGTCGGGCCGCGACAGCGGTCATACCCCTGATCAGGAAGAGATACCTTATTAGAGGCACACCCTTGATCACGGAGAGATATCTGATTAGGGTAGTCAGGCCGCGGTAGCACTCACATAACTAATCACAGAGAGATATCTAATTAAGGTAGGCTGTGGTAGCACTCGCATCCCTAATCATAGAGAGATAGCTGATTAGGGTAGTCAGGTCGCGGTAGCGAACACATCCCTGGCCAAGGAAAGATAGCTGATTAGCGTAGTCACACAGCTGTAACGTTCAGATCTTTGATCACGGAGAGATATCTAATTAGGGTAGTCAGGCCGCGATAGCGGACACATCCCTGATCAGGAAGAGATACCTTATTAGAGTTGTCACGCATTGGAAGTGGTCGCATTTCTGATCACGGAGAGATGGCTGATTAGGGTAGTCACACAGCTGTAAGCGGTCATATCCCTGATCGCGGAGAGATATCTGATTAGGGTAGTCAGGCCGCGGTAGCACTCACATAACTTAGCACAGAGAGATATCTGATTAAGGTAGGCTGTGGTAGCACTCACATCCCTAATCATAGAGAGATAGCTGATTAGGGTAGTCAGGTCGCGGTAGCGATCACATCCTCGACCACGGAAAGATAGCTGATTAGCGTACTCACACAGCTGTAACGGTCAGATCTTTGATCACGGAGAGATATCTGATTAGGGTAGTCGGGCCGCGACAGCGGTCATACCCCTGATCAGGAAGAGATACCTTATTAGAGGCACACCCTTGATCACGGAGAGATATCTGATTAGGGTAGTCAGGCCGCGGTAGCACTCACATAACTAATCACAGAGAGATATCTAATTAAGGTAGGCTGTGGTAGCACTCGCATCCCTAATCATAGAGAGATAGCTGATTAGGGTAGTCAGGTCGCGGTAGCGAACACATCCCTGGCCAAGGAAAGATAGCTGATTAGCGTAGTCACACAGCTGTAACGTTCAGATCTTTGATCACGGAGAGATATCTAATTAGGGTAGTCAGGCCGCGATAGCGGACACATCCCTGATCAGGAAGAGATACCTTATTAGAGTTGTCACGCATTGGAAGTGGTCGCATTTCTGATCACGGAGAGATGGCTGATTAGGGTAGTCACACAGCTGTAAGCGGTCATATCCCTGATCGCGGAGAGATATCTGATTATGGTAGTCAGGCCGCGATAGCGGACACATCCCTGATCAGGAAGAGATACCTTATTAGAGTTGTCACGCATTGGAAGTGGTCGCATTTCTGATCACGGAGAGATGGCTGATTAGGGTAGTCACACAGCTGTAAGCGGTCATATCCCTGATCGCGGAGAGATATCTGAGTCGGGTAGTCACACAGCTGTAGCGGTCATATCTCTGATCACGGAGAGACAGCTGATTAGGATAGTCAGGCCGTGGTAGCGGTCATATCTCTGATCACAGAGAGATAGGCTAGTCACAAAGCTGTAGCGCTCACATCCCTGATCAGGAAGAGATACCTTATTACAGCTGTCACGCAGTTGAATTGGTCAAATTCCTGATCTCAGACAGATGGTTGATTAGGGTAGTCACACAGTTGTAGCGGTCATATCTCTGATTACGCAGAGATACCTGATTAGCCTAGTCTCTAGGATTAGCTGTAGCGGTCATATCTCTGTGTCATGATCACAGGGAGATATCTGATTAATGTAGTCAGGCCGCGGTAGCGGTCACATCCCTGATCAGGAAGAGATACCTTATTAAAGTTGTCACGCATTGGAAGTGGTCAAATTCATGATGACGGAGAGACACCTGATTAATGTAGTAACACAGTAGTAGCGGTCACATCCCTGATCACGGAGAGATTCCTGATAAGGGTGGTCACACAGCTGTAGCGGCCACATCTCTGATCACGGAGAGATACCTGATTAGCCTAGTCTCACAGCTGTAGCGGTCACATCTCTGATCACGGAGAGACATCTGATTAGGGTAGTCAGGCCGCGATAGCGGTCACATCCCTGATCACGGAGAGATATCTGATTAGGGTAGTCAGGCCGCGATAGCGGTCACATCCCTGATCAGTTAGAGATACCTTATTAGAGTTGTCACGCAACTGAATTGGTCAAATTCCTGATCACAGAGAGATACCTGATTAGGGTAGTCACACAGTTGTAGCGGTCACATCCCTGATCAGGAAGAGATACCTTATTAGAGTTGTAAGGCAGTGGAAGTGGTCAAGTTCGTATTCACGGAGAGATACCTGATTAGGGCAGTCACGGAATAGCAGGGGTCAAATCCCTGATCACGTTTTAAATAGTGAATACCACCAATTGATCTATATTTATTTGTGTGTTTTCCGAGAAGTATTCTCTTTTAGCACAAGAATATCCTTGTTCCTATATTTAAAGCCGCATTGAAACACAACATAAGACCTTAGAACTTTACAGCCTTATGATCAGTTGGAAGGGTTTGAAGACAAAACACCCAGCTGTAATGAACTGTAATTTATTCCGTAGCTTTGTGTAACTATAGTCTTGTAAACTGTGAGCCTTCGAGAAAGATGAGGTTATACGTCCGATTTACTCAGCGCTATAGGCGGTACACACGCCCAACATGCCTTTGGATAAGGATGTTTTCAGTTATTGTATACTGGCGACTACGCGTTGTCATCTTGATTTCAGATTATGTTTAACAACAAATACCGGAGACAGCTGGATAACTCAATAAACGACCTTTCGGAAAGTTTTTCCTTCTTATGCCCAGAGCTTAATTCGGCGGATTAAATTTATGAGGTACAAAATCTTTTATATAGCGTGCAGGAATACGATAACGGTATATGAGTGTGGAGTATTAAGTTCAGATCATGACACCCGGGTTAACACGCCTAAAACCTACGGTAGGCCTACATGTATATCATTTTCTTACATGCGTTTACGTCAGTCTTTTCACCTACCCTAGGGCAATATTTTAACGGCTCTGTGCAATGGGAAAACAACGATAACAAAAAAAGAAACCCCTAACTTTAAGTTAACAGATGTTTGTAACAGTGATCCATCAACTATATAGTGGTGTATCTTCCTAATGGAGTACAGCATACAAAAGATAGATTTCTATCTGATAAAGCAGCCGATATGTGTCAAAGTGAGTAAACGTGGTGATAAACTACTAATACAATCCTGTCTAATTACCATTTGTATTATTTCTAGTCTTAGTGGGTTGGCATTTTTAGAGAAAGCGTGCTGCAACGATATTACTTTAAATGCGGGTACCACTTAAGGAATTATTTTCGAATTATGACACTGAGAAATAAATTAAACACCAAGAGAGTAATATTGATAAGGGTTTCATTATGGTTTCATCCGGATATCTAATTAGATCAAAGTCGGTCAGAAAACGAAGACAGGATAATTTACACTTTCAAAAAGTGCCTTGCGGTGTATGCCGTAGTGAAATAGTCCCATTGGATGTACCCGTATACATGTACCTAGTACAGGCTATGAAGACTGTACTTTTACAGTCCAGCCTCCCACTACACGGCGGACTATCTCTCCACCACCGCTAGACAATTACACAAGGTAATCAGTAGAGTATACGGCACAAACAACATTAATTCTCCCCAAATTAGGACCAGCATCTTGCGAAAAAATGTCAGTATTATAATTCCGGGAATAAATCAGCATTAGCAACAGCCGAAGCGCATGATGTCCAGCCAATAATTGGTTAGGCACCTCCTGGCAGGGGCTCATAGTTTAGCCGCCGTATATAACAGATCAGTGTGAGATCTGCACCAGAGATCTGTCCGAAATCCTGACACTCACCGGGGACATTTTACGCCAGGGTCATCTATTCTTTACGCCGGTACAGGAAACATATAACGGTAAGTGAGATCTTATTTCTTGTCATAGGAAGGCTACCAAGTATGTGAATACCTTTGTGAACTATTCTTGTTTTTTTTTGTTTTTTTGGAATATAGCTTTAAAAGAATTTAAAAAAAAGTATGATGTAAGACTTAAAAAGTATTTACCAGGCATAGAAGTAAACCTAGAGGCAACTTCTGGATGAAGTTTCTGTGAAACACTGGTGTGTGTAACTGATATATGTGATTTCAAACTGACGATATAAAACGATGTGTCTTGAAATTCAGGCAAAACAGCGTATAAAGTCGAATATTTTAGTAAGACCGTTAGCATCATAATCTATCAAGTTCGAATAAAGTTAGGCCCCTTAAGAAAGGCCAGTTGACAGTTTTCAGCATCGTCGGAAAGATATGTGCGTAACGTAATCGTTACTATTGCAGTTATCGTCTACTTACCAATCAACATTGTATTACTTGCCACTTAGCATTGCCCTACATGTCCCTTAACATTGCAAGGCACAAGTTTCTTATTCAAAATTGTTAGCTGTAAAATAAATTTACACTGTAGAGCTTTCGTATAAATTCATCAATGATATATCAAAATTAAGTTTTTAATACTTGTTCGAGTTCCTGGAAAAGCTGAATTAGTTAGTAAAGAGCTGGATTTAAGCACTCAGTCGTACTGCCACGTGATCAAATTGAGGTCGACAAAAAATTCCTGAGCTACAAGGGAAGCGTGGGTTGCATTTTCATGGCGCAACAAATTGTTTCCTTAATGACGTAGGCAATAAAACCTCCGCATCAAGAGTGCCTATCCAATTTGAAAATTTACGCGCCATACTCAACTCATTTGCATGTTACCAGCAACACCTTAGACGTCCCTCAAGCCTCTGTACCTAACTCATCTGCATGTTACCAGCAACACCTGACACACCCCTCAAGCCACTGTGCCTAACTCACCTGGATGTTACCAACAACACATTACACACCCCATAATGCCTCTAACTCATGTGGATGTTACCAACAACACCTGACACACCCCTTAAGCCACTGCACCTAACTCTCTGGATGTTACCACTAACATCTTACACACCCCTCATGTCTCTGTACCCAGCTCATCTAGATTTTACCAACAACACCTTATTCACCTCTCATGCCTCTGTACCCATCTAACCTGGATGTTACCAACAACACCTTATACACCCCTCAAGCCTCTGTACCTAACTCACCTGGATGTTACCAATAACACCTTACACACCCCTCATGCCACTGTACCAAACTCACCTGGATGTTACCAACAACACCTTATTCACCTCTCATGCCTCTGTACCCATCTAACCTGGATGTTACCAACAACACATTACACACCCCTCATGCCACTGTACCTAACTCACCTGGATGTTACCAACAACACCTGACACACCCCTTAAGCCACTGCACCTAACTCTCTGGATGTTACCACTAACATCTTACACACCCCTCATGTCTCTGTACCCAGCTCATCTAGATTTTACCAACAACACCTTATTCACCTCTCATGCCTCTGTACCTAACCCACCTGGATGTTACCAACAACACCTTACACACCCCTCATGCCACTGTACCAAACTCACCTGGATGTTACCAACAACACCTTATTCACCTCTCATGCCTCTGTACCCATCTAACCTGGATGTTACCAACAACACATTACACACCCCTCATGCCACTGTACCTAACTCAACTGGATGTTACCAATAACACCTTACACACCCCTAATGCCTCTGTACCTAACTCACCTGGATGTTACCAACAACATCTTACACACCCCTCATGCCACTGTACCAAACTCACCTGGATGTTACCAACAACACCTTACACACCCCTCATGCCTCTGTAACTAACTCACCTGGGTGTTACCAACAACAACTTACACACCCCTCATGCCTCTGTACCTAACTCAATGCGGTCGCTGTGAGTTCAAGTCCAACTCATGCTGGCTTCCTCTCCGGCAGTAAGTGGGAAGGTCTGCCAGCAACCTGCGGATGGTCGTGGGTTTCCCCCGGGCTCTGCCCGGTTTCCACCCACCATAATGCTGGCCGCCGTCGTATAAGTGAAATATTCTTGAGTACGGTGTAAAACACCAATCAAAAAAAAAAATCTGTACCTAACTCACCTGGATGTTACCAACAACACATTACACACCCCTCATGCCACTGTACCAAACTCACCTGGATGTTACCAACAACACCTTATTCACCTCTCATGCCTCTGTACCCATCTAACCTGGATGTTACCAACAACACATTACACACCCCTCAAGCCTCTGTACCTAACTCACCTGGATGTTACCAACAACACCTTATACACCCCTCAAGCCACTGTACCTAACTCACCTGGATGTTACCAATAACACCTTACACACCCCTCAAGCCTCTGTACCTAACTCACCTGGATGTTACCAACAACACATTACACACCCCTCATGCCACTGTACCAAACTCACCTGGATGTTACAAACAACATCTTACACAACCCTCACGCCACTGTACCTAACTCACCTGGATGTTACCAATAACACCTTACACCCCTCATGCCACTGTACCAAACTCACCTGGATGTTACCAACAACACCTTACACACCCCTCATGCCTCTGTACCTAACTCACCTGGATATTACCAACAACACCTGACCCCCCCCCCCCCCTCAAGCATCTGTCCCTAATTCATCTGGATGTTACCAACAACACCTGACACACCCCTCAAGCCTCTGTACCTAACTCACCTGGATTTTACCAGTAACATCTTACACACGCACATACACATACACACACATACACAGATATATATGACAAAGATATAGACAGGTTCCTTAATTATAGTTGAGTGGCCGTCTAGAAGTGCTACTTGGTCTCTTCGACAACCGTAGTAATATAACATAGGCATGGAGCAGGGGATGTCTGTATAACCAAGCAGTCTTATATTATTGAACACGAACAACATTCCTTCTGCACTCTAGTAGATAATGGGCAGCTGTTTCGAAAGGCTCATCACAAATACTTTTAGAAGAGTCAACGATAAGATAAGTAAATCATCATTTAACGAGCTACATCCATTTCTAAGTCTACGCAAAATTATATTTGGCCAGCGCATGTCAACATAATACCACACCTATGGCACTATTTTTAATTCTTATTATATATATGGATTTCTAAAACTGGCTGTAGAAATCATCGAAAAGCTGTTAGTTGATCTGTTGATCTAATCTGATATGGATTACGCTGATATGCTGGTGGTGGTAGTTTGTTATCAAATACATTGCTAGTTGCACGATTAAGATAACGTTGAAAGAAAACCAGCCTATGCATATATCGCAGTTTACGCAGTTGTATGAAACCTGACTCTTCATAGAGTAGGTTAGAGGCAGCACTTTTAGTTAAGCCATTGATGACACGTAGTGCGTCCTTTTGGATGTTTTCTATGTTACTTACTTGGCCTTCATTAATATTGTCTCAAACTATGTCTGCATATTCCATAGATGGTCTTACAAAACATTTGTACATAATTTCTAGGCATTTTCTACTGAGACGATATTAAAGTGCTCTGAACATGGATAGTGTTTTAATGGCAACTTTCCCAAGATTGTCTATATAATAAGTCCATTTCCCAGTGTTAATAAAATAAAATCCTAAATGCTTGTGCGATGTAGCTGAGGTTGTATTTTCTCCTGTTGATAATTGCGATCGTTGCCTGCGTCTTGAAACAGTAAGTGCTACAGCCTTCGTTGCATTAAAGTCAACAAGCTAAGTTTTAGCCCCGAAATCAATTTTTTCAAGGTCGTCAGTTATGGAACTATCAATGTTTTGCTGTCTCAGTTGGTCGGCTATAACGTAAAGGCAGGTGTCATCAGCAAATGACTTGATGTTATTAGTAATTTCATTTGGAAGATCATTAATATAGACAAGGAACAATAAAGGAGCCAAGACAGAGCCTTGTGGAACACCAGCTTTTCCAAGTTCTAAGATTTTCTTGGGATCAGTTTAGAGCAACCCTTTGCTTTTGATCTTTTAAATTATCCTCAAACCAGTTGAGGATGCCACCTATTATTCCAAGTGACTTTAATTTAGCCAGTATGCCTTTGTGCCAAACTCGATCAAAAACCTTAAAGATTTAAAAAAAAAAAAAGGACCAACACTTCCTTGACATCACCCAGGGCTTTAACGATGTCAGTATGGAGGTTTACGAGTTGCACAGTTGTTGACTTTGATGGTAAAAAAACATACTGGTTCGGAGATATATCAGGACACAGGTGGCTGAATAGTGTCCGAAAGACAACGCGTTCAAAGTTTTTGCTGATGCAGCTAAGCAAAGAAAATGGCCTGTAATCTACCTAATTTTCCAGGAAGAGAGATATTTCCCTGAAGTTAAAGACATATTGAATAATTTCGTCAAAATTGAAAAAAATTCGTGTCGACAGACTCGCAAGTACCATTGTCTGTTAACGGAGGAGGAACTGGACTTACATTGGAGTTACTATTCTTCAAGTAAGATTTGCAGAGTTTCCACTAAAACTTGCAAAATTTCCAGATTCTATTTTCTCATTTAATTTATCTTCGTGAGATTTAATGGCATTTCTAATAAGTGAATTAATTGTAATTTGTAAGCAGTAATATGGTGTTCACATGTAGGTTTGCAAGATTTTTTGTGAAGTTTGTCTCTAAGTTTAATTTCTGTCTGAATTGCTGTTGACATCCATGGCTTGCTATTTGGATTTATTGTTACTCTACGATTTGGAATACTTATGTGAGCTGAGTCTAAAAGGCATTTGTTATCAATAGACACATTTCAACATTGTCAACTGAGATTATTTCTTCTCAGTTTACCTGGGACAAAAAGTTACGTTACCTGCTCCAATTTGCTGCATTATATTGCCAAATTAATATTTTTACATCTTTGGGATTGTAAATCTCAAATAGACAAAGACAAGACAGTGATCACTACAAAAGTTTGATACGGTCCCAGAATTTATTACCACTCCACACTTGCATATAATTGGATCTAGCTGCGTGTTAGAAACAGGCCTCGTGGGTTCATCTATTAACTGAGTCGTACCAAAGGTACTGATAATAGTCGACAAAAGTTTATTAGCTGGATTCAACAGATTTTCATTCAGGTCGCCTGTCAGTACTACGTTGTGATTATAGAAAGTGTCAATGACAAATTCCAGACTATCTTTTAACTCGTCCCACATCCCAACTTCTGGAGGTCTATAGATGACGCCAAGTATTGTGGATGGTTTGTCGAACAATTCTAACCAGATCATTTCCAAGTTTTTATTCTCCAAATGCCAGTGGCGACAAAAAGATATCCTTCCCGACACACAGACACATACTCCACCCTAAACGTGGTCACAATGACGCCGAAGAGGTTCGTGAAATCCAGGCACTAAAGAGAACTACTTTGGATATGAGAAGTGAAAAGAGAAAGAGAATCTTCCAGATCTTAGAAAGACACACCCGAAGAGACCAATTGCCGCACGGTGATGCATTTATTCATTACCCATTGTCAATACGTTCCAGCAAGTTATAAGTATGTGCGGGTAGTAGCGGATTGAAGACGGCCAAGTCTACACTAAAGAATATAATAAACAATATTTCATCATTGTTCAAACATATCAACAAACTGAAACAAGGAGTTTGACAAACTCCATAGATGGTATCAAATAAAAAACAAATTTTTAAATTTCTCTTAAATGTATTATTTACAAAAGTGCAATGGACATGTGTAGAGTATGTTTAGGTGTGAGGACAAAGACTGCAGACAAAGGTGTACTTGTGATAAAAATTTATGTATAATAAATACTTAAAGCAGTCAAGCTAAAATCTGTGTACGGGGACATCGTTATATTCTTCAAAATAAATAAATAAATAAGATACATAAGAAAGATTAACAAATAAATAGTAAATATATATGTTTTTCTGGTAAAGTAGTAAGGTTATAGTAAAGATAAACACGGAGAACTTTAGTTCAGCCAAATTATGTACATTTATATATAAGATACAGTGTGTGTTTGAGGACTGTTTAAAGAAAAAGTAGTTTTTGTATAAAATGATAGGTATCAGAATATTTTGCTTGTATAAACGTATATAGCACTGACAATGATACACTTCATTACTTCAGTTCTTATGATTTGCCATCACATGTCGGAGCACTGGGAAGAATCAAGCAAACATGGAAAGTTAGGCAGTAGAATTTTGAGAGCAGCGAATGCCAAGCAAAGTTCACACTGCACATATATAGGTCAAGTTGCAGTGATCAGTCCTGAACTCACATACATACACACTGATCAGAAAAGTATGTCATCTTCACAACAAATTTGCGTTTTTCCACATTTTCAGTTTTACGAATAAGAATATTGCCGTTATATGTCCACACATTGCGGATTTTGCCTAGCTTATTCTTGGCAAGTGCTGACTTGAATAGAGTATGGCGGGTCTTAGTCAGATCTTCGTTGACATATATTCCGGACAGAGAAGGTGTTTCTCTTAGCATTTTGCGTGCAGAAAGAATTTGTCTTCTTTGTCGATAAGTTGCAAAATTTTACAATGATTTGTTGTCGCTCTCTGCCAACAAAGTAAGAACGTGCAATGTCATTTTTGATTATCGAAACGTTTACTCCTTTGGCCAGCCTACATACAGCATCGTCTGTTGTTTCATTTTCCAGAGGTTTTAGGTCGGTAATTCTTACGCTTTCACGCTCTCTTTCTTACGCTATACTGTTCGGGACGGTCACCCTCTTTTTCAAGTTTGTTATTTCTGCCTGTGATTCACGTAATTGGAGTTTCAAAGAGGACACTTCCTGAGTAAGATTATCAACTTTCTTGAGAACAAGCATCTGGAAGTTCGTCCTGCTCATGTAACTTCTGTACAGCGGCTTTCAAATCTGATGAAAGACTAGCTATTTATTTATTTATTTGATTGGTGTTTTACGTCGTACTCAAGAATATTTCACTTATACGACGGCGGCCAGCATTATGGTGTGTGGAAACCGGGCTAGTTATTTTAAAGTCACTCGACAACGACAGCCAACGACAGCCCGTGTCATAGCTTCTTCTAGCCTTTGTTGAATACGATGTTCAATCAGCGCTTCCAGATTTGAAGTCATTTCGGGTGGATTAGGCTGAGATTGAGTCATGGTTTGAATCTTGGACAGCGAATTTAAACGTTTGAGGTTGAGGTTCTGCAAAGGTTTCGTGGACTTACGCTTCGTATGTGATCAGCTTGTAGACAGCGTGCACTCACTAGTTGTTAAAGTTTTCGTGCAGCTTGAGTACAGCTTTCCAGTCATTTACATGAGATCGAATGGGACTGCTTGACTTTTCCTCGCCGCCATTTTTTCAGTGTCATTTGTCCAGAAGAACTAACAAATTCCTCTGTTGTAGTTTAAAAATCGTCTCCAGTCGTTAGGATCAATTACTCTGCATTAAAAATACATTAGACACCTCAAGAGAGACGGGGCTGGCGACGCTTAGTCTACGGCATCCGCCATATTTGATGCACCTTATACACCCCTAATGCCTCTGTACTTAACTCATCTGGATGTTACCAGTTACACCGTACCTAATTCATCTGGATGTTATCAGTAACACCGTGCACCACGCACTTAAGCATCTGTACCTAACTCATCTGGATGTTACCAACAACATCTTACACACCCCTAATGCCTCTGTACCTAACTTATCTGGATATTACCAACAACACCGTACACACCCCTCAAGCCTCTGTACCTAATTCATCTGGATGTTACCAACAACACCTTACACACCCCCCATACCACTGTACCTAACTCATCTTAATATTACCCAACACGGCTCTCATGCCTCTGTACCTACCTTAGACACCCCTCATGCCTTTGTACTTACCTTACAAGCCCCTCATGACTCCGAACCTACTTTAGACACCCCTAAAGTCTCTGTACCTTACCCGCCCTTCATGCCTCTGTACCTACCTTAGATTCCCCTAAAACCTCTGTACCAAACGTTATTAGGATTTTCTACTCCAGAATAGCTTGTCTTTGTCTTTGCCATCATGTTGGTATATATCTCTAAGAAATATTACACCATTTGGTACATATTACCAATATATGTAACCAAAGCCGTCTGTCTGTGAGGTTCGGTTAAGGATCTGCGACGAGGTCGATGGTCATAACTGCCGCAGGGGATCGATGGTGAAATCTCCAGTGGGAGTCACTGGTCATATCTGCTGTAGGCGTTGATGGTGATAGCAGCGATATGTTTCGATGGTGACATCTGCTATAGGTGTCGATGATGATAGCTGCCATATGTGTCGATGGCGATATCTGCTGTAGGTGTCGTTGATGATATCTGCTATAGGGCGTTGATGGTGATATTCCCGTTGGGGGTCGATGGTGATGTCTCGGGTAGGGATCGATGATGATATCTGCGGTAAGCGTCGATGGTGATAACTTCAGGGTTGATGGTGATATCTACGGTAGGCGTCAGTGGTGACGTCTCCGGTTGGGGCGATGGTGAAAGCTGTGGTTTGTTTGAAGCATTAAACGTCTGTTAAGGTTTGTTAACAATGACTGTTGAACCGTATATGTCAAATTGAGTTTATCCGAAAGGCTAACAGCTTATCGGTACCGCTGTTTATCCATTTCAGTCTCTAAAGTGTATAAATACCGTCAAAGTAATATGATCTTCAAGGCGTCTTTCAGATTTTTCCCAACATGTGCACTACAGATTTTTCGGACTTGTTTTGACGTCTTTGTCGTTCTTGCTTCCATAATGGTATAAATTCAGAACTTAAGGCGGTCACGTTATTTCTACACACCCTCTGAATGGCTACTTTCACTCAACTTGACTCAACTTGTTGACAAAAAATACACATGCACATTTCCGATTCAACAATGTTGAATTGTGCTGAGTGTTGTTGAACGAAGTTGAAGTACCCGTCCAGACTACTCAAGACGGTTCAACTTCTTGCCTGAACTTTAAGTTGACTCTTGTTGAGTCAACAAAAGTTGAGTGATGTTGGATAGTCTGGACGGGGCTTAAGACACGTGTACAAAGCTGGGTCTAAATCATTTTGGACACTACGAATTATTATTTGCTTCATACTACATCACCGATAACGATAGCACAGTTGGTAGAGCGTCCGCTTCGGAAGGCGGTAGATCCAGGGTCAATCCTGGGTTGGGTCACACCTAAGGCCTTAACTCCAAAAAAATACTGTTCAACATCATTCAACTCACGTCAACAGTGTTGACCCATCTGATTTGTAGTGCGGACGGGACGTTCAACTTACCTCAACAGCATTCAACTTGCTGCTGAGTGAACAAGTTGATTGATGTTGGATAGCCTGACGGGGCTTAACGCTCAAGTGGGGGATAGTGTAACGACTGGTTGACACGTATCAGTAAAATGGGTCGGGCGGGTAAAGGCTTACTTGCTTTTTGGTAAGTTGTCTCAGTGAAGGAGCTCTATACAAATCCGTCCCGCTATAAGGAGGCACATTACATGCACTTTAAGGACTCATTCGTTGTCATACGAAATGGAAAATTGTTAAGTACGACGTTAAACCACAAGAACTCACTCACTCACTTATATACGTGCATGTACAAACGCATCAATTATGATCACATGTATGGAAATTTGTGTGGACGGATGACCAAATGTACATCTATAGCTTGCGAAGATTCCTGTGTCATTACGCCCCCTGATGTCCATGTACCATATCAGACTAGCGCTTATTGAAAAACGAGGTTTGACATTTCACTTTTTTTCAGTTGCGACGATATTGACTTCAAGATTGGAGGTTACGTCCATCAGGGTCGACCATTTCAAAGGTAGACTTTAGATGACTGTAATGTCTCGGTTTGGAGTTGGATCAGGTAGACCTAAGTAATATCACTGCAGAGATTTGATTTTCTATGACAACTTGCTTGTTGCTTTATTATGATGGGGCTTTACAAGCACTGCAACTACACGATGGTATGGCAAGAGTGTCTATAGTAGAGCACAGAATGACATTTCTACTATGTCAATCTCCCACAAACGCGGGCAGGCTAATACTTGGCGATTGCCCCTGATTTGGGTAATCGTTACCTCTGCTGGCTGCTTTGCTTAATTAGTTACTGATTCCAGACATTATTGCCGAGTGTCTAATTACAAAAACGGGTAATTAGCGAAAAGAGACGGTGGCCGCTTAGTTTGGCATAACCAGAGCTGTATATGTGCTGTTGTCACTGGCCCAGTATTTAATGATTTGGGATTGTCTGCACATTAGCAGTTGACACAGGTGATTAATATGGTGTGTAGGTGGATTTTTCATGCCGCAGTAGTAGTATAACTCACTCATACGGCAGACCGAAACAGAAAACATGGTGAAACCCTGTGGCTCCTCATGGTAACATGACAATTCTGTGTTCTCTTCTATAACGGAACAATAATTTCCAAGGGCGTATTCGAATCAAAAGTATTAGTGTCTCGAAAGGTTTAACGTAACAAAAGTGTTCGGAAAGTGGTGACGTATTTATTTATTATTTATTTATTTGACTGATGTTTTACGCCGTACTCAAGAATATTTCACTTATACGACGGCGTTCAGCATTGGAGGTGGAAACCGGGCAGACCCCGAGGGAAAGCCACGAGCATCCGCTGGTTGCTGAAAGACCTTCCCACGTACAGCCGGAGAGGAAGCCACCGCATTGGTGGGAGACTCCTGGGTCATTACGCTGCGCTAGCGCTCTAACCACCTGGGCCACGGAGGCCCCTCGGAAAGTGGTACGAAACAAAGGTGTTCCCAAGGGGTTACAAAACAAAAGTATAAATGTCAAAAATGGCTTAACAGAACTAAGATTGTCCTCAAAACGCGAAACGGACAAAACATTAATATCGCGAAAGGTTTAACGGAACAAAAGTTCTCATAACGGTAGCCGAAGAAAACGCATCAGCAACCCGAACGCTTTAACCGAAACTAAAGTGTCCCTAAGGGTAACGGAAGTAAAATATATAATAACGATTCAAGAACGGCAATATTTTAGCACAGCGATAATTGCTACATTAGATGACAACGTTATGTGGCTTCTTTCCCAACCTATGGTGTTTCGAATCCAAGCTGAGCCTTTTCTCCTGTCGTGAATGAATAATAGGTCACCAGCTTGCCCACTAAACGTGATCGCAAAGGCAGAAATGAGCAATAAACAATATGAAAACTAAATGTATTTGGGAAAATGAATATTATCATATTTTGTTCGATTATCTATCGTTTGTTAACAAAATCAGTCTATATGGAATTGATGTATTTTGACTATATATCTAAGTCTTTGTCTGATAACGTCCTCTCTGAATCCATTTTCACCTGAATGTCTTTTCTCTTCCAGATGGTCAATCACTGGTGGTGCTTGCTCTGTGTCTCAGCTCTTTTTGCCTCCGTCCTCGGAACAATACACTGGAAATGTCTGAAACCAAACGTACAGAAGTGCGAGAGTCAAAATGTTGCCAGGTTTAAATCTGCTCTAAAGGACAATAACTATCAAGCCATGTGCGAATCGGTTGAGGTAATTTCCAGATGATGATATATAAGAAAACCCCCATACTCTTTTAGTTTCCAGCAGCTGGAAACATATGTTTCATTGACAGAACCAGTGTATGATCGCCATGTACAGGTTGAATGAAAGTTAAATAATGGTAAATAGATTTCCAACGCGCAAAAATGACAAAGCCCATCTTCTGTGCATAATGTTAAGATCTGAAATCCGGTACGTGCCTGAAGCTTAAAAGTAAACCAGTGTTTACTCGTTAAACGCATTGTGATGTAAAAACTCGATTTGTATCGCATACATATGTGATTGCACAGAGCTCGGCAGTCCATCATCTTTTGCTGTGGGGGTGGCTCAACCGGGGCTGTTAAACACGTAGAGAATATTAAATTATTATTTTAATTAACTTATTCGAGGTTCAAGTCCACCATGCAGTTGAAATGATGTAAAATAAAAGTATAAAACATCATATGCGACATTGGTATGCCAAATGTGGACCATGAATGAGCGTTCCAAATTCATATCCACAGCCAACTAACAGTTCCCACGGGAATGTTTAAAAAAATAATTATGCAAATATTAAATAAAGCCTGTATGGAAAAGCATAAAAACTCTTGGACGGCAAGTCTTAAAGCACTGCGCAGGAAAACGCACTCGCAGGAATTTGGAGCGCTACTTCTGGTCCGAATGAATATATAACATTGGAAAGGACAATACTTTGTTCCTTTCAGAATCTGTCAGTATAACACACTGTTTGTGGTGCATCAAAACAGGTTGAAAAACATGCAGAATTTCAGTTTTAATGTTAAATTCTTTGATTTTTTTTTTTTTTTGATTGGTGTTTTACGCCGTACTCAAGAATATTTCACTTATACGACGGCGGCCAGCATTATGGTGGGTGGAAACCGGGCAGAGCCCGGGGGAAACCCACGACCATCCGCAGGTTGCTGGAAGACCTTCTCACGTACGGCCGCCAGCATGAGTTGGACTTGAACTCACAGCGACCGCATTGGTGAGAGACTCCTGGGTCATTACGCTGCGCTAGCGCTTTAACCGACTGAGCCACGGAGGCCCCTTAAATTCTTTGAAATGTCCAGGGCTATTTTCTATGGTTATTAAAATTTTGTTTTCGGTTCATCAAGGTTTGCTTTGTTTTGTACATTTCTGAAATATCGCTTTTACGTTAATTCGGTGATGTTGGAACGATTTTTTCTACTAGTCTCGGGTCATAAGATCCAGATGCTTGGTACCGGTATGATACTTCTTCTGACTGCTTACCACAAAGGCGCTTAAATGACTGTAAGAATTGGGTGGCAACAACTTGATGCGGCGAGGGCTGTATGAAAAAAACATCCGACTATCTTGACACAAATTTTTCCTTGGGTAGACATTAATCTTGAAGGTCACTTAACATCGCTGTGAATGACATTCGATTGTTATATAAGGAAGAACCCATCATACTTTGAAGATGATGTCACCTGTATGGTCACGCGGGCTTCCTGTAGACTGCTCAGAACTCGCTCTACTTATTAATTGCGACGACAATTTCCTATCGTGAAACAAGACGTTCATAAGCCGATACCGTTTATTTATATATTTATTTATTTAGTTAGTTATTTATTCTGTTTTATCATTTTCCAGGAACTAATTGATTGTGCCCAGATCGACTGCGGGGGAGAATCCTGGGATCCTACCGATGATTTCCTCACCAAGCTAAAGGAGTACTCTGAGGCCACAGGATTATGTGGGGACGAAGCCCAGAGTAAGTAACCAATCATCTGAGCAAATACGAGTTTATACATTTTACTCTGTAATCAATTATCCATGAGTCAGAAACGACCTGTACAAATATAAGCTTATAAATATTGCTCTGTTACCGACTCAGACTCATTTCTCATTGAGTCACAAATGAACAGGTCACATACAAACTTATGATATAATTAAGACGTACATCATTAAGAGTAAGACCAGAGCAGCGACGGGTAAGTGTTCGGGTAAATGTATAAATATTAGCAATTTACACGACCCCTAGCACCAGTGATATGCAGTGCTGTTTATTGCAATTTATTAGACGTCACTGGACTAGAATTACTCAAAATGCTGTGTTGTCATCACATTTAACATACAATCACATTAAAACATTACAAAGGGAAACTCATTCTGTATTCGGTCAGAATCTCTGGCACTCTGCGTCATGAATATGTCTATTCCCGCTTAACCCGGAATAGGGAAAGTATATTTATCGTGTGGAATTAGATCGTCACAGTGGGTATTTGAACAGTTGCGAAGGCCATCTGAAATACAGTTATCGACAACTTATATACTAGCATGGTACACGATTTGAATATTGATTTCACTCATTGGCCTAGAAGAAATCTAGCGCTTTTTCAACATCATTGAAAACTGTTGACTGATTCTCTTTGTATGATTCCGTCCTGATTTCATACTTTATATACTTTCTTAGTTCTTTGGTGGCTTGTGCTAGACGTCGGTTTGGGAAAGTGGTCTTGCGATTATTGTCCCGGAACGCCCATATTGGCTGAGAGCTGTTATACAAATGTCGGCCTCGGCGCATACATATGAAGCGATCTAGACCAAAACAAACTTTGTTGTGTACTCGACTCAGTCAAAAACCATGAGTCAAAAACGATCTAGTCCCGTACAGTCTTATAAAAGTTGTTTTGTACTCGACATGGACTCAAATCTCGTAAAAATCTGCTCAAACGAGATTTGTTGAGGATCTGAGGTTATAAAGTTATAAGCAGCAAACGACCTTGCTAGCTTAGCTTCCCGTACACACGTGGACTCTCAGCTGTTTGGTACAAGTTACAGTTATATATTGTCAGTGTTCAGTGCCAGTAATAGTCAAAACAGGGCCTAAAATTGTAACGAAATTTAACTCTTCAAGGCAATCACATAAGGGCACATAATCATAATACCTGCACTAAAGCATAAAATAAGGCGAAAATCAAATGGTTTCAATCCCATTCTGGGATTGCTACGATATGGCTGAAATATACCGGATGTGACGCTAAGCCATAATCATTCGTTAAGTCTTAAGCCCATTCCGGGAATGCTGTAATCTGCATAAAATAGTAAATACGATCAACGGTTTACGGTTGATATACGAATATATGTTTCGAAGCATAGATTGATAAATGCCTCAAAAAAACTATGCAGGGTAAATTTTCCCTTCTCATCCATAGGTAATAAGAATGGGACGGCCTGGATCATTCGGGTGTATAAGCACATAACACTGGGTTATTAACACGTTCTTCGGACATACGTATGTTAATATGTGAACGGATAAAATAACTGATACAAAATGGTAACCCATAACAATCGTTTTGCTTTTCGCTAAAAGACTTGCTTCAATTATAAAACGATTTTTCGAACTCTTAATTTGACAAGTGGTTGTTGGGGTTAAATGACCTATTTTGTCATTATTAATCCGTTACCGTTCCCTATATAATGACAGAAGGGATGGCCTATTTTGACATTATTAATCAATTACCGCTCCCTATATAACGACAGAAGGAATGGCCTATTTTGTCATTATTAATTAGTTACCGCTCCCTACATAATGACAGAACGAATGGCCTATTTCAGCTTGACCAATGGCCTTGCAGTTAGATTTGAGTCGTATCCCGAAGGAAACTTACAGTCAACAATCCCCTCTTCCGATGAATTTCATGATGTTGGAAATGTGTGATCAATAACACAATGACGACAGTTAATACCAGAGAACAGTTATTACAATAACTTAAGTTTTAGTACAACCTGAGGATGGTCTTGGGTTTCCTCGGTTTCCACCCATCACAATACCGGGAGCAGTCATTTACGGGAAATATTCTTAAGTACGGCATAAACCACCGATGAAATAAATAAATAATAAATCTTTAGTGTCCAAGGGCTTGAACATTAGCGGCCAGATATCCCACATGCCAAATTCCTAAGCTTTCATTGTTCGTCGGAGGTGTGGCTGGACTCATTGCGGTTACCATGGTGTCGATGTGGCTGTTTAAGAACTGGACTATACGCCACACTGTTTCATACCGTAAATCTTAAGAACAGTGACACTGGAGACCCTCTCAGCACACCATCTTCAAAACTGGGGTCACTTTCACAAACTGCGTATCTCAGTTTTTCGTACATTTTCTCCTAACTGACGTCGCCTTATCGCAGTATAACCCAGACAGTGTCTTTTACGAAAAAAGTTAAGAGAAATATGAGTTATGAAGTTTTGTGAAAGTGGCCCCTGAGTTATAACGTAAATTGAGCCAAAATATAACTTTGAAAAGAGCACATGTATGATAACCTCACATGGATTTTAAATGTTACTTTTACGGAAGCAATATTTACTTATTTAACTGTGTTATTTACAGTATTCCAGAATATTTCACTTACATACGACGCCCTCCAGTTTTATGCGCATATAATACCAGTGTCGTGAGTAAATCAGCTCTTAATAGCAAGTAAGCGATGGATGAGTTATCCCTCCTTGGTTATTAACAGCCGATCGATGGCAATAGGTATTAAATATGGAAATAAACATGATTTATACATATTTCTTTCAGACCAAGAATTTTGCGTCGCGTAGCTTCATAAGAAATGACTTTGATATTCAAATAACAGTATGCGAAAGAACCAAACGTGGTTTTGAAATTACTTTTTAAGAGGAAAGATAACATTAGTCCAAATGTGTATGTCCATCGATAAATTATTCAACATGAACTTCTAAAAGGATGTATAGCAGTTCAAAGTCAGTAAAATCGCGCATGTTGAGAAAATTGAAATGTTATCAGTTTTAACATATCAAGCGTGAGATATTTCTACAACCCGAAAACACACCTGTTTCCGCTGAAGTCGCGTGAGCACAGTTTTGCCTTTTTGGCCCCATGAGCGTTAGGTACAAATGGCACGACACTGCCTTTCTGGCTTCTTTATAATAAGCCGTATCCCATGGCTTAGTCCACATTAATAGTTAATTGATATAGTTATCAAGCACGTCAGAACAAAATGACTGGCCATTTACGTCGTTTTCTGCCCTCTAACAAAGGATATATTATTTGTTGTGTTTTCTTTCAATAACCTACCGGCTCCGATAGTTCCGCTAGTAGAATGTCCTCTTCCATGGGCGGTAGATCCAGGGTCAATCCTGCGTCGAGTCACATTTAAGACCTTAAAAGAGGAAGTGGTAACTTCCTCGCTTGGCGTTCAGCATGAAGGGGATAGTGCAACGACTGGTTTACCCGTAGCAGTATAATGGCTCGGGCGGGGCTGCTTACTTACTTTCGATAAGGCGTCTCAGTGAAGCAGCACCTAATAAAAGAGCGGTGGAAATCCGTCCTGTAACAAAGAGGCATATCACATACACCCTAAGGATTCCTTCGTCATCATATGACTGAAAAATTGTTGAGTACGGCATTAAACCTCAAGCACTCACTCACTCACTCCTCGCTAGACCCCAATTATGCCTGGATAATGTTTCGACTCCCCGAGTTGTCAATATACTGACTCCATTGTTATCTTACTGTCTTCGGCCTAATAGCAAACACGATGCAAGGCTGAGACTAGCCAGAACAATGCTGATGATGAGTTCATTCTGTTTACTTCACAGCCAACGCGTGTGCCGTTAACTTGAGCAAGACCTGTATGAAAACCATGGCGAAATTCATGGTGAGGATGGGCGATCCGTGCATATTTTACGGTATGTACGCCGGCTGCATCATCAAAGGCGGCAGCAAGTGCGGCGACGACACGACAACAGCCTACATGAGCGAGATGGACCGACAGATTCGCGAGAAAATGCCCACGGTATTCGGCTCCACCACTGTGGATATGTGTCCTCGATGGCCTCGCATGTACCAGATGTTTCTCCGTCAGCGGGGCTGAAGCGCCGGTCGATCACACCAGTTTTTTGAGTTCTACTCATAACATTGCTCCCATCAAGTCCCAAGTCACCTCACTCTGTTAACTGTATACCACTGGAGTCATCATTGGTGGAGTAGCGTGAATCACTCGTCTCGGGTAGAGACAAATTAATCCGTCAACCATCACCTCACTTCATGCAGCAACTTTCCATCATTTCTCCTGGACTGCGAGGCTTTGTTTAGCACCAGTCACGCCCAGCCGCTGCTCCGTCAAAACTGTGTAATATTAACCCAAATATAATCGAGCTGGCAATTAATCCAGTACTTAAAAACTAACTTCTAAAAGAGTTTTTGGAATTACTCCTTGTTCATCTAATTCACATAAACAATCTGGCAGTGTTTGGGAAAGAAAGAAAGAAAGAAACTCTCGAAAGTAACACCAGCTCACTAGGGTGTTAAGGCAACTTGCTACGGGGATTCCTTTCTTTGAAGGGGATCTCTAAACCTATGTGTAATGCACAATCGAGAGAGCCCTTAGTCTAGACTGTCAGTGTATCAGACAGCTGAGGTTTGATTAGTTGAAGTTGACGAGCTTATCCATAGTATTCCATTGAATGGGGATGGGATGGGAGACATACTCAACACAGTGTGCAGATGAAGTAATCTGCAATTGTAGTTAATTTAGGTATATACTTTAGTGCTTACCACCAAACAAATTCGTCAAACCATCACATTTGTTAAGTCAGCTCATGGCAGCAAACGGCTCTCGTAACTCGCTTCCATTTTGAGCCCAATAGTACATTTAAAAACTATGGTCCTGATAACGATCCTTTTCATACAGTGTTCAACTAAACAAGTTACGTATACGTGACAGAAAACTTTCCATATAAATCTACGAAAGCTAACCTAAACAAGCTACAGTTACAGGCTACATTTTAGCAAGCGGGCACACAAGCAAATCTGACCTAGAAACTGTTCAAAACGCTGCGTCTTTTAAAGGTTACACGAAATTAAAATCTTCCCGCAATCAAGTTACTGAACCTGGACAAACTGTAGGTCACTTACGTTAAAACTGGCTCTGTTTGTTTTGTTATGAAAATTTCACCACATTCTCAATGAAATGTCTTCTTATAATCCAGGCAATGTATTGGATATCTTGATCGATATATGGAAATTAAAAATCATTTGAACGATGAGCTAAAATCAGCCGAGGTATTGGTTTGGCCGCAGCGGATCAGCCAGAACCGGGTTCTCACACGGCCTTATGCACTTTATCACCTCTAATGACTAACATTTTCCACGCCGATTCAGTACGAATCCACACCATCTTCTGTGATGCTCGCAAGACTAGATCATTCTGTGATCTGCTTCGTTCTTCGCACTTACTGCTTTGCGAAATACAGATCTGTAGTCTTCCATTCACTAACCTGGAACTCGGTCTTTTCGAGAGTGCTGTTCTCCGCATCAAAGCTCTACGCTACGAAAACATGTTCCCTTTAATCCCACAACAATTCAGACTTCAAATCACCTAGTCACTAGTACTCATGAATAATAAAGACCACATCGTCACAATTAACTCAAATGTACCCGTCGCATCGAACGTAAGCTGAACTTCGCCTGAAGACTATTTTCGACACGAGTCGGCCACACTTAGCATCATCCATGAGAAGATGAACTAATGAACCTTTGGGCTGAAACCAAGTAGATGACATATTAATATGGCGACTGAAAACGCGTCCCGGGATCTTAACATTATTTATGGTTTTAATAATGTACATAAAGAATTAAATGCAGCTATTGTGAGGAAGACTATCTTATTTTGGGAAGAGCAGCCGAGTATGGCGATGCGCGAAGTTCGGGAGCTGTCCGAGTGAATGCACAGGTTATATCTGTGTGGATCGTAACGTTATGGTCTTTATTATCCCAGCAGAATGAAGTGATGTGAATGACAATTACTTTTGATATTCGTCTCGTACACCTTTGACAATTTGGGGACAGCGCAGGCGACAGGACCTAGTTCCACGTTTGTGAATGTCTGCGGGTAATCTTTCCAGAAGCGCATGTAGAAATCGTCCAGAATACTGACACTTCGTGGAGGCGCCACACTATCTGGGTTCGTCTAACTACATGTATAATCCTGGTGGTCGGAGTATCGCAGGCAGCGAAATTTGGCGCGAACGAAACCGTCGGTCGCGCAACGGTTACGTGCGGTTCAATTTGGCTAACCGGAAAATCGGTTAGGCCAACTGTCCAACGAGAATGTCCTTAGAGTCAGTGTGCATTAGGTAACTACAGATAAACTGGACTGAACAGCTTTCATAATCCCAACGCGGCCAGTATGGCAACGCGTCTAAAAATAGAAACATCGATTTCAGCCACAGCCAGCTGCCTGTGCTGGTCACATGGAAATGTAATCATTCATATATGTTTTACAGGCTTTGAGATAATACTCAAATTATTTATTTTGACTTATCTTTTCACGATCACGCAAGTAAATAAAACAAGGTTACCTTTTCATGTAGTTTAACTGCTACTCGAGCGCAAATTAGTCGAGTCTACCGTACAGATTGATGGAACCCTTACGGGACCTCACCGGCTGCGTTCTGATTTAGAGCACAGGCCTGTGACGCATAGGCCTGTGACGTCAAGGTCTCTCACGGCCCTGTAGCGAGTATATATATATATATATATATATATATATATATATATATATATATATATCACTGTGGTAAGACTCACACCACGTGCGTTGGAAACTGCGTTAATTATCAGTAATCAGGGATACCAAACTCGCTCCCCAATACCGTAATGACACTTACTGGAAGTACTTAATGTTGGACTGGGCATATTGCAAACATATAAGCCTGTATAACGGAATTTCACGTAAAAATGTGCCACAGGAGTTAAGTACCAACCAGGCAACACACAACGTTGAAACACCGTGTGAGTGTAAAATTTCTCTTTCTTTGTTCACCAACCTTACGGTATGAGCTGCTAGATACAGAAAAGAAAAACAAACATAACATTGAGCTGAATACTTTTATTAATGATCCAGAATGATGCCTGAAACATAAACCACGTAAACAATTAGCGTAACCGATCGGGTTGATAAACATACGTGGCGTAACCGAATGATCGGTTAGGCGAGGCGGAAAAGACGTAACCGATTTCTGGGTTTCGCCGACAGGCCAAATTTCGCTGCCTGTATCGGTGCAGTTGTATGAAACTACATGGCATGATGGTACTGCATGCCGTTATAAAACATCCTCAGAGATCTCGTCAGCTCTTAAGTTACCAGTGAATCTTGTCAATTCAACTCAGCGGATCAAGGGCAAATGAGCAATCACGAAGACTTAGGAATAAACCATATAATACCACATACGACTTACGAGCTAGTTCGATTACGGTACGACATAATGCAGAATTTAAACATCGCATGGTGGAGTTACCATACCAAGCCGTATGGATCTAAGTACAGATATCCTAAATTGCCCATGATTTTCATGTGCATGTAGACTGTCGAAAAAACGCAAATATGTATATTACAGGGACTTCAAGTCAGTAAGTTTGCTAAGGTATCTTGTGTAGCATTTATGTGAAAATTGGAACTTTCTGAGAAGAGGGATAATTTCAATTTCAAATTTTGTGAGTTATCTATACTTGGGTATCAATGTACCAAGTGGATGGTGTGAACATACCGAGTCTTCCAGAATTTGTTAGATACTGTGTGTTTTGTGGGGAAATAATCAACGTTACATGCAGTTACTGAAGGAACTAGTGCGTCATATTATACATTCAATCAAACCCCTTCATACTAAGTTTCTTAAATTTTACAATGAGCCCAGTTCTCTTCCAAGCAAATGTGAATGGAGTGTCAAAACTCACCGTGTTAGGTAAAACCGCCACGCAGGAAATGGACAGGTGCAGTCAACGCGCAACTCAGATGCATATTTTTGCTCAACCACAACTATACAAGCATCGCGCCAAACAAGAATTATCTTCAACATATGCACGACCGCTACACGATTTGGGTACTGACTAAATATATGCGCCTACAGAATAGTTCTTGCACTTCTCCGTCATCGTTTACGAATGCTAAATACTTCTCTTTGCATGAATCCATCCAAATGCGTTAATTTAACCATTTTCTTTCTTTTTTTGATGGATTGTGATAAACGTTCTTTTTGAAATTAGCTTTGCGATTATTGACCTGAACCTTCCATTATTTTTAAAGCGTGTTCCTCGCCCGATTCAGCACCGACCAATTTAGAATGTTGCCTGACTGCACGGAACGCCAAAGGACATTGACGCCATGCTAAATACACCAGACATGGCGGCATGTAAAATACCTTAGACATGATGCCCTACGCTAACAAAATACACTGATAGCGGGTCTGCCAGTACTTGCTCTTACTCAGAGCGCTGCAGATTCACCTTGATGTAAATAATGCATTTTGCGCAGTTTTCGGACTGCACAAACCCTAAGAAAAATGACGTACGACATTAGATTCACAACACAAAAGAATCATCTGGATAAAAAGTACATTTTATTTCAATCTCTCAAACATTATGGAATTGCACAAATGACCAAAAATGGCAACAATGAACGCAACTTTGTGGATGGCCATTATCCTATACAGTGATCAGGGAAGAGATGAGATGGCGATCTATCATGAAGACTTTGTGCAAATGAGATGAACACCATACAGACTGCTGTCAACTCAACTGACCTAACACAAATGGAACTGCACAATCTACACATGTAGAAAAAATGGTGCAGACAAAACTAGTCCTAGGCCTACATCTGTGCCGTGTGGGAATCGTCTTCAACGTAACAAGAATCAGGATAACGCATGGCTAAAACAAGAAAAGCTTGACTTGAGGCAAGTGACCAGCGAGCAAAAGCGTTCAGGTAAATACCAGCTAAAAACCAAACGTGCCAAGAAGTGCCAATGTGATAGACAAGGCAAGAGAGGTTATTTGGATGTTTGATTTTATGGGAGGTCGCACAAATACTACTAGCCTCTGTGACGGCAATGAGAGATGGTCAAGTATACAATGTTACCGGACACAGGTTTAGGCGGGATCATCATCCGCGCCCTAATCTGTGTGGTCTCACACGGAAAACGCTATCTTAATGGCTCATACCGCCAGAGCAAGAGTTAACTCTTCTAAATTCACTACAATCAATGGTCCCGGTTTTTACGCTTGAGAGCTGAGGCCTTGCTTTGAGACTACTACAAGTCGGCTCTATCGAAACATAATACGTCTAACAGCAATGAGTATATATGTATAAGTCTGTTAACACATAGGTAAGTAGGATACCATACTACTGTCGTCATAACCATATATTTAACATACAGCAATCCAGCACTGTCAACTTAACACTTTTGTAGCTGTTAAATAAATAAGACATCACATAACATGAACACACATACTGTACACTGTTTCTCCCACACGCATGCTATGGAAAGACATACGGACGTGCTCAACACAAAAAGTTTATTATGTCTAGGATCTATCAAGTTTATATATTAATGAAAGTGCTGGCTTGAAGACATCATGGATATAGTAGTACCGAATACTACACGTGCCACCAATCCTTGCACCATGTTTTACATTTACAACAGTTCCAGCAACAAAGTAACTTCTATTCTGGACATAAACAGTTTCGTTTCATGCAAAGAATGTTAAGTCAAGGAACAACGTGATTATATGTACGTCACCTTCTCAGTCCTTTTGTAAAAGCCTCTCTAAGCAACTCTACACTGGCATCAAAAAATGGCAGACATAAGAAATAAAATATGTGACAAACATGCCAGTTCATGGGTTACCTTCCGTAAAATGGAATATGTTGTAGAGGAATTCCAAATTATTCCTTCTTAAAAAAATACAATACCAAATCCATGGCCCTGTATAGGTGCAGTTTCACTTCAACTGAAATAAACAACCCTGAAAACCACTACAGGGCTGTGCAGGTAACGGGTTTATATTATATATAAAGGTGAGCTGACTGGAAATAGCAAAATCAACCAGTATGCAGTCCTGTTTCGAATGATCAGTAGGTCACTTTGCAAACATCGGGTCACAGTTCTTAATGATATAGAGCAGTCTGTCAGAAATCAGCCAGGTACCACGCAAGACAATGTAACTCTTCTCCATCCACACCTTATATCACAGCCAATCAGCAAACACCTTTCATACCCCACTGCATGTACACTGACAGCTAGAATCCAAGCCCTGGCAGTCCGTTCAACCTTCTAGGCATTGGCAACAGTGAAGCCACTGAACATTTACTTAATACAAGTACATGTACACATGTAGGAGCTGCATGCATAAGCTCAAAACTGTTCAGATTCTTACACCAAGTAAAGTCAAGGTCTACATGCACATGTACATACATCCGTAGGACTAGATTTTGATTTAGGCTTTTTATGATTCACTACGATGGAAGTCTTGACAAAATTTTAACCATCATGTTTTTCATTGGCGACACAGCACAGCTACATGTAGATTCAGTTTGAGGGACAAGAACCATGGTCTGAGTCAAAACAATCAACTTAGTTGCGGACTCTTAAAATAATACTGATTTCTTGGACAACCTGGTGTTCAGTTATAAATATATGTCTGGTTTAAACACCGGCCAGAAAATAATACATGCATTGTGATAGAGAAACAAAAAAAAAAAAAAAAAAAAGAAATGTAAAATGTGAAACACAGGAAACTAGAAAAATTATAGATGCCAGTCATTCAGTGATCATTGTCAATTTCATAATATTTTTTTTTTTGCTCCATGACATTCCCTGAAACATGTGAAATCGCGTTTATGGCCATGTCACTCAAAACATTTACACTTTTTTGTTTATTTTTCTGGACAATTGACAAGGTTTACAAGCAAATAAGATGAGCACAAAGAAGAAAGTTTACAGTACAAGCACAACCTTGGGAGTACCTCAATGCAGTAGCACGCAAATGGGGCAGCTGGACAGAGGTTATTGCTATAGATTAGAGACTGTTCTCAAGAGCAACACATGGGTGTACATTAGCAGACAGTGTTCTCAAGAGCAACACTGGTGTGTGCATTATCAGACAGTGTTCTCAAGAGCAACATAATCGCACATTACAAGACAGTGTTCTCAAGACCAAACATTATCGGAGAGTGTTTTCAACAGTAACACATGGGCATACATTACAAGACAGTGTTCTCAACAATCAGACATTATCAGCGAATGAGAAGGCACCAGAGTAGCTCAGGCACACACCATTTACAAAACATCACACATTCTGTGGGCAAATGGTTATATACAGAAATGCAGACATGTTCTACCGACCACCTTCAGCACAAGCATTTCCTAAGGAGTATCTATAATCGATACAGGTGAGCAAATGTATCTGGACTTCCACACGAATGCCTGGATTGTGTACACAAAATCAAATCATAAACATAAACTAGTGAGCAGCTGATGAGGTGTGTTAATCTCTCCATAACTCTGAGGGATCTTTATTAATAAATGCATCTCTTGACTTGCCTGAAATACTGCTATTGCAAACAAAAAGTAAAACAAGTATTCACATGATGATGAACAAAAAGCCAATGTTATAAATTCTGGGTATAAGATAATGGTAGTGCAGTATATACAGGAACATGAAAGGTGCTCGTCTTCATATGATACCGTCACATATATTAATGTATTCTGTATCTTCTTGACCATCCTTATAAGTGTCAAAAATTGTTTATATGAACATTCTCCCCTTCTGGAGAGGAGGCTCTGTTCCACTGTCTACAAATACAGTCTGTTCTTATTATCAGCACTTCCTGGAAAGATGTGATATGTCAATAAAGTTCAGAAATGACACTTCCTGGAAAGCTGTGATATGTCAATAAAGTTATGAAATGACACTTCCTGGAAAGCTGTCAACTGGCCTCACAACACACACTTTGTCTCTAATAAAGTTCAGCAATGCCGCTTCCTGGAAAGCTGTCAACTGGCCTCACAACACACACTTTGTCTCTAATAAAGTTCAGCAATGCCACTTCCTGGAAAGCTGTCAACTGGCCTCATAACACACATTTTGTCTCCAATGAAGTTCAGCAATGCTACTTCCTGAAAAGCTGTCAACTACTCTCAGTCTCCAGTACAGTTCAGAGTTGATATTTCCTTGAAAGCTGTCAAATACACACACTCTTTGTCCATAGAATAGTTAAGTGTGAATACTTCCTGGAAAGCCCTCAACTGGCTTCAAAACACACTCTTTGTCTTCAGTACAGTTCAGTGTTGATACTTTTTGGAAAGCTGTCAACTGGCTTCAAAACACACTCTTTGTTTCCAGTACAGTTCAGTGTTGATACATCTTGGAAAGCTGTCAACTGGCTTCATAACACGCTCTTTGTCTTCAGTACAGTTCAGTGATGATACTTCTTGGAAAGCTGTCAACTGGCTTCATAACACACTCTTTGTCTTCTGTACAGTTCAGGTTGATGCTTCTTGGAAAGCTGTCAACCGGCTTCATAACACACTCTTTGTTTCCAGTACTGTTCAGTGTTGATACTTCTTGGAAAGCTGTCAACTTGCTTCATAACACGCTCTTTGTTTCCAATGCAGTTCAGTATTTATATTCAGCCCTGAACTCTTTTGGGACAATAAGGCAAGGATTATCCCTTTCCCTAATTACCTACCTTCCCACCAGTTACAACAGGTTTATCTTTCCAAGTCTTTTCAACCTGGGTCTGCATTTAAACTTGTACAACATAAGTTTGTGAACAGTCTGATGAAGGTTTTGCTACCCTCTTCTAATTGTCATCACAAAGCTAATTTGACAACTCTATCAAGAGCACTGAGAATCTCATCACCTGGTCCTTGATTGGTACATTAAACCTACACTAGACTGTACATGATCTGGTGCAGACTAACAACATACATGCTGATGTGATGAACAGACCAAGGTCACAAGCCAGCAGATCTGCATGATGATGTGATGAAAAGACCAAGCTGTTACAAGCCAGCAGATCTGCATGATGATGTGATGCACAGACCAAGGTCACAAGCCAGCAGATCTGCATGATGACGTGATGCACAGACCAAGGTCACAAGTCAGCAGATCTACATGATGATATGATGCACAGACCAAGGTCACAAGCCAGCAGATCTGCATGATGACGTGATGCACAGACCAAGGTCACAAGCCAGCAGATCTACATGATGATGTGATGAAAAGACCAAGGTCACAAGCCAGCAGATCTGCATGATGACGTGATGCACAGACCAAGGTCACAAGCCAGCAGATCTGCATGATGACGTGATGCACAGACCAAGGTCACAAGCCAGCAGATCTACATGATGATGTGATGCACAGACCAAGGTCACAAGCCAGCAGATCTACATGATGATGTGATGAAAAGACCAAGGTCACAAGCCAGCAGATCTACATGATGATGTGATGAAAAGACCAAGGTGTTACAAGCCAGCAGATCTGCATGATGACGTGATGCACAGACCAAGGTCACAAGCCAGCAGATCTACATAATGATGTGATGCACAGACCAAGGTCACAAGCCAGCAGATCTGCATGATGATATGATGCACAGGCCAAGGTCACAAACCAGCAGATCTACATGATGATGTGATGCACAGACCAAGGTCACAAGCCAGCAGATCTACATGATGATGTGATGAAAAGACCAAGGTCACAAGTCAGCAGATCTGCATGATGACGTGATGCACAGACCAAGGTCACAAGCCAGCAGATCTACATAATGATGTGATGCACAGACCAAGGTCACAAGCCAGCAGATCTGCATGATGATATGATGCACAGGCCAAGGTCACAAACCAGCAGATCTACATGATGATGTGATGCACAGACCAAGGTCACAAGCCAGCAGATCTGCATGATGATGTGATGCACAGACCAAGGTCACAAGTCAAATGCTGTAATAGACAATGTAACATAAGGACAAGATATATGCAATGGTGAGATCATTGTTTTTATTGTTTCATACAGTGATGATCCACTGTGTAGCCTGCAGATATCCGCTGTATTAAGGATGATTCAGATATCCACTGTGTAACATGTAGATATGGCAGTTGATATTAAAGTGATATCCAGTGTGCATAATGCACATTCAGGTGATATCCACTAGTTGATATGGAAGTGATATCCAGTGTGTAACATGCCCATACAGGCGATATCCACTTTTTGATATGAGGGTGATCTCCACTGTGTCCATTTCACAGATGTCACCACACTTTGCATTGAATATGTTGAAAACTTCATCCGCTGCTGTCAATCTTCAAACTCAAGATATTGCATAGGAAAGGCAATATGGCATGACTTCAGTTCGAGTCCTTTTTGTGTACTTTTGTGCAAAATGCGTATTTGTAGGATAAATTTCCTTCCTTATCACGGGGCGACCCATCCAATCCGCTGATGACTAGTTACCACAACAACACAAGCACAGTTCTGGGTAAGAAAGCACTGTTAAGGCTCACTAAACGTTCGTTGCCAGTCTGCTTGTGGATATCTCTGCTGGGGGTAGTGTATTAGGGTAGGGATTACTATAGTCATTCCTAAAACTTCTTGGGACATACCCTGTGCTGTAGCTGGATTCACACCTGCAAATAAATCAGGATTGCACAGGTAAGTTGAGAAAAAATGGTAGACATGGTCACAAAATTTCTGGGTATTACAAATGGAGTATTACGACAGGAGATATTCCAGAAGTGTGCCATCTCAATCACACACAGCTTGTCATCATGGACAAACGTTGATTGCTTTACGGTGTCACCTTAACCTCGTTCCTGATGGGCTAGTGTGCAATACAGCCTTGACTTGCCTGTATTGCACACTAGCCCATCAGGAACGATTCTGTATCCTTTTGACATGCCAAATCACTGATCTTCTTTGTCCCAGATTTAAATAAATGAACATTAACAACCCTGAGAAAGTATTAAATAACACTACTAAACTCAAACCAAAGAAGAGTATACAAGAAAACAACTGACATACTGCCCACTGTCTTTCAAAATACCAAGGCTTACTTTGTAATGAAATACTAAAAACTGGGACTGAAGTCTAATGCTATAACAGGTCACTTACAAGCAAAACATGCGATTGTATTTTGTTATGGCCACGATAAGGGGGAACAACTCCTACTGTGCTTCCTCAGAGCCACATGTTATACCTGTACTTGTACTGATGTTTCATTCTTTACTAAAAGTACCTACTCCAATGGCTAAATCACGAGTTAGTGATGACTAGCTTATGCAAAATGATCCCTTACATACCTGTACATGCAACTTATCCTATGAAAACAGAAACTCTTCCCTTTGTGCTTTGGGCAATTTGTCTAAAACTGTATGCTAGTTCATATATTTCAATGTGATGCCGTCATATAAAAATGCCATTTATTTGAAGCCTGCAGATTTTGGAAGAGCATGATATGGCAAATTGAAGAGCGGAGTATGTACCTTTCTGATGATACCTCATCATCTCTGTGTGAATATTCGTCTCCCACAATGTAACTATCTGTTGTATAAGGATCATTTGCTATAATGTCAGGACCATAATTAAACCCGTTGTTGTTCGCACGCATTTCCTGTAAAAACAAACAAGACAGCATCATTTATAACGGCTCAGCAAAGTATACTTCCACAGTATTACTGTACATGACCTAAATTTTGTTTGATTCTGATTGATTCAACTATATTAATTGAAAGTGGATATTTACAGGCCAAACTTTACATTAAAATTAATTTTGAATCAAATGAGATAGGCACACTACCCTAGATGACCAGAACTTTTCTCCATGACTAACTTGCCCATTTTTCCTGATCCTGAGAGTTACATTGATTCTATAAAGTTGTTCTGAGGTTTGCTTGGAACACGGAAAGATGTTCTACTGGAAACTTGAGCGTTTCACCACTAAAAATAATATAATCATAACATTTATTTGTCAGATAATACATGCGTTTTTGTGGCCGAAATCTCAAGTCATTTAGGGTAAGTCATTTAGGGTAGATCAAAATATGTGAACATACTTAATACCTTCATTTTTTTTTTTGATGTGTACATATTTCATTCTTTTTTCATGAAAAAAAAATTACAAAATTCTTCCACTACAAAACTCCATCCTTCCACTTTTGAATCTTACCTTTCCAGGATAATTTATGTTTAGTTCATCATAATCTGCTGAGTATCTGTAGAGATCTTTGTTGTAATCTTGTCGCCATTGATCCATTAATGTGGACTTGAAATCTGCTGGTGAATCAGATTTAAACTCTTTCTTTTTATCTGTTGTGCTGTCCGAATCTGTGTAAGATTCTGGAAGAGAAATAATACAAAACTTGGTTGGATAAATTTAAAATCATTGAATAGCCATGAAGTAATAATGAAGAAGTAACAGGCAGCAGAAAGTGACACAAGCACAGACTTATAACAAATTCTCCTCAAAAGTTGTGAATTTTGGAGGAAACCAATTAACTCATGACCCATGAAGTCTTATCTAAGGTATCAAAATATACACCATGTGTAAATTGCATCTGAATTTAATATTCTAAATTTAATTAAAATCACCTGAAATAAAAGGGCACCATCTGTGAGTAATGTCCTATATGTAATTAGTTCTACAAAAATCTACTGGGCCATGAGCAGTCATGTGTGACACTAATTTACAACTACGCACTGACCTAACTCAGCTCCTTTGTTTCTCTGATAAAGTACACAGCCCACAATGAGGATGAAAAGCAAGGCTGATCCACCCACTGCTCCTCCGATCACATATGGAAGTGGGAATGATTCTGCAATACAGATAAGACATCATCAAACAATGGAAATCATGTGCAACACACCACACTGGAGGCTTATGGTTCTGAGTGCATGATTTCCCAGTTTCATTCATGTTTCTGGTGTTAATCTTTGCAGTATGCATGAACTCTCCTATCTCATCTAAAATTTATGAAATCACACACAATTAATAATGCTGACAATCACTGCTCAATGCATTAGACAACAAACAAAATATAAATATTTTAAATGTAGTCAGTTCTAAGTGGTATTAACACAGAATGGCAGAGGCAAGATACTGAAAGAGCCAAAGATTTGACAAAGATCGGTACATATAGACTTAGCCCAAACATGTTTGTATTAAGGATATCCTACTCACCGCGTTCTTTGAGATAAATAACAGCATTATCATCTCCATATCTGTTGATCACACTACAGTTGTATGCCCCAAAGTCCTCCTCGTGGATGTTAAGAATCTGCAGGGAACTCTTCCGTCCATAAGGGAGATCACTCTCCTGAGCTGAGAACCGCCCTGATGATGCATAGTCAATGATCTGACCATTCCGCGTCCAGATGATGTGGTCTGGCTTGGGCACTGACATGGCCTCGCAGTGTACTATGGCATTCTCACCTTTACCTGCAAACTGCTCAGCCTCACTCATAATACGAGGCTTACCTGGAAAAATTAACACGAGTCATCCATCAACACAGTATATATTTGTACAAGTCAATACTGTCATTAACTATTGTGTGCATCTGGGCAATTCAAGGGAGAAAACCCTTCAGCTTTAACAAAATCAGGGGAGACAACTTTTTTTTCGCCATACCAGAAACTCTCACCAATACACACATGGTCTATTAAAATGTCCCTAGATAAAAGAACGGTTGAATAAAATTGTTACTTTTCTCCTGAACAGATTAATATATCTTTCAATCAAGTGTTAAACCTTTTCATGCATGTTTTACTTAGGGCCTTTAATTCAACTTTGACAATGAAACAAACATCAGACAAATCCATAACACTTGCACCAGACAATTTGGATGTACTACATTTACAATTAAACACTCCATCCAACAAGATGGTTTAAATTCAGTGCATTTTACTGTATAAACAGTATAAACATATTAAACTCAATTCTAACAATTACCATTTTGCAAAAGATATATTTCCCTGCTGATTTCATTGAATCCCATCACGGTAGCTGTACACATGTAAATCCCAAAGTTAGACTGAGTGACTGCAGGCAGTTTGAAGTTTGGAGAGCTACTGAGAATACGTTTAGAGCCTTTGCGAGTCCAAATGATGCTAGGTTTGGGGTTACCATCCGCCTGGCACTTCAGAGTGGCAGGGTCGTCAATGTCCACAGCTTCATGCTCCGGTGGTCCGATAAACTGTGGGCCATCTGTCACACACAATAGCAACAAAGTTATCATGCAAACATCTATTGACATCCTTCATTTCATTTTGTTTTCTCTGGTGTTTTATAAAATTTGACAATCAAATTAGTACGAAAATAGAATACCAGCTATCAGAAACAACACAGCCTCTCTACATGTACATCACTGGAACCATTACTTTAATAATTACACCACATTCCTCAACGCTAAGCAATGCTTGCTAATAACTGCTACCAATCAATGCAGAGTAACGATACTGAACCATACATTACTTGTGACCATAAAGCTTACATTCCACATTTAGCAGGAAGGTTTTCTTGGTGCTGCCCACAGAGTTGGTGGCTTCACAGGATATTGTGTCCCCGTTGAATGTTCTCCTAATGGAGGGAATGTCCATGTAGTTACGTGTTTGATTCTCCAGAAGGTCCTCATTACGGTACCACTTCCATGTGATCTCATATGGGTTCCCAATTGCGTCACAACTGAACCTCACATATTGGTACTCACGGATGGCTCTTGTCAGATTTACCTTCATCTTGATTTCAGGGGTATCTGTAGAAGCAAAAGCTCATTAATCCATCATAGACTTAAAATTTGATGCGGTTCATGTATTTGGCACTTTCTAATCTGTGTGGCATTAATGAATAGCTTAATGAAGTTTTGAAGCTGTCTCTTGCATCAATAATTTGCAATGAACAACAACAGCATAAGATCATTTTTACAAGAGTTTAATATAACATTTGATCTGAACCACTTACACTGAACATCCAAAATGGCTGAAGTGGTGTATGGGTCAACCATGGCTTCGTTCATCGCGTGACAGGCGACCTGCTTGCCACTGTCTGACTTGCTCGGGGAGATGGTCAGACTGCTGATGGCGTCCATTCTCTTCCCGTCGGCCTGCGGGACAGCACTGGTGAACACGTGGTCAGTGACCATCAGGCCACCCTTTAGCCATGTGATTGTAGCGGCAGGCTTCCCGCCATTAGCCCGGCATGTGATGTTGGTAGGTTGATTCAGAATGACTGCGATGACAGAGCGGGCATTCTCAATCTGTGGGGGCTCAGGTGGTACTGCAAACAAGGTATATAAACTCATCATCAAAGTATTCCAATTGTAAGGATCAGCATTAACCTGATTTTATTTATGTTTCAGTGTATGTGCATTTAGAAAGATTACTGTTCATGGTAATGTATATATAATTGTTTGTATTGTTCATGGTAATGTATACATAATTGTTTGTATTGTTCATGGTAATGTATCCATAATTGTTTGTATTGTTCATGGTAATGTATACATAATTGTTTGTATTGATCATGGTAATGAATACATAATCGTTTGTATTGATTCTAAAGATCATTATAAACTGCAGCTTAATGACCAAATCTCACTGTCATGGACACCAAATGGTTCTGGAAAAGTTAACCATGCGATAAAATAAGAGGAGCAATTTAAAACTATTCATTAACATGACAATCAGTATTATGGGTGGTCAACAAAGGTTAGACTGTGCCAGTCTAAGACTGTAGACTAGCACTAAGAGCATTGGAATCTACAACATCCATGTTCATTGTCGGTTTTAATCTCAGTGATGGAGAAAAGGAATTACAAAGCAAAGTGCACTAGCTTGTTCACAGCTTTGTTCACCGCATCAACACTTGAGATTTTGTACACCATGGAATTACAGGGCTACTGTTCACTGCCAATTTTTTATTAGTTTTTCCTAAGCTATGGGTTAACTTTTGTGGGGGAGGGGGAACAGGTAAAAGTCTGACAGGCATGAGTTTGTGGCACTGTAAGGTAGTTCTGTAAAATACATTGATGTAACTTCTGTACTCACACAGAACGCTAAGCTGGGCACTGTTGCTGCGAATACCCGCTGAATTGACGGTAGCACCAACTTGGCACTGAAATTCTGCATCATCTTCAATCTGAGAATCCACGATCATCAGATTATACTCTCCTGGGAAAGGAAGAAGAAAAACATCAGATCTGATGAAATGACTACTCCGCTTGGCAAACAGCTACATGCTAATAAATCACAACACAGGTAAAACTAGCCAAGCATACATGCTGTTATATGAATACTTTACATTTCTGTCACACCCAAGGTACCTTCTCACAGGGCAGAGTTCATGACCTTAAGTCTCAAGGTTAGGTACTGGCTTCAGAGGTTAACTGGGCAGAGTTCATGACCTTAGTCTCAAGGCTAGGTACTGGCTTCAGAGGTTAACTATCACACAAGATGGTAACAGGAGAAAAGGCTGGAGAATTACACTGTAATACTTCAAACAGATAACTGTGATATCTGCATCTTATAAACACAGTAGAATCAGATAGCTGTTTGTCCTAACCTGTAACTACTATCACAGAACAAAAATAACCACTATTTTTCTCATGTTGGTTAAATATGCTAATGTAAGGCCAAAAGAATTCAAAATGTTTGCTGAGTGAGACACAGTAGAGCAATGTTTACTACAATAGCAGGAGTGAGAGAGAGTACTAACACCATGTAGTGTTTCAGTGCTAACGAGTGTGACACCAGTTCGGCTCTGAGAGAACAAGCTGGGCAAGAACACTATGATGACATACGATCCTGTCATACTGACATGCCCAAACACCCATTCCCCCCGCCAGCATACACGTACCTGACCACCATTCCATAAAAACCAGCAGTCCCCGAGTAGCATAATCAATAACAGGACACTTCTACTTCTACTTCCTAACTTATTATTCATGTCATTTTTGAATGACATGCCATCTAAGATTTCCCCGAAGACATCAAATGTCAACGCAATCAATGGTTTTCACATGGGGGTGGGGGAAACTGTCAGAATTACCATTTGCTCATACCATTGTCAGACACCCATCTGTTGTCAGTTACAGGTACATGTGATAAAAACTGACCAGAAGTCAGTGATGATCCCTCATCATTATCGGACACCCATCTATACAGGTATGTCTGACACATGCTTGCCTGAATTCACCTGTACAGGTATGTCTGACACACACTGACCTGAACTTACCTGTACAGGTATGTCTGATACACACTGACCTACATTCACCTGTACAGGTATGTCTGATACACACTTCCTGAATTCATCTGCACAGATATGTCTGATACATAATGACCGGAAATCAGCTGTGATCCGTCATCATTATCTGACACCCACCTGTACAGGTATGCCTGATACACACAGACCTGATTTCACCTCTAGGTCTACAGGTATGTCTGACAGACGCTGACCTAAGTCAGCAGTGATCCTCATCATTATCTGACACCCACCTGTACAGGTATGCCTGATACACACAGACCTGATTTCACCTCTAGGTCTACAGGTATGTCTGACAGACACTGACCTAAGTCAGCAGTGATCCTCATCATTATCTGACACCTACCTGCACACATATGCCTGACACAAACTGCCATAAAACCATCCTTTCTGTAAAAAACACTCTGATATCCATCCCCCAAATATATGTACATCTATCTCTGATGTTATTATATAGAAAACTCAGTAAACAATAAAATCCTGAGCTGATTATTGTTCACCAAATGTTTACAGATCTGCTACATAATTGCCAGCCATTATTCCATTATCCAGGCACCACTGCTAACAACACTAATATGATATACACTCAGGGACCTTCAGTGACACTGACCCACACCATCTGCCTTTCTTCCTCAGTGCCAGCCTACCACATCACACCAGTTTTAACCAAACACTGCCAAAGCAACTTGCCTCAGTTTTTTCTGATATTTATTTTCCCACAAGGGAAAACAGAGGTTTGCCCCTTCATCTTACCTAGCTAGCACACTTGTCTAATTTATCATGAGAAAACTAATGTATTGAGGGGGGAAAAAAACTTTGAGACCATCAGTTAAAATGAAAAATGGTTGTTCAGGGATAGTGTGCACTGCAAGAGTGATGGTGAGTCAAAGATGTAAGGATGCATCTAGTACAGCAGCAGGAGTGCATGGTGAGGTAAGGATGCATCTAGTACAGCAGCAGGAGATCATGGTGACGTAAGGATGCGTCTAGTACAGCAGCAGGAGATCATGGTGAGGTAAGGATGCATCTAGTACAGCAGCAGGAGTGCATGGTGAGGTAAGGATGCATCTAGTACAGCAGCAGGAGTGCATGGTGAGGTAAGGATGCATCTAGTACAGCAGCAGGAGTGCATGGTGAGGTAAGGATGCATCTAGTACAGCAGCAGGAGTGCATGGTGAGGTAAGGATGCATCTAGTACAGCAGCAGGAGGGCATGGTGAGGTAAGGATGCATCTAGTACAGCAGCAAGAGAGCATGGTGACGTAAGGATGCGTCTAGTACAGCAGCAGGAGATCATGGTGAGGTAAGGATGTATCTAGTACAGCAGCAGGAGGGCATGGTGAGGTAAGGATGCATCTAGTACACCAGCAGGAGATCATGGTGAGGTAAGGATGCATCTAGTACAGCAGCAGGAGGGCATGGTGAGGTAAGGATGCATCTAGTACAGCAGCAGGAGATCATGGTGAGGTAAGGATGCATCTAGTACAGCAGCAGGAGGGCATGGTGAGGTAAGGATACATCTAGTACAGCAGCAGGAGGGCATGGTGACGTAAGGATGCGTCTAGTACAGCAGCAGGAGGGCATGGTGAGGTAAGGATGCATCTAGTACAGCAGCAGGAGGGCATGGTGAGGTAAGGATGCATCTAGTACAGCAGCAGGAGGGCATGGTGAGGTAAGGATGCATCTAGTACAGCAGCAGGAGATCATGGTGAGGTAAGGATGCATCTAGTACAGCAGCAGGAGATCATGGTGAGGTAAGGACACATCTAGTACAGCAGCAGGAGGGCATGGTGAGGTAAGGATGCATCTAGTACAGCAGCAGGAGGGCATGGTGAGGTAAGGATGCATCTAGTACAGCAGCAGGAGGGCATGGTGAGGTAAGGATGCATCTAGTACAGCAGCAGGAGATCATGGTGAGGTAAGGATGCATCTAGTACAGCAGCAGGAGTGCATGGTGAGGTAAGGATGCATCTAGTACAGCAGCAGCAGATCATGGTGAGGTAAGGATGCATCTAGTACAGCAGCAGGAGGGCATGGTGAGGTAAGGATGCATCTAGTACAGCAGCAGGAGATCATGGTGAGGTAAGGATGCATCCAGTACACCAGCAGGAGATCATGGTGAGGTAAGGATACATCTAGTACAGCAGCAGGAGGGCATGGTGAGGTAAGGATGCATCTAGTACAGCAGCAGCAGATCATGGTGAGGTAAGGATGCATCTAGTACAGCAGCAGGAGGGCATGGTGAGGTAAGGATACATCTAGTACAGCAGCAGGAGGGCATGGTGAGGTAAGGATGCATCTAGTACAGCAGCAGGAGATCATGGTGAGGTAAGGATGCATCCAGTACACCAGCAGGAGATCATGGTGAGGTAAGGATACATCTAGTACAGCAGCAGGAGGGCATGGTGAGGTAAGGATGCATCTAGTACAGCAGCAGCAGATCATGGTGAGGTAAGGATGCATCTAGTACAGCAGCAGGAGGGCATGGTGAGGTAAGGATACATCTAGTACAGCAGCAGGAGGGCATGCTGAGGTAAGGATGCATCTAGTACAGCAGCAGGGGGAGGGGGCATGGTGAGGTAAGGATGCATCTAGTACGGCAGCGGGGGGGGGGGGCATGGTGAGGTAAGGATGCATCTAGTACAGCAGCAGGAGGGCATGGTGAGATAAGGATTGCATCTAGTACACCAGCAGGAGGGCATGGTGAGATAAGGATGCATCTAGTACAGCAGCAGGAGGGCATGGTGAGGTAAGGATGCATCTAGTACAGCAGCAGGAGGGCATGGTGAGGTTAGGATACATCTAGTACAGCAGCAGGAGGGCATGGTGAGATAAGGATGCATCTAGTACAGCAGCAGGAGATCATGGTGAGGTAAGGATGCATCTAGTACAGCAGCAGGAGGGCATGGTGAGGTTAGGATACATCTAGTACAGCAGCAGGAGGGCATGGTGAGGTAAGGATGTATCTAGTACAGCAGCAGGGGGAGGGGGCATGGTGAGGTAAGGATGCATCTAGTACAGCAGCAGGGAGAGGGGGCATGGTGAGGTAAGGATGCATCTAGTACAGCAGCAGGGGGGGGGGGAGGCATGGTAAGGTAAGGATGCATCTAGTACAGCAGCAGGAGGGCATGGTGAGGTAAGGATGCATCTAGTACACCAGCAGAAGGGCATGGTGAGGTAAGGATGCATTTAGTACAGCAGCAGGGGGGCATGGTAAGGTAAGGATGCATCTAGTACACCAGCAGGAGGGCATGGTGAGGTAAGGATGCATCTAGTACAGCAGCAGGGGGAGGGGGCATGGTGAGGTAAGGATGCATCTAGTACAGCAGCAGGGGGGCATGGTAAGGTAAGGATGCATCTAGTACAGCAGAAGGGGGGGCACGGTAAGGTAAGGATGCATCTAGTATACCAACAGGAGGGCATGGTGAGGTAAGGATGCATCTAGTACAGCAGCAGGGGGAGGGGGCATGGTGAGGTAAGGATACATCTAGTACAGCAGCAGGGGGCACGGTAAGGTAAGGATGCATCTAGTACAGCAGCAGGAGGGCATGGTGAGGTAAGGATACATCTAGTACAGCAGCAGGAGATCATGGTGAGGTAAGGATGCATCTAGTACAGCAGCAGGAGATCATGGTGAGGTAAGGATACATCTAGTACAGCAGCAGGAGGGCATGGTGAGGTAAGGATGCATCTAGTACAGCAGCAGGAGGGCATGGTGAGGTAAGGATACATCTAGTACAGCAGCAGGGGGCACGGTAAGGTAAGGATGCATCTAGTACAGCAGCAGGGGGGCACGGTAAGGTAAGGATGCATCTAGTATACCAACAGGAGGGCATGGTGAGGTCAAGATGCATCTAGTACAGCAGCAGGGGGAGGGGGCATGGTGAGGTAAGGATACATCTAGTACAGCAGCAGGGGGCACGGTAAGGTAAGGATACATCTAGTACAGCAGCAGGGGGGCACGGTAAGGTAAGGATGCATCTAGTATACCAACAGGAGGGCATGGTGAGGTAAGGATGCATCTAGTACAGCAGCAGGGGGAGGGGGCATGGTGAGGTAAGGATGCATCTAGTACAGCAGCGGGGTCATGGTGAGGTAAGGATGCATCTAGTACACCAGCAGGAGGGCATGGTGAGGTAAGGATGCATCTAGTACACCAGCAGGAGGGCATGGTGAGGTAAGGATGCCCGGGGGGAAACCATGACTTTCCGCAGGCTGCTGGAAGGCCTTCCCACGTACGGCCGGATAGGAAGCCAGCATGAGCTGGACTTGAACTCACAGCGACCGCATTGGTGAGAGGCCTCTGAATCATTACGCTGCGCCAGCATGTTAACCAACTGGGGTGAGGCATATGTAACAATTTCACATATGTATGTGAACATAAATAATTACAGGTGTACATTGTACACTAAAATGTACTTACTACAAGTACACATCAAAGACTGAAGGCAGGTTATAACAGAGATATGCTGAAGTTTGGTATAACTGAGATGTTGAAGTCTGGTATAACTGAGATATGTTGAAGTTGGGAATAACCGAGATATGTTGAAGATGGGTACAAACGTGCTGCACTTGGGTATAACTGAGATATGTTGAAGTTGGGAATAACCAAGATATGTTGAAGATGGGTACAACCGTGTTGCACTTGGGTTTAACCGAGATATGTTGAAGATGGGTACAAACGTGTTGCACTTGGGTTTAACCGAGATATGTTGAAGATGGGTACCACCGTGTTGCACTTGGGTTTAACTGAGATATGTTGAAGTAGGATCTCCTGATGGTGTCAATCTGAAGGTACCAACTGGTGTACACTAAAACCATGATCTGAAGGAACAGGGGGCAGTCAATCCTCACACAGGGATCACTGGTCAGACAGCTAATCTGGTTTATGACAGGCGGATTGCAGTGATGCGTGTAATACTACCATGGACTGGTCAGATTGCCTGCTGTGCTCTGTGTATCTCTCACGCCACCACCTACAGACTGACAAGCCCCTTTAAGGTCCATACATCCTAGCTTCCATCATTCCACCTGACAATGCCTTCAGTTAGCTTCAGTCTGACTTTCCCATAAACACTGAGCTTACATCCATCATCTCTACAGCTCACAGCTACCCCAGCAGCTTGAGTAAGTGACTTAGCAGGAAGGTGTTGAATGGGGAAATGGTATGCTGGTTATCAACGCCTTCAGTCCGGCTACATGCTGATTGATATCTGCTAGTCACACAGAACCCTTTTACATGTTCATGTACAATGGACAGGCACACAAACACCTTGGTACTGACAACTTGTATAGGCTTGAGTTGCCACACACAGGTAAAAATGAATTCTCTTCACACATACAGTCAAAAACAGCCATATGCTTCCAGGGGAACTAGTAAGTTTTTTCTTAGAATTTCAAAAAAGTGTTCCCATGGGAACAAGGTCATGAACAATGCTAGCTCATCTCGGGTGTCTATGAACAGCAAATACGATTGGTTTGAGAGTAGATGCTACCGGTGAACAGTAAATAATGTTGATTTCTTGTTCACCTTGTCCTGTGGGTGCTAGCCGCTAAACTAGGTTGACTAAGTAATTGGTGTTACCTGTGTAAGTGAATGCCATCTATTCGATGTAGTTGGTGTTACCTGTGGATCAGAAGGTCTTGTGTGATAGGTACATGCACATGTACATGTAGCTTGTGTTATCTATACCTCTTACTCCCAGATGCGAGGTGTAGTTTCATAAAGTGTTACCGGTAAAACTCATTTCCATCTGTGAGGTATAGTAGGTGTTACCGGTAAAACTCAATTCCATCTGTGAGGTATAGTAGGTGTTACCGGTAAAACTCAATTCCATCTGTGAGGTATAGTAGGTGTTACCGGTAAAACTCAATTCCATCTGTGAGGTACAGTAGGTGTTACCGGTAAAACTCAATTCCATCTGTGAGGTATAGTAGGTGTTACCGGTAAAACTCAATTCCATCTGTGAGGTATAGTAGGTGTTACCGGTAAAACTCAATTCCATCTGTGAGGTATAGTAGGTGTTACCGGTAAAACCCAATTGCATCTGTGAGGTGTAGTAGGTGTTACCTGTACAACTCAATTGCATCTGTGAGATGTAGTAGGTGTTACCTGTAAAACTCAATTCCATCTGCGAGGTGCAGTAAATGTTACATGTATTTGCTGATTCCCATACTGGTCAAGCTTGAAGTGTAGTAGGTGTTACCTGTTATGCCCGTGCAGGTCAAACTTAGGGTGCAGTAGGTGTTACCTGTTGTTGCCCAGGCAGGTCAAGCTTAAGGTGCAGTAGGTGTTACCTGTTGTTGCCCGTGCAGGTCAAGCTTAAGGTGCAGTAGATGTTACCTGTTGTTGCCCAGGCAGGTCAAGCTTAAGGTGCAGTAGGTGTTACCTGTTGTTGCCCGTGCAGGTCAAGCTTAAGGTGCAGTAGGTGTTACCTGTTGTTGCCCGTGCAGGTCAAGCTTAAGGTGCAGTAGGTGTTACCTGTTGTTGCCCATGCAGAGCAAGCCTGAGGTGTAGCAAGAGTTACCTGTTGCAGGCACTCATGAACACTGCATGTGTTATACGTTCTCACCTAATTCATCGCTGCCTATCATGGAGTAACGAGGGAAGCCTGGAAGCTCTCGCTCCTCCCCCAGGCCAAAGCCATTCCTCGTCCACTGTAGAGGCCCTGCCTTGTCCTGTACTGTACAACTAAGGATCACTGTGCCCCCCTGGCGTACTGAAGTGTTTGTGGGCTCCACTTTAAACCGCTGTTGGCCTAACACTGTAAGACACAATATAGGTACATATATGAATATTTAACAGGTAAGGAAATGTTCATTTGAGTTAGAGAAGTCAACAAACTGATTATAAAAGGTAAAATAATGATTTTAGTTATTACACAGCCGCACAATACTACTGAAATAAATGTATGTATATTGAAATGGAAGGTAAGAAGATAAATCTAGTTAGCTAATACTCTCAGATCGACAACACAAAAGTGGGTCATCTAAAGCAAAAGCTTTATTGAGTCTGACTGAATTAAGAATTCTAAATTTGTCCAAGTACATGTAAGTTGCCCTGAGGCTGTGCTGGCCATGATAAATTATAGGCAAAGGTGTCCCATACCAGTCTCCTCTACACCAATTTGCCGTGTTATTTTCACGTTTATCTAGACCTGTCCATACACTTATTATCTCAATGATAGATGGTCTGTATATATTAAATGCTTTACGAGATTCCAACAATTTACGAGTGGTTTCTTTTCGCCAAACATTTTGTCCTAGATTGGCTGCGAAAGAAAATCATTGGAACAGTTTTATGTTTCAATTTAGCCCCACGATTTAATCAGCAGAGCCAGGAGGAAGTTTTTACATCCTAGTCAGTTAATACACCCAATGGTGGTGCAAATCTTATTGAGTCAGTGCTAGGGCCAGTTTATTTATTAGCGTAACGATTATATAAATGACTCTGCAGGGAACAGTTTGACCGGAAAGCCAGATTACACTCTGTCAATTTTATATCCCTGAAGATATATTCCCTGAGGGAGATGGCTTGACAGAGTAGGCAAGCACCAACAGTTTGACAGGAGCTGGAAATCTCAGCCAAATCCTACAAACCAATATATCCTAATGGCTGTGAAAGTTAACAAATTGCCTGTACACAAAAAGGGCTCACTGTAATAAATCCAGCGTACTGTTTAAGCAGGTAAACAAAATGGTTCTATCAGGGGTTTCTGAACGACTGGGCAGGGGGCTGGGTAGTGGGCAACAAGAATGTTAACAGCTGTCACTTTTTATTACATACTTCTATTACAAAGGGAACATATCAAGAATAAAGCCATCACAGTCACAGGGGAAACCTGCTTTGGAAATCAACAATAGCGCACTGCTTTTTTCACATTAGTTTCATTTGCCCCATTGGGCTTTGTTGAACAAAACAGTAAAGGACGCAAATGTGTTATCACAGTTGTGTCCGCAACACAACCTACCCAAAAGTTTTTTCCACTGCTTTCAAGAAATTACAAAACATTAAAATGCATTATACTTGTCTCCACAATACACCTACCTACGAGTACTGCCATACATGTTCATGACGAATAAACTATGTTTAATTACATTACATTACAGGAACACACCACAAAGGAGGTGTATGGTCTGAGGGCTGGAGAACAAAGACATGCACATACAGCTGATTATGGAAGACATACACAAGACCTACAGTTGACTCCTAAGAGGTACTGCTCTCCAGTATACAGGCTATCTAACATGTGAAACCAGCCTGGGGAACAGGGGTGAGAGGAGGGGGTGAGAGATGGGGTGAGAGAGAGAGTCTGGGCCAGTCACCTATACTCATCTGAGACAGCCAGACTCTACCAAACTACAAGCACTGACACAGGAAAGGGCCATCCTCTACCGGCAGACTGATTACCAAATTCCAGACAATAAAAACTATTAGCTGGTGAACAAGCAGAGCTTCATTCTGATTACAGTCAAAGGCGTGACACACTCAAGAGAGGGCTAAGATAACAGAAGTATCTGCTTGGTATTGCTGGGTGGGGCTGGATGGATTGCAGACTTCCAAAAAAGACACCAAGTCATGGAAGCAATGAAAGCAAACCTATGAACACAACTGTCACCATAAACTGTAGAGCTACAGCTGAACCAAGGAAGGACAGACTATAAGATATTGGGTGTCACTCAGTACTGTGTCATAACTACATCAGACTAAGAGGGACCAGCCCCAGAGTCACAGTCAGTTGCATCATGTGTAAATAACTAATCCTGTTCTCTTGTTCAACACTGCTCTAGTTCCACATAGCTCAGCAAGGGGGGGGGGGGGACCTTCTGTTTCTCTTCCTGCAGCTCGACCTCAGACGCACACTGGCAGTACTGTCACAGCTGAGGACAAATTTTATGTCTTCTTAAAATATGCTTTCTATATTCAAATCTCTGAAAGATCAAAGGTTAGGAATCATGCATGTATCAACATGTTTATGAAAAGTAGTTCTTCCGCAGAGGAGCCAAATAAAGTCAACTGCCCCATACCCTAAAACCATCTGAGAAGTAGGTCCCTGCCCCAGTGCTGTTGGTTAACCTTCAGTTACGCTGTCACAAGCTTCAAACAGAACAACTTTGATACTATTGATCTGAAAGAGGAACAGAATTAGCCTAGTCAATTCCTCCGACATGGACAGCTAATGCACCTTGCCAAAAAGCTCGGCTCCTTGACATTGCCTAACTTACGCACACCCAGGTTTGATTTTCTTCAAGAACAAAAATATCAAGTTGAACTTGGCTGATGTAAAGTCTTTTATCGCTTGATCCCTTGGTTAAGTGAGTATTTCAGTGAACCTCTTTACCTTTCTTATCTCGCATTCCACTCTGTTCCTGGTTAAGGGCTTATGCTCCAGGCTTTAACATCCAGCGATAACAATCACCTAGATTTTTCCCTCTTTTCAAATACAGCTTGTTAATGCCTGCCAATTTAGATTTTTATAGCAACTCCTTGATCATCATCGGTTTTTTCTCTCCAGTTATGCACTAAAGTAACAAGGTACATTGGAATTACAGTGGAACTACAGATGAGTTTTGTTCATATTTTGAAAAAGCTGATATTTTCTTTAAAATACTAATACATGTAAAATGTCTCTTTAGGAGGTAGTCTTGAAAAATTAAACTTCTAAAATTTAATGCATGAAAACTGTAATTATTATAGAATCATACCAAAGATGCAACTACACGTACTAACTCTAGGTGCATGTTGTAGATCCCACCTGAGCATTCTAACTATACCATAAATGTTCACTGGTCTAGCAGGAAGCCCATCATATCTTCTCTAATACATAAAGAAAAGCAGCGTCATTTTGTGACACATTTCCTGTTGTAAATCAATTGGTGCTAATGAGACCAGTGTCTGATCCATTATGAATGAGCATCATGTAATACTCTTCTTACATCGCATCTACAGCCATCTGTATTCCATGCAAGCTGTCATGCTGTCATTGGCGGTTAATGGCAGTGCAGGCAGTTAACGATTCTTGACAAACCAAGTCATGTCAGTTCCCCAACACATAGATCAGTGAAAATAGTTAGCAGCAACCCAGGATGCCAGCCATTTGCAACAATCAGCCTCTAATTAACACTGAGGAAAAGTAAATGGCTGTTTCACCGATCAATAGGGCTTTGCAAGAAAACTGATAAAAATACTGATATGACCCAAAAAAAAGCTTCACACTCACCAGGTTACACGTTCATGCCCAAACACACATCATAAAATAAGGTAATTTTCTAGTAAGAAAAAAAGGGTGACCACTAAACCCCAAATGCCAGTAAATTAGCCTTTGTCTTAAACAAACGCATAATTGAATATTAACAATGACATCAACTGGCCAAGAGTAAGCAGAAAGAATGTCAAATAGTACTCTGTCATTATTTCTTTTTTTTTTATTTGGCATCTGTCTTTTTGGGGGAGTGGTATAAGTTTTTGTCTTGAAATGCTCAAGCTATTCAGGCAAGAGACATGTGCTTACAGTATGAATAGAGATATACATGAAGGTGTGGATCAAATGCCCTGCAGGCTAGCAAAGACGAGGAATCAGCAATCAGAGGTTATCCTGTCTTCAAGGAATGTTCAGAACACAGCCCCTACATCTCCAGGATCTTCCCAGTAGAAAGGTGGGGAAATCCCGGGGGAAAGGCAACAGTAAACTACTACTATACCGATAGTGGGCAAACTTCTGGCAGACCCAACAAATTCCAGAAATCAAAGGATCGCATAAGAGGTGTGCACATGTGGTGGGAAGATTTCCATGTGCAGACATGATGTTGAAAGAAACACAGATTTGCATGTACATACACTCTGCAAATACATACCACTAATAACTGTTTACCATGTACATAGATAGTACAGAGAAAATCTCAAGCAATTTCAGGCTACCATGGTGTCCGTCAACAGGCATGGATTCCAGCTGTGAAAATGCTTTCCCACACAATACAGATTGTCATCAACATACAGGAGGCCATGGAAACTAATTTCCAAGTTTTGGTGCAGTATATGATGAAGATAAAATTACAAGATATTCCATTTAAGACCTATCATTACACTATTGCTGTGACCAATGAACACTGTCACTGGCAGCTGTTAAGTCACAAAGTCAAGAATAACGACTTTTATTTCCACCACAACCAAGCCATTTCTCCCCTGGCCAGAATGGAGGACCTGAGCCAAAACTAACAGTCTGCTGTTTGAAAAACCACCCCACTGCAATAAACATGGTTTCTCTTCTCCAGCCTGGCACTTCTGGGTGGTAGTAAGCAAACAGAGAGGGTAACAACAGTCGGTGAGTAACAGTTAATAATGGCTGGAGTAGGCGTGGAGGATAGACTGCCAGTTCAGCCAGGCCATAACTTGCCATCCTAACACTGTAACTGCCATCATAACACTGTAACTGTAACTCATCAGAGATCATCTAGACAAAAACAAAAGGCTATCACGAAGTCTACAACAGACATTCATCAACAAACCAAAAACATGTAGACAATTATAAGGTATACCACGGTGATTCCACTTATTTTCAGTCATCTACTACAAAATAAAGTTCAAAATCATTGATTCATATGCCCAAATCCTCTCCCCCCCACCCCACCAAAATAACTCAGAGGTTAGCATTCACTGCATAAAAAGAGCCACATCTATTTTTTTTCACTTTCACATCATTTACTTTCCCTTGAGATCAGTAAGTTCAAACACTCCTCAAAGTTATATCCAAATTCATGAATAGGCTATGAATTCATTTTCACACATTCTGAATTGAACCATATTGCTTACTATCAATATGACTGACAATCCCAGCTGAGCTGCCTTGTACTTAGTGCTGTTTTCTTGGGGCTGCACACACTAATACTCTCAAATGAACAGACTGTCCAGTGACCCCAAATGGCTGTACTAAGTACCCTATATACATGTACATGCAATAAGGGAACAGACTGTTAAAAAACCGGCACAAATACTTACATGTACATGCAATAAGGGAACAGACTGTTAAAAAACTGTTACAAATACTTACATGTACATGCAATAAGGGAACAGGCTGTTAAAAAACTGGCACAAATACTTACATCTAACAACTATATCCACAATCAATCTACGGGAATCATACTATTTGTTTAAGCTTATACAAGTATTATGCCATCGTCAACTGTACAGACCTCGCATTTGAGCTTTTACCACTTGGGTAGAACCTTCCATCAAAGACATACAATCACAACAGGTCAAAATCAATCATCTCGTTACAGAGTAATGGTTCACTTTTGTCAGTTAAGGTTCAATGTAACATTTCTTCCTGGATGGCAAGGAAAAAAAAGGACATTCATGCCATGGAGAAAAAGGTGCTGGTGACAGATACCAATAATCAAACTGGAAACAGACTTCAAGAGAGCAATACTGGTAAACTGAAGCATCCTGGCAAGCAAATGGCTAGACTGGATAACATAGACTGGGAATTGATTCTTGACCATCTGCTACCAAGCTTGAAGTGGCCACTACATCACTTCACCGCCTCAAAGTTGGGAACCAAAATTACATCCAGCCCAGAGACGTTAGCACACGAAAGCCAGCTTAATCCCAGTCATTAGATCATGTTATGGTTTCATTCTCAAACGGACACAAAGGTCTGGAGAAGAAATTTGTCTTAAGCAGAGATGTTTCAGCTTGCACAAGTACAATAGCTGATGATAAAACTAAAGTATGGATAAGGTGCAGTTTGTAGACACAGGAATCGCCTGACAAAGGCCCAAACTCAAGACACTTCCTCGCTGAACTGATGTCACAAGAACAACTATATTCCTTCCAAAATCCTTAAAAAATCTGTCAATTGCGTTTTTCTGTTTTGATTAATTGTAAGCATGTACATGTATGCAGTGTATAATATTGACCACCTGACCTTCTGATCATCCAGTTATTTGGCCACACACTGGATTTTTTGCCATTCCATGTCATATGCTTTTCCAGCCTACTAGTTGTTCCAGAATTCATGGCATGCTGTGTACATGGCACAGGGGCAGATGTTTCATATTTTTGTTTGGTGAAAAATGTATTCTAGCCTCAAAATAAAAGAAATCTGTTGGCTGACCAGTTTTCAAACAGATGTGAGCTGCTTTAACTCCTGCTTTGGAAATTCTGATGGTCATTCTTAGTCAGTAGTTATATTTGTCTGTCTACAATTCTTCAGAAATAATTAGTACATCAAAGCATGGTTATCATAGGCAGTCAACATTTAACAGTGTAATGACAAGCAGATAAATTTTTATTTAACAATCTCGGAAGGTTCGAGGTAAGATTTGGGACAAACTGGAGATACTGGACACAGTAGGACAGAATACTCTTTATGAATGCTAATAACCTGGAGGTATCTTAATCCGCCTGGACCTGATAACACAAGGCCAATCTACTGATATGTCAATACACTAACACCAGTCTAGCTAGTGTAGAATACTTATGCTTGGTTCAGATATGCCCCTTACAATGGTGACAGCCTTGAATGGTCCAAAACTGGGTGGTCAAGAGATAGCCAGAGATAAACCTTTGGATCTTAAATTTCAGAAAAGGACAGACACATACAAAAACGGGTCTGGTTTCTTTCACCTATTCTATATTCCCTGAGAACCTGTTGTCAAGTTTTGCCTTGAAGACTTCAACCTGTAACAGGATTTCCACGTTCTCTAATGTGATCAGATCACCTACATGTAGCATAGGGCATTTAAGGATTCCAAATCATGTAGGATAAATGTCTCAATATATATATGATGCCTGTTAATGGCCAAAAAGGATTTGCCTGGAACATTATAGGCCTTTAATCACCAAAATTTCCTGATAAGTGCTTTTTTCCCCATGTAAACAGACTGTCCAGATGTCCTACATCAGCCCATGGGATGCATGTACTGCTGAGCAGCCATCAGGAGATACCAGAGTATACACAGCCATCATTAACCCTACCCCATGGTGAGGCCTACTTGGTACAAGCACATTGTTAAAGTGAAGCACTGGCATACTCATGTACACATGTATCAGAACACAGCTGTGATTAGGATAGTACAGGTTGAAGGGCTGGCCTCCTCAGTGATTAGGGTCACCACCCCTCACAGAACTCCCATAATAAACCACACCTGCAGACACAGCACCCAGACATGAGGCCCTGTACTATGGATAATTAGGGCCCCACAGGTCACATGTGATGCCCCAAGCTACAAATAAATATTTTTCCAACAAGTGCCATGTCTTGAAACAACACAGGCTGTATTGTGCATGTTCCTCCAGACTATCAACACAATGATCTGGTTGCCAGACAACAGGCAGATATTTGACAACTGGTGCACATGATGTTCAGAATAGCAAACATGAGGTGTTGTACGACTAGTACCTCAAGATTTTCTTTTCAGTTTAACTCGACACTTCCTTGATACTGACAAGAATCAGAAGTATGTGACATATTCATCATGTATAGAATAAAGACTGCGCTTTTGATCAGTCACGGTATCAATATGGTGAATGTATGTTTTCAAGCTCACTTTACATGAACAACAGCAAGCAACAAAGGAAGGCGGATGGAGCATTGCGACTATTGACCCAGAACATCCCTAATGATCCATGGCTGGTATATGATTGCCGGTTTTGACACATAGACTTCAACACAAACCACACAATTGTTATATCCTTAGCTCACATTCAGTTAGCAAGGCTCACTTTCCCTTGCGACAAACAACTCAGCACAGTTCCATGGCTCCATTTCACTTATACCAAAAAAAAGTATGATGGCTCACTTTGCCTTGAACCAATCTAATCAGCACACTACAATGGCTCACTTTCACTTAAACCATACCACTCAGCACAGTACCATGGCTCACTTTCACATAAACCATACCACTCATCACAGTACCATGGCTCACTTTCACTTATACCATACCACTCAGCACAGTACCATGGCTCACTTTCACATAAACCATACCACTCAGCACAGTACCATGGCTCACTTTCACTTAAACCATACCACTCAGCACAGCAACATGGCTCACTTTCCCTTAAACCATACCACTCAGCACAGTACCATGACTCACTTTCACTTAAACCATACCACTCAGCACAGTACCATGGCTCACTTTCACTTAAACCATACCACTCAGCACAGTACCATGGCTCACTTTCACTTAAACCATACCACTCAGCACAGTACCATGGCTCACTTTCACTTAAACCATACCACTCAGCACAGCAACATGGCTCACTTTCCCTTAAACCATACCACTCAGCACTGTACCATGACTCACTTTCCATTAAACCAACAAAATAGTACCATGGCTCACTTTCCCTTAAACCATACCACTTAGCACAGTACCATGACTCACTTTCCATTAAACCAACGAACTCAGCACAGTGTAGAAGCAATGTGACTCCCCCTCTACCAGAACCGCTGTAAATTATGCAACGGACTAGTGAAATCACACCTGTGAAATGAAGCATGCTTCTTCATGCATGAAAAACTAGTTGCAAGAATGCTGTGCATTCAGGGGTTTGTGATTAAATTGCATTTTATTCCACTCCTCTACACCATTAACCCTTCTCCAGAGTGCACCATTAGCCTTCGCATCACCCAATTCTCCATAAACCCACAAAATTTAGCGTTCCTTGAGGACCCATTGAGCCAGGCCGGAGGGTAAATTATTTGGAGCATAAATGGTTGCGACATTCACTGAACATTCCGTCAACAGCTAAGACCACCAATTAATCTGTTCAAAGATATTGCATGATTCAGAGGAAAGCTCAAAAGTCAATACATAGCTCGAATCAACTCCTTCAGGCAAATAAAAATAAGAGCCAATACCAAACACAAATCACTAAAAAATCTAAAAAGAGCTAATTACAATTTCATTCCAAACAGGCGGAGTTTGTTTATGACATATTTCATATCCCTATGATAGCTTTCAGCTCCTGGCTCTTAAGTATGCACAGCTTTCCTTAGATACTGCTCTTCAAAGCAACTGTTTCCCAACTTTATGAAAGAAGCAGACTACAATCCTGGAGTGTATTTAGCATAGGAGATCTCGTCCGTGTCATCATGGCAGCCTGAGCTTGCGTGCTCGAGATTGGGGAGCAGACTTAAATCAGCCTGAGGTAAAGCCATCTGCAAGCTCCTCTACCTTCTAGTGCTTGTGTGGTCAGAGGCCAGGTTAAATTACAACTTCACAACTATAACCTGCTGCCTGGCATCACCACTTACATCACAAGGCAAAACTAGCAATTCTTTTCATGCCAATATTTAGATGTGTCCTTGGGCAGGTTACACATTACCTGAAACAAGTATATGTAGCTAGGGAGAAATTTATCGGCTGATTGGGGCAGACAGCTCGGAAATTATTCCCAATTAATCCAATGTCAGTAATTATTTAGATGTTTGAAGGCTGGGAGACTAATGTGATCCTCCCAAAGGGTTCTCACGGTTGGCTTTTCTTGTATCAAGCCGTTCTCTGAGTATCAGAGGCTGAACACTTCATTCTGACACTCATCATGTGTACATGGAGAAATTCAAACAATAAATACATAAAACAAGTAGAAATATTTATTCATTTATTTATATGACTGGTGTTTTACGCCATACTCAAGAATATTTCGCTTATATGACAGCGGCCAGCACTATTGTTGGGAGGAAACCTGGCTCTAACCCACAATCAACTGCTGGTTGCTGGAAGACAGTCCTGCATATTATGCACAAATACAAACAATGATATGCATGCACAAATGCAAATAATGAATACATACATGCAGAATTAAAAATAATTTATTTCTTTATCTGATTGGCGTTTTAGGCCATACTCAATATATCACATAATATCAATAATGTTTGTGATGGTGAATGGGGTTTACCATCACTTTCTACAATATTTCAGTCATATCATGATGACATCCCCTTGTAACAGATCATACTTAATGCCAACATATTTACATGTATAGTGCTACCTCACTGACAGGACACCAGACATCATACACTACTTAGTTAGTTACACTAACAATAGGGGCCTATTCCTCTCTGATATGCCTTGTGGCAAGGTTGTACCAAGGGGCCAAGCACCGATTCCAGTTTTGGGTATGTTTTGACTTGGGCCTGAAACCTTCGACCTACTGCTTACAAAGCCAGCAATCTTTCCACTGCCATCCCAGCCAACCTATGGCAGAAAATACGGGACAAAGTTTTCAGCTCTAAAAGTTACAAACATAATTTAATCTTTTTGTTTTGCATAAGGCTTGACAGAAGTTAATCAGTAAAATTTGATCAGAAATATTCAAAAAAACTTTTCAAAATTTTGTTCAAATGCTAAGAAATAGGCAATGGCAAAATACTTTAAAGCACATATGATAGACAACACCATTATCCACTGTCTAAAACTTTTTTGTCACTCATCTTTCAGATTTTTAAATAATATTACAACTAATGCAATTTTATATCATATGATAATGGGGTATATAATGCAGGAATGACATCAATTGACAATGAAAATGTTCCTTCTTGGAGCTTTTCCACAAATTCAATCCTGACAAAAAGTGACAGGAGACTTTTTTAGCCATTCTCGTTGCATATGAACCCTATTATTCATCAGACTTACGGATTTCCCAAACTTCTCTGATTTGTGGAATTTCTAGAATTAATTTTCTTCAAAAGAATGGCATTTCTGTAGAATTTTTCTATTGATTTACCCGAGGAAAAAATGAGAACTATCAGCCTTTCTGATTCACAACATTAAGAAAATTCCGGCCAAAGAGGAGAGAAGAAATAGATCAATTTTCACTAAATGCTATTATTTGCAAAGCATCCATCAAACTTATTACCTGTCATTTTCCATAATTATTTCAACATGACAATGTATTAATTGAAATTTTGAGCCCAGGATGAGCCTTTAACAACATCAAATAGGTGAAGATCTGATATGCATAAAGACTTGGTCATTCTGTACAGCAAACTTAAAAGTTACCACATATACAAAGCACGGTACATCACACTTTGTCTTTGCCTACAACACATCAAATAGCGACACAATGAGACAGGTCATAAAAAACTGTTTCGTATCCACTGACAGCCGGAGTAAATTCTGTAGTAGTACAACAGCTGATGTCTCAACCTCCATTTTGGAGCCATAAAAAGGAAGCCCAACAGAGTTCTGGAAATTCAATATGGCAGTAATCAATACAATTTATTTTATTAATTTGACGACTCTTTCCTTTTATGAACTAAATTTTTATCACCTTTCCCCACTATGGAGCAGACGAAGTGAAATATTCAATATCGTTAAAACTGCCCCTGTATAAATGAAGCTAAGCACTCTGACTCACTCGGAGCCCAGTGTTCCACCCTTTAACTAAAACAGCAAAGAGCTAAAGCCAGGTTTTTCTGGCCCCAGAGAAAATGACCTGAGCATACAAGAGCCTTTATAGCAAGGGTATCAAATATTTCCTCAAATGGGCAAAAACAGACTTCAGTATTGACAGTTATTCCATGGAGATTTTCACAGGCTGCTACAAGCACAAAAGGGGCTCGTGACCTGGTCTTCATTCCTTGGGTTCCTTGATCCTCTATAAATCCTCCAAATTAACCTGAAAGGATTTGCCAGACATCACCGTAAAATTGAAAAGTGGTAAGGCTCGTAATTTGGACGGAATCAGCCTATCTTTCTTGTAGTGTTGGGCAAACTGACCAACATGGGGGCAGCATTGTCTTAGCACTTCATGGTTGCCTGGACAAAAACGACAGCTTCCCTGAAGCCCAGGCCGGCACCATGATCATGTCATATCAGCCAGGAAATTCTGTTAAACCTGTTTGAGTGTTATCAGGCCACACAGTTGACAAATCCGGCCCAAGATCAAAAGGTGAACTGGAGCGAAATCATCGCCTGACACATGACAGCCTACCAATCTGATGTAATCAGACGGATTTAGCTAACTTGCACATCAATGTTTTTGTCTGTTAGTTTTAACACAAAGTTGACAAATGTCACTGTAAAACTACAAAGTGAACAATTCCCATTGTAACATAATGAAATAAAATGTATGTCCCATCCAAAAACTATTTTACTTTTTTACAGTACGAGCACATACATCTTAAGATACAAGGGAAAAAATCATCTCACAAAGATTTTCAAACTCGATCTCTATGTTAAATGAAGAAAGGTACCTGCAACTTTTGAACCTTTTACCTCATATAAGTTTTATGTTAACCCTTCTATTTATATGCTACAGAGGATAAAAGAGATTTTGACAAACTTGGCAAATGAATGTGTAATGTTCCTATTAGCTAATGCAACTGTGGCACCGAGCACCCACATGCTAACTGTTGGGAAGCTTTCGGCAAGCCATGATATTTACATGTATGAGATGTTTGAATAACCTCATAGTTCCATGAAGGACAAGAAACCTTCTCAATAGCCTGGAAGGTCAAAAAAGATAGAAGCTGACTGTAACAGGATGATCCACCCACTAGTGCTAACCTTGGTAAATCAGGGCCTGGAACACCCAGGTTCGTGGTGACATACACGCACTGTCTTTACCACTGACACGGCCTTGTCACCACAGAGCTATCTGATATGCCCAACCACTGCTGGCCATAATTCATGGGGGCAGGATTAAAGAAGCCGACTGTCATGGACCTTTAAATTAGATTGTACAACATGGAACTAGCACAATAGAAATGTCATGCATTATTAAATTTTGTGGAGATATATCCCTGCACAACTAAACTTCTCTTTTTCAGGTTCCGCTCTTGAGGTTCTTTATTAGAGATAATATCAACCCACCATAAGACATGGCGGGTAACCAGAAACTAGAATCAATAACCAGTACTCTTCCATTTCCACAAAATGTCTTCCTGCTGCTCAATTCAATTTTCTTCTTCCAATACAGAATAAATAAAAAATGCAACAGCCAGTCTGTTAATAACAAAATTCTCTGAATGCTCGATATCATCCCAACCCATCTGACTTTCCTACCTTCTTAATAATGACAAATCTGATGGAATACCACATAAAAATTTGCAGAATTGAATAAAATTTGGAAAGCAGAATTCTCCAAATCTAATGATGAATTCATATCATAGACAATGATCACTATTCACCTATTAAAAAAAAGAACACATTGTAGATAGAGGGCAATGTGCAATTCCATTAATAGATTGATACCATCTGTACTTAGGAAGTTAAATCACTTGACTCTACTAACATTTTTCACAGTAAAACCATTGCAATTAAAAGTACACATGGCATTACACATACATACATGCATGTATAACTTCATCAAAGCCCCCTTGCTTCATAGCAATATGACTGTAGTGGAAACCATGCGAAGATCTAAGAAATGGACAAATTTAATTAGAAGCCTGACAACATTCTAGGCTGCTATCCTATCATGGAAACATTTTGCCAATCTTTTAAGTCTTTCTCAGAATGATTGAGGGTACTGATGGAGCAGAGATTACATAAGAAGCCATGCAAGGTTGGAAAGACGCAGGAAGATGGTGTCAGTGGTTGAGTGAATAAATGCTTACAGGGGGAGTGAGGTTGTTCTGGGTGAATACGTTTATTACAGGACAGCTTTGATTACAGGTTTCTCCACCCTCTCTGGCCTCTAGGTAATGGATCGGGCAATGGACTAATTGCAGGTCGCGCTCACACGGGGCTGAACACAGAGGTGTCAGATGTCCATACGCTACACATCTTATCCACACTCCTTCACAAAGCTGAGTTTATCAGATACACAATTACATGTTACCAAACTAATCAAACTGCCAGCTGGATATCATCCAAACCGCATCCAAGTAGACACATTTCAATACAGTAGAATCCTGGATATAGAAGTGATGGCTACTTGATATCACAGGTACTAAACATGTCCTGATTGCTTACTCAGCCCTATAGAAATACCACACTCCAGCAGACTGAAGATTAATTTACTTCTAATTCGCACACAAAAATGCTGAGATTAGAATGTGTGTAACTATCTAATTCTAGAAACAGAGCCAACATTAGTACGCGAGCCGGTGAATACAGATGTGAGCAGAATGGTTCAGTCTCCAATCAGCAATCTGGAGAAAGCTATGCAGGACAATGAACAAGACCCTGCCTCTAAATCTCCCACAAATATCACTGATGTGTCTCTCTGCAGAAATTGAACACCCATTGATTTGTTAACACACTCTACATCTTCAGTCCTTGATCAAAATGTTATGGATTTCCTCACCTAAGGTAGAAAGTTTTCTTGGAGTGTGTTGCTTGTGAACGGCCTGACTCATGTGTCGCACAGTTGGCTTTCTCTGGGATCTAAACCACAAGCAGTAAAGAACACTCAACAACAGCTTGCCAGACATCGATAAAGTGCTGCTGTGCACACATATTCTGAAAGACAAGCCGGCAGTGCGAGACCACAGAGTAAACGGGCTGTCACAAAACTTCCATTATCAGCTGCCTCTGGTACACAAATGTGAACCATTGCATTTCCAACATTTACTCTAGGACTTTGTGTACTGTAATAATCGGCTATCCAGACATGGAACTGTATGAAGAGGCATAAAACATCCACAAAAAAATATTGACTGCCATAGACTTTTATCTAAAATGGGGCCAATCTATAGATTACAACCAGCTGAATAGAAAGATTTTATGGCACCTTGGATTGCAGCTTGTCAAAGAAGAGGTCAAACACTACCAAACACATTCACATATATTTTATAACTTGGTATAAACCTGTGAGTGAGGTCTATTATATTGATTGTAGGAGCCCAAATAACCAATACATCACTGTGTCTGGACAGCCACAGTACCAGGTACTTAGAATAGGCCTATCATGTCAAAATACCCTGAACATTATTTAGAAATTTGCACCACACAATAAATGGGAAAATATAGCAATTAGGACAAATTGTGCCTGTTTATAGTCTTCATAAAAGGTGTAATGAAATCTTTGCTTAAAACCTATAATTTGAGTACTTGTACTTTACTTGTGAAAAATTTTTTTGTTTTGGCGACTGGCACCCCACTGTGTGTACAAGTAGTGACAACCCTAAGATGGAGCCATGCAGATCCATTAGCCATGGGAGTGGATTTCCCTCCCCATAGATTCACACTGAAACATGCCTAACTAAACAGGGGCTCTCCCACGAGCACCAAACACAATTGTGTCTACCTCAGCTGTGGGAACATGGCAACAATTAGCCCTGAGCTCTTCCCCGAATGTTCCAATTTATCTGGACATGCTGGAAACGTGCACACCTTCTTTGCACAGGGGACACCCCAACGAGTTTAACTTGTCAAACTGATTAGAAAAGGTGCATGAAGAGAATTACAAAGATGCTCTGGGGAATGCTTTTGGGGCAATGTGATCCTGTACACTGGACTTCTGCTGACCTCTGATACCTATGCCAATCTGTAGCTGTTGCGTTTACACACTGACCAGTTATCAACAATGATCACAGGCCTTGTTTCTCTGATGGGCCGAAGTGATGACCACTGGCACTGGGTCAAGTTTTGGCCAATACTCTACCACAAGACAGCAAAAATCAGCTGAGTAATGCCCACTACTTAATATATCTAGGTCACTAGGAAAGAATTCAAACCCCATGCCCTCTTCACATCCAATTACATACAAACTGTACCAATATCATTTTAATGCTCTTATAATGGAATGAGAGTATCATTCGATGAATTTCTCCTCATCCATGCTGCCATACCCAACCTGACAATACAGTCCCCCTGTGGCAGCTTATCAGAAAAACAACCAGTCTTGTTAGTACTGTCAGTCTGATTAAAAACTGTTAACCAAATACTCTCTAAGAGGATGTCCAAGTACTGATAGGCTGCAGCAAACTACAGGAGCCCCAACCCTGCTGGTCCCAGGCAGGAGATACTTAGAGTATAGGGTTAACCCATCTGATAACTCATCAGTCACCCTGGATCCCCCAAACTGCTCTGAAGGCAATTTTAACAGTATACATGAACCCTGAGAACACAAACTGTAACTAAATAAAGAGACTGCTCTCCTGGCCTCAGTAAGACTTATGTCTCTAAACTGTCAGAAGCTCTATCTAGAACAACAAACAGGTTTTCACCTGCCTGGTCATCACAGATGGTAAAGGCTAGGCCCCAAGTCAGGGCAGAAACCCTCCCTGGGGCAGTTAGTAGGGCCTTAGGCTTATACTCAACTCCAACATCTCCCCTGATTGCCATACAGGGGGCATCTACAGGCTTGTAGTGGGGTAGACTAGAGACAACCCCCAAAACAACAGGAGACAAACAGGGAAGCCCCTTTAAACACAGATGTACCCAAGAGGCAACATCAAAGTCTGACTAGCCAGCCCAGTTGTATTGGCTGTAATAAGTTTATTTATGTAGGCTACTTGAGTGGCAATAAAGGGAGCCTATTGTTTATACTTTAAATGGTTGTCATGGAAACATGGTTGCCCTTTGTGGACCCAATCAGCAGTGAGATCTAAAATGAGGTCATGGCAGGTCAGTGGTGGAATGGACAGGTAGCCCATGCTAGAATCCTTCTGAGAGGAACTGGGAATTCCTGGTAGTCTGGGAGGTGCTCTGGGCTGGGTGGTCTGTCTCCCAATACAAACTCAGACCAAGGGATCAAGTTTTCAGACACCAGGGAACAATCACAGCCATCAAAGAGGACTTAACACACACTGGTACAGCTAACAGTCCATCGAATATCTAGAAGTGTTCACTGTAGTGTGAATGCACAAAAATCAGAAAAATGATTTAAAGCCAATTTGAAGCCAATGATCAGCATGTTTAAATAGAGATGAAATGTAGTGATTGATCAGGGTTCATGCACAGTGCTGGTGAAAACAGAAGTGTAGGGGATGATGGTGTAGAGTGTAGGGGGCGGTGGTGTTATGTGTAATGTTGGTGAGAACAGAAGTGTAGGGGGTGGTGGTGTTACGTGTAATGTTGGTGAGAACAGAAGTGTAGGGGGTGGTGGTGTTATGTGTAGTGTTGGTGAGAACAGAAGTGTAGAGGGTGGTGGTGTAATGTGTAGTGTTGGTGAGAACAGAAGTGTAGGGGGTGGTGGTGTTATGTATAGGGGGTGGTGGTGTTATGTTTAGTGTTGGTGAGAACAGAAGTGTAGTGGATGGTGGTGTTATGTGTAGGGGTTGTGGTGTTACGTGTAGTGTTGGTGAAAACAGAAGTGTAGGGGACGGTGGTGTTATGTATAAGGGATGATGGTGTTATGTGTAGTGTTGGTGAGAACAGAAGTGTAGGGGATGGTGGTGTTATGTGTAGTGTTGGTGAAAACAGAAGTGTAGGGATGGTGGTGTTATGTGTAGGGGATGATGGTGTTATATGTAGTGTTGGTGAGAACAGAAGTGTAGGGGATGGTGGTGTTATGTGTAGTGTTGGTGAGAACAGAAGTGTAGGGGATGGTGGTGTTGTGTGTAGTGTTGGTGAGAACAGAACTGTAGGGGATGATGGTGTTATGTGTAGTGTTGGCGAGAACAGAAGTGTAGGGATGGTGGTGTTATGCGTAGGGGATGATGGTGTTATGTGTAGTGTTGGTGAGAACAGAAGTGTAGGGGATGATGGTGTTATGTGTAGTGTTGATGAGAACAGAAGTGTAGGGGATGGTGGTGTTATGTGTAGTGTTGGCGAGAACAGAAGTGTAGGGATGGTGGTGTTATGTGTAGGGGATGATGGTGTCATGTGTAGTGTTGGTGAAAACAGAAGTGTAGGGGATGGTGGTGTTATGTGTAGTAACACTATTACCCTAAATGACTATAAATTACACCCACGATAAACATGCCAATTTTCCTGATTTTAAGTGCTCTACTGATTTCAGAAAGGTGTTTTGAGGTTTGTTTGGAATGTGGGATGATATGCTTCAAGAAAATTTAAACTTTCAGTGCCAAAAATAATATTTTAGGACATTTATTTCCTTCTAAAAATGCTTTTTTGCGGGGAAATGTAAAGAGATTTAGATACTTTATTGCTGAACATTATTGCTTATATTTCTTTAAGAAAAAATATCCTAATGTTTGCCTATAGATAGCCTTTTTAAACAGAGAAATTCAATGATAAACAATAAAAGCCCTTATTATATTTTCATAATAAATAATCGATGAGATATTACCATATTAAGACTGTATTGTGATCAGTCTCTATCCTACTTCAGTTAAACCAAAAGCACATTTTTTACTGCACATTGCTGTGGGGCACTTTAGTACTGACAGACGAACAACTTATCAGGATTATGTCATTTCAATAATGCTAAACACCATCAGAAGGCTTGATCTGCTAATGCAGGCAGTGAAGATTGGAGGAAAGGTCAGAAACAGTTTGCAAGTGCCTACAGCTCAAACACCTCAGATAAACAGACAAAGACAGGGCAGTATGGGAGGAGTTGATTAATAGATGGGTCTTCATGGTGCACAGATTCCTGATTAAACTCCTCACAAAGTGCCAGGATGTCAGAGATCAGAGGTCAGTCTCATCTATTAGCCACTCCTGCAATCCTCTGTGTCAGGCACTGCCCAACTCTGACACGCTCACTCAACTTCTCCAGTCCATTTCCTCTGGAACGCCACCAATGATATGCCAAACGTTCTTACATAATCTTCACCCAATTATTTTCCACTGGCAGCCGATACTTTTGTGCCAAAATGCTATCTGCTACCCCCACCACACTGGACAACCAGAGTGCATACCCTGCTGCTTACTTTTATCACAGCTTTCAAAACTGCCAAGCACTAAACTAAAATAACGGCTTGCCTTACATCAGAGTTTGACCTGCACGCAGACTTGCATGTTACAGCTGTGCTGTATGCTATTTTTGAGGAATGATTTAGGTGGGTGTGCCGTCTATGTTACTTGAGCTTTGACTGGTTGCCCCTGGGTGCAGTTTGGGGATCTTGGGCACAGGATTGATATTTACAGATCTGCAGTTTCTGATGCCTACATCAGAAACTCCACAAAGTAACCTACTGCAGTGAACTGCCTGGCTTAAGTGACTTCACTCACGCAGCAGGAGCTTCCAGGTCTCAGGTAATTGTGTAACACGCTCCACTGAATAGGTCTTGTTCCTACAGCGCCCATCACATCAAACAAAATGGCTGACAGCTCCAGTCAAGGAAAACACGAGACCCATTAACAATTGGCAGATGGGAATCCTAGCTTGAAATTAGCCAATCAGCTGTGAGAGAAGATTAGGTAAGGCAATCGACAGTGGCCATTTCCCTAAACAAGATCTGTCACTCTCGTAATAATCTCTGCTAACATGTATTCTTACTTCAATCATTGCAAGAAAAAAACTTGCAAAACATGCTCCTAAATTACAAAGATTTCAGTGTGGGTGAATAGAAAATGTAATGGCCGAGTCAGGCAGATTCGTTTTGCATATGCCACACTTTTTGGACGAAAACTGTGAACAGGTCTTTTCTGTATTGAAAACTGCAGGAACACATTTACTTCACCAAATCCACAAATGGGATCCTCCAAGGCTAGTTTTGCAGAAACTAAAAGAGAGGAAACCCTAAACATGAAATCATACTTATAAAAATTAACTACTATGTAATTTTTAGACTCTCAGCAACATTAAAATATAAACAGCCTGACATATCAATGAAAAAAACATAAATGTACTTATAATTACAGAAAACAATTATCAACCTGAAAGCCATTCCAAATTTTCTTTCCACACAACCCTTTTTCATGTATGAATAATTTAATGAACTGTAAAACAGGCTTGCCCAAATGAGAAGGAAAATGTATGGAATGTTGATCTGCTTGACACATGACCATTATAAACCAGACACCATGTAATGTTTAATAGGAGTGGTTAAGAGATCTGCTGTCATTGCAGACAGAAACAGAGCACACAAATAGCAGTATTCAGTTACAAGAGAGCCACAAGAACTTGTAACATCATCCTGCTGTTGAGAGAGAGAGAGAGTGAAACATCACTCCCTCTTTCTCTGGACTATAAATGTTAAGTTGTGCTAAACTGAAGGTTCTTTGCATCGATCCTTGAATCAAACAAACTTTCTGAATGCATGTATAAACAAACAAACAAACAAATATATCCATATAATAATAAAATATATGCCAACAGTGAAAAAAGGCACTCCAATAACATCTCTGAACATCAGCTAGAGAACAGCAAGTTATTACAAAGTATTATTGCACAGGTAGATATGGGTGCCCTCCTCCAATTCCTCAGCTCCATTGGAATGCATTACAGAATGTTTTAGCAATAGATTCCCATGTGAACAAAGAATGGTTTAAGGACACCCCAACAAATGGATGCCTGTTGAACACTGAGAGCAATTTTTTACAGGTCATCTCCAATGCTTTCCATTATCTGTGCAATTTCTAGTAAAGATTTCCACTTAGGCAATTTCCCTGAAGTCTCCTCATTAGCACCCTATGATATCTGCAGGCTAGCTTTGTCCGGCAAAAATGTTGAAATGAAACGTGAGGAGATTGCATGCGAGTTTGAAGTCTGAAATTAAGCTGGCCATGCATCATTGTCTTTTGTGAAGGTATAATTCCATACTGCTGCTTGTAGAGCCATTACAGAATGGGGCACTGGAGGAAATAAGCAGCAAAAAATGTTCTAAGCCCAGAGAATGGAGAAAAAGGGAAATCAATGGGGAGGAGAGAGAATGATTGAGGAGTGGGAGCTAACCTGGACAGCAGATTGACCCCAAGAGCATGAGATGCTGCAGACTGCCGCCTGTCCAAACTTTACCCATGACGCTCTAATTAGATCTGAAGGTGTTTGAGGGTCGTCCCAGCCTCTCTCCATCAGACATCGACAAGGAATATTAAAGAGACAGAAAATCAGGGGGAAACATCACTCAGTTTTGACTTCTACCATGTCACACCTCCCTTAAATCACTTGCAATGCATTGCCAGGATAATCAACTGAGCTCACAACACATTTCTCATGACCAAAACAAAAATGGAATGATGAAGCATGTCCCAAGAAAAAAATTCCCTCACCAGATGGATACAAAAGAATTGGAATGGAATGAAATGAAGCAAAATTATCTTCCTTGGGTTTCTTTGTGTGTCCTCCGGGGTAGTGAAGATACCATAAATCAATTGTGTTACACAAGGAGAGCTTGTTACAATGATGGGACGGCGAATCCAACACTCACTCTCCCAGAACAACATGCAAGATGCTATTATAGACTAATGAAGGCTTGATTCGATGGTGATGCACAGAGGCCTGGTTAGTAAGTACAGCAATTACAGAATTACAACATCAAAGTGAGCCAGAAAAAGATTCCAACAGGTGTGATCAAAGGCATGTCCTGTCATTACAATACTTATACTCACCTGTGCACACAGGTAACATATATGGAAACCAGACAAAAGCTGAAGATGTGGCTTGTGGAAGAAATTGGGTCTGATTTGCAAGATCTTTATCTGGCATGTCAGTAACCTAAGCTAATTGAGATACCAACAAACAACTCTTTGCTTTCACAGAGGTTTTCTTATCCACTATACATACCCTCTCCCACCACCATAACATAGGGTTACGGAGCTATTTCCAGAGGCTCAATGACTTATAAAATGGTCCAACAAAGCAAGGGTTCTGGGTAAATCATGTATAGTTGACAATTAAATTTACTAAACTACAAAGTATAAACATGTTTAATCAGGGTCTTTGCCCCCAAAACTAAATCATACTTTGCATAATTAAGCTAGCCACAGAAATATTCCAAAGTTTTTCATCTGGCATAATGTTGATATCAATTAACCATATCAGTTCAAAATACCCTTCCATACCTTTCAAGAAATCAATGTGTTACATTCTGATAGTTCTTTACATGCCAACAGATCTTCTGTTCAGCTCCTGATCAGCAGAAATTTTTATTCCGTGCTACATTCTTCTCGAGCAGAAATCAAACTTCAGATCTTTAGAAAATTTAGGAATTGATCTACATATATCATTTCTATTCCTCTAATTGGTTCTTTTTAACCAATTCATCATCAACATTTCTGCCCTTCAATTCTGAACACATAGTAAATGATGCCAAGTTTATACAAAAAATCATTTGTGTATTGTGTACTGTTATCGTCTGGATACAGATTCCCTGGTCGATACGATGAGAAATTATGACACGATTTTGGCAAAGCTATGAGGCGAGGGCTGATAGCCTCATTCACTGACAGGACGGCTGATCAAACGGCCTGGGACAGCTGACAGGGAACCTATGTTGAATGAGATGCCTGCCATGAACCAGTTATTCTGCTGATGAGGAGCTCTTGGCACACACAGTGTTACTCCGACATTGAAGATTATCCTGGTCTAGAGACACAGGAAGGAAAAGGGGGTCGGCTGGGAGCAATAACAGCTCCAAAAAATATAAGGTACTTATACAAGTAAAATGTACCTCGGCCAAAACACAGCAAGCTCAGTGTGTTATATTTGACCTAACTGTCTGCTGACATTTCTCCCCATCACATCAGCGTGCATTACAGATGAAAAAGTTTCAGAGGAACTTGGAATCATTCCAAGTAGAAAACCGGACACACTAAGACACATCAGACTGCTGTACCGCAGACTATGTACATGTACAAGTATGTATGTGTAGATGTAGACATGTGGGAGGTAAAAAGAATCCAAGTGGCTTGCAGCCTACGTATACGTATCCTTACTGTATCAATTTACTGCTCTGGCTGACCCTGGCTTATGTATGCATTACTCAAGAGGCAATGACTGGTGCTGGTTGGTTGTCATAGCAGGCTACCGCACATGCAATACTTTCCTTGCCAATTCCTACACCTTTCCTGCAAAACTAAACTAGCTATTAATGGTCAATTTGAGATCGACTCATCAGAAAATTCCTAGGAAACAAACATTGTCCTTTCATCATTTTGCCCTACTTACTCTATATTAACTATTGGTATGTTCATGCACATTGGACAAAGCTTACCAAGGGGTCACTGTACTATTATACAATACAGAAAACATGCTTTCATTCCTCCACATTTTCAACTATGAAGGAGCAACTTTCAGTGTGATTAAAGCAGTTTTTTAATTTGATTTTTGGACACAAACCTACACTTTCAGGGCTTCACAAAAAGCATGATTTGATCAGGCCTCATTGTACATACAGAGTTCATGTGCACCATTATCATGTATGTATACACCACAGAGGCACACTTTTGTGCATTCCTAAACCAATTTCCAGCGCAACAGCTTACTGTGTGGATGGCATATGGCACAATGTGATTGTGATTAAACCTAACAGGGCAGTCATCTGCATTCAATTGGGGCATGTTAAACAAGGTCGGTGGAAGGACAATTGTTTACAGTATGTCAGTGGACATATACTGCTTCTAATGGCTGCCCTGGGGTGAATGCTGAATGTGGGTAACAAGGTTTGGCGGGGACAGTCAGGCTCTGACAAGACTGGAATGGGTGACCAGATTCCAGGTTTATCTGGGATGGATTAGGTAAACATGGAGTGAGTGTTACCTTTTGGAGCCCTTCACTAATGCAATCACTCATGACAAGGGTACCAGATGACCTCAGGGCTCAATCTGGCTTAGGTACCCAATCAGGAGAGAGGGGATCTCCATATCAGGCAAGGGACAGGAGGCAACCCACAAGACAGGGACACCCTGCCTCACAGGTACTTAATCCTGCACCATTCAGATAGCAATGTGCTTTACCGAATCACACTGGTTATTGTCATTTATGACAGCTCCATGACAGCCCAGATAAACAAATCGCCAGTGGGACCTACATATATAAGGCTGAGGTGGAGACTCATGTGAAAATGATAAAGCAACAACTCCCTGAGGTGTGGTGATAACTCTCGCCTGGGTGACCAAGTCTTTCTGAGGTCGAGACATCTCCCTTTCTGCCATTGCACAGAAGTGCGCAGTCACTGCCTCCGGAGGGTAGTGCCCATTAAAACCACGAGGAAGTCTTGTGCCCCCGGGCAAGCTCTGAGGCTGCTCTCCAGTCATCTAGAGGAAGCCTATTATTGCAATGGCTCAAACCAGCAATAATTGTAATTATGTTAGGAAACTGGCCATTATTAGTAAAGGTAATGTGAATTGATTGAGTTGAGAATAGTGAAAATACTTGTCGGCTTGGGGCGTACATGGGCGACAGAACACAGAGTTGTCTCAAAACGCCCTCCATAACGCCTAATTACTCACCAACATCTCCAGATGGTCGCCAAGAAAATATAGTTATGAATTTGAGAATGTTTCAAGAGTGGTTGACAACTGGTCTTTTGAAGTGCAATATTATCAAGAAAGCAGCATGTCTGCTGACATTATACCATCAACTCACAGCAGAAATAGCACCGAGTATAAACTACACCTTTATCAACTTTGCCCAGACGTGGGGCTTGCATACATAGGACACTGCCACACAATTTTTTACTTTACATGCATCTTCAACTTTGCACACAGAAAATCAGCTTTAAGGAATACAGTTTTGTATTTCACATATAATTGCAACAACGGAGATGATCAAGTACGCTAAAATATAATTTCAACGTATGATATGCCTTGCTTTCAGAGCAACAAAACCCAAAGTTAATAAAGCTTAAATCTTCATGGAGTTACTTTAAGACATGCAGCCTTTACTTGATTGGACACAAACAGAACTTGGAGAAATATGATTCTATTATTTCACAACAAATGACTCACCTGTCGTAAGCACTAATGACATGACAAGAATAACACAGGTAGATGTCATATGATATTGGGAGAAATATTTTCTGGCCATCATTGTTACAGCTGCCATGGTGTGGTCAATAGTCAATCAGGGGGATGTCTTGTTCCCCAGCCAGGTAACAGTCAGCCATCCAACACCAAGTGCCTTCTGAAACCAGTAAAACAATAAATCATGTTTAACAAGAAATCAACACCTCTTAATATTTTTCAAAGGCAGTACAAATTTACAAAAGAGATAAAAGAACATGATTTTATGCATGTTCACAGCAGATGTTCAGTTTACCTCAGCCAGAGGGATTGTTGAGAAAAAGTAACCTTGCTGAAAAGATTATCACACACCGCTTGTCGCATTTATGCTTTTTTGGGGCTAGTTTTCTAACTAACAAAAACTCTAACTTCCAGGAAAGTCACAGGCTAAATATATAACAGACAATACAAGAAAACAGCCCAAAAACGAACTGTATAATGAACCACACAATAATCACTAATTACAGAACATCGTTAGCAAATAAAATTATCACACTGAAAATCAAAGTGCCATCTGGTTCAACCCCAGGACACTTCTATATTTTTACTTTATTAATTAGTGCTGGCACCGAGTTACAGACATCAATTGCATAAATGAATTCAAAATCAACTGCATCTAAAATAATGCCAGAGCCAACAGGAAAATTGAGTCTCATTTTGGGGAAATTTTAAACCGAGATGCTAATTTATTTCCCTAATTACAAGACACAGAGATTTCAATTTATGACAAGTAGAAAATTATTAATTTCACAGAGCACACTGTTTCCAGTGACGCATCCGGATTTTTATTTGCACATGAAGAATGTGTTTGACATGCTAAACTTGCAGGCTTGCCGCCTTCAACAATTTCCTCAGGTCATCAAGAGTGGAGAAAACGACCATAATGGTATCTGAATTCAGGCTTAACACATCAGCCTGAGGAAGTTTTGTTCTAAACTTATTATTTTGACAAGGAGTACTGCTGCAGAATTTCTACCAGGCTGCCCACCCCAGGGTAGAAAGCCCTCTGGCTACCACATGAAGTAAACGCCCAAAGTTCTAAAGTATGCCTTACATGGTCTAGCTAACAATGTAACATGCAATGAAGTTCACTATCTGTGACTCAGCTGTTCATCAAATCATTATAACATCCAATATTTTTTTTTTATCTCCATGACATGCAGAACTACAGAACTCAAATCACAAATTAATTATGGCATCAAACAGCATATGGTACATGTTCACTTCAGCATTTGCCACAGTCACATTCCTTGGATCATGGTGATATAAAGAACTCGAGACTATACATTGCACTAATCATAAAGGCAACTGTCAAATCCATTTTCGTTACTGGTCCTCCAAATTATATGTCTGGTAGAGGGAGATGACTTGAAATGATGGTTAAAGGGGTGATGCTTTTGACAGCTGGTTAGAAAATCACTAAAGACGATCAGAGAGAGCTGAAGGGCATGATCACATTTCTTTGAGTGAGAGACAGGCCGGCACTGAACCATTCCATTAATTGAACCATTACTTAATCGAATTGAAAAGTCACTGAGCACTATTGTTCTTTGTCCATGCCTCCTACTTGATTGTCGGCACTAACCACCAATCACTCAGTGGCGCAGACTAGCAGTCAGGCAGGTACTGGTGCAGAGAGCATGCCAGTGCTCTCTCCTGCAGCTCCAGTTTGTCTGCATGCACAAATAGTACAGAAACAAACATGTTCTCTATTGTTCTGACTACCAAAAAAATAACAATAACAAACTCAAGGCATTATACAAAAATCCAAATGGATACACAAGCTGTTGATCTTCGTCAAGTTAATAACTATTTCAATTAGAGTAAATCGTACACAAAGGAATATGCAAACACCAACAGACAGTAAGTTGTAGAGTTAACCTGTTACTACGTTATAACAGAACACAGGGCCATGACTTCAAAAAAAAGAAAACACTTACAGAAAAATATACATGTCCAGTTTAAAACAGTATATACTGAAAAGATATATACTAGTTATATACTAGTTCAGCTCTAGTTACACAGGTAATGTTAATGTCAGCTGCTGACAAATGTAGTTTAGTTTTGTACCATTTTTTTCAATTTTTTTTTTCCAAAATTTTCAATCTCCTAATTTATAATCTTCTCTGACAGTACAAGAACCTTTGTAAAAGATTCTCAGAGAAATTAGTGGTTCAATGGTCTATATTACAGAAAAGTATGCCCATGATGCGTTCACACTACAATCAAACTACACGTATCCAACTGTGTGTATGTGTATATGATGGATATTTCCATAAGAGAAACAGGTTATTTTGGGAGCTACACCAAATTGTGGAGCGGTACATGACAAACATCAGTTCCCCAACAGCTACTTCTCTGACCAAATTAAACCAATATGGAGAGAAGCATTTGGGTACAGGTCATATTTCAGTGAGAACAGAGGGAATCCCTCCATGGTCATCCAGGTTTCATCAAGCAGTCAGCGGCCAGGACAGAACCTATATGTACACGAGCAAGGTTAAAGTGTTTCCATTCCGCTATTTTGCCCTCCCTTTTCCCAAAATGAAGGTAAACCTCACACAAAAGGCAATGATGGGAAGTCTTATAACATCAGGTCAAACAGTGATTGGCAAAACCTTATACACATACACCAGGCAGAGAATTTTTTAAGACTTAGGAACTCTGAGAATGCTAAAATACCACAGCCAATGAGCAAGGTAAATTGTATCCAGTGACCTAACAAGATTGTTCCCGCTCTTTAGGCTCCTGGATATCAGTGCTAAGCATACAATCAACAACCACCACCAGGTTCACATCTGTCCTCAGTAAAGCCGCACCTTCTCCATGATGCCGAAAATCCTCCACATCCCTTCATGTCTTTATCAGATTGCATGCTTCAGAGCTGAAGTGATTCATACAGAGCCTGATAAACACCACTGACATCAAGGTGTATACAAAAGTTACCATGTGCATGGTTAGTAAAACACCTGACTCGATCCCTAAGATTACATATACCTCCTTTAACTTCATCCTGGTAATCCCACAAAGTTGGAGATGGGCCTCGGAAACAGGCACACCACGTACAAATTTATATATTTACACACTTTATACAAGGGAAATTTTAATATAGAAACTAACAACAAAAACAATAGTATGTAGATGCAACTCTCAAAACTACTTCAACAAGACAATTCCCTTGAACTTTTAACCTATGCTCAAAAATCTGTGCAAAGAAAACAGCCAGAAACAGACACATGACTAGCTCGAACTACTCCGTAAAGCAGTACACCACAAGATCAGTTACACAACACATTCTTCTCTGATATTACATTTCCAGATGCTGTATCCGTAGAGATGTGTCTAAAAACACTCGCCTCAGACTTTCCAATCATTGCACATGACCTCTTTCAGACAGTCAAAACATGAGCCAAGGGCCCCTCTTCTAAGTCCCCCCTTTTTTTCAAGAAGGATCAGGTGCAGTTTAGTTCTTGTCTGAGTTATGCCCCTTTGTACCACCACATCATTATAATTTACCTCTAAAGCGACTCGCACACTATGCTCTTGAAAATGCCATTCAGAAGAAGGAAATGGCTATTCCCTAAAGTTACTTAAGTTTTTTTTTTACTTCACAAACAAATTCAGATATTTGATACTTGATATTTAGGAAAATGCTGAGAACTTATTATGAGGATGTCACATTAAACATAACAGTAACACATTTTCACAAATACTGTATTCTAAATATCGATACACCCTAGCCAGGACATAAATATATATCACAATAAATACACAACTTAGTTCAAAATGAGGAAACACCAGTATAAACTAGCAGTGACTTCTACAAAACCATATCAGTACAGTGTGACTGACCTGGTGATCAAGGAGAGTATCCGCACCCATCTCACCCACAGGGTAACACCGTAACACAGCAACTCTGAGGTAGATTTCCTCTATGGTGAGTATTACAGCGAAAGATATGGCTGAGATACAGGGAAGCTTGGATCAATGGCAAGGATCTGTGGAGGCCACTGCTGATACAGTTGTCTGTCAGGGAATGAAAGTCGGCATCAAATCATAATACTATCAGTCCAGCAGCCTACCAAAGATCTTCCATTATCCCACTGTCAGAGTGTAACCCCATAAAAACAGTCCATCACTGATCTAACTTAATTGCTGGGGGTACAGCCAGGGGATTCCACCACCGCAACTGAGATTTGTGTGAATGATCGCACAATCAAAATCCATCCTTGATAACAAAAGACTTCCCAGCCCATGCCATAAATCAAAGGCAAAATTGTATAGTCTACAGTATCAGTGATAATAGAGTTGTTATTTTATTAACGTTGCAGGAACGTTCATGAAAATGAAATGTCTGCTTTAAAATTCCGTTTAACCCTACCCCAGACACAGATGAAGTCTCTCAAGATCCTGTTTCACATCAATAATAACGAACCACATGAACAACTGACATAAAACAAGTTCGAATGAACATTCCTCAGTCAAGAAACAATCTGAATGAAAACTTCCTTTGTTTATTTGACAGAAAAAATACAGCCTATAATTCAAGCACTCCACTTCTGGATATATTCAGCTTACAGGCATGTGCACGTTAATTTTTTCTTTCAGAACTATTTTCAAAACACTTCATCTTCAAACCACTATGATGAAGCACAAATTGTAACAAAAACCTTTCCTTGTTGGTGCACCAAGATAAAGCACTTTGCAGAATGCCAGAATAAAAAGTATGTTGTGGAGAGTGAGGGGATAAGCATGTTTACCAATTCAGGAATCCAATTCCATTTTTATTCACTTCTACTTGATACATGTACATTCCTCAAAGGCAGATTCCAAACTCAGTTAAAAAGTGAATCCCCAATTACAGATTTACGGCACAAATCTCAACTCCTGGCCATCGGTGTTCTCTATCAATCAGCTGTGTTATTAACAGGGTTGCTATAAATTACCAGAGAGGCTTTATGCAGGCTACCCATCACCCCTACCACAGTCTGCACAACGTGCACGTAATTAAATGGGGGAACACCAGGCACAAGTTTTTCCACTATATTTTTAGAGCTATTTCACCAGTATATTGTTAAGTAGAGTTTTATCAGCTATCAGTCCATCCCCATGAGACGACTTAACTTGATTAAGTTAGATCCCTTGCCAGGAACACCCGATCCTTTCTCTTTTGTTCCAACTGTGCATCTCGAAGGTTTTCAATAGCAGCTTTCCATCTTTCTACCATAAATTTAAGTCTTATTTAATTGGAAACCAAGTTAATAGCTACAAACATCTTAGTACATCATAAGCCTGATTTTAACAGAGCTGCAATGACCTTTCATACCCATTACCAAATAGTAACCTAACCCTTTCACCCACATGCATTTGGACTGGGCTGTACCAAACCTTAAAAGGGGGATCAGGTAATAAATCTCCTGGCCAATGACACTGATGCAAATCTCAGGAAAAAGAAATGCAATCAATCTGCCATTTATTATTTTTTATTTATTTCAAGAGGATTGTCAATTCTCCAGTAATTATAGATCAGGATCATGAGGCGATAACAGCCTTTTATCTGAGTGAAAGGATTGTCATATCGCACCAGCAGCAATGCCAGGTATTAAACACTGCTACCCGTCATATCATAGCCAATATGAATAAAACAAGAGGTGGTGAAATATTGTATCCCATCCTGCTACCCCATCACAGCTCTGCCAGATGCACATTGCCGTTTCACCCTGACATGTGAATGCCCTCTTTGAAGTCCTGCAATGTGAAGCTCTAAGCCAGTTGGCTGTCATTTATTACTTGTCAAAGACAAGCGTTACAAGTCATGTAATTAAGCACTGCTGTCCACATCAGGTCAAGCACTCAGTTCTGATGAGGGAACAATTGGCTGACTACCCAGTAGCCCACTACAATAGCCAGGTTAACAATGGCAGTTTAGCAGCATTGCATGCTCTCCACTTGAACGCAAATCCTCAATTACAAATGACTGCTGACATGCACTGCAAACTTATAATAAAGTAACGCAGAAAAAAGTTGAGTCACCAATTTGATAGGATGACGCTCTTGCAAATATCAACGAAGCAAGTTTCCTAATGGCTTGTAATGAGAAAACAAAATAAATGTGAGCTAATAGTAGTATGCTTTAACTGTAACTGTCCATACAACTGCCTATAAAGGATGTCCTTATGCAACAATAGGTAAGTTTTCAAACCCACCTCAAATAAATAACAAATCATATATATGTTCAGGTGTACTAATGGATCAGCATCATGCATAAACAGAACTGATTTATTTATCTGATTGTTGCTTAATACAATCAGAACATTTTACCCAGACTTAATTTTAGTCTTGTAAAGGCAATCTTAATAAAATTCACTATCAATATGCTAAGAACAAAATATTTCACTTGCTTTTAATTATTTAATATTAACGGAAAAGAAAATGTTATGGCATTTCATAATTCTTCACCTAAGTACATTCGAATAGCTGCTGTCAGATTCTGTCAAAAACAATTTTCAGCTGAAACTCCTAGAACTGAGCCTTCATGCCACACAGCAGAGACATTCTTGATTCTGCAATATCCAGTCTTAATATTTCAACAATCCCTTTTATCTTCACGTCGTCTTGTCTTATCACATTATTAGTTGAGTAATGGCTGTGTGTGTGAAGCTATCCTGGTAAATTTAATAGGGAGCCATCCACTTAAGCCAACTAATTGACGTCCCCCTCAGATGAGTAATTAATCATTTATGGTAAAACCATGGCTGTCCCTACTGGGGACAGTTCAGCAAAGTGTACACTGGATAAAATCCACTGCTATAGAAAAGGTATAGAAAAGCAATTCATGTGCACCAAAATACTGTAAGATTCCAGAGAAATGATTACTTTGAAAATAGTAACCACAATGCTCAATGGCCAAGAGGGAAGCATGTACATCTGGCTGTATGTCTAATGTTTGTGACAACTATACTGCCTTCAGGTGTTCAAAACATTACACCCAATTATCAGAAATCAGACACCATTACAGGCACATTACACTACATATTTTAGTATTTACATGTGAATGCAGTGTCAAATACGAAACTCCAATCCGGATGTCTGAGATACCCCTTCCACCTCTGTTTTTCCAAAAATACGGCTCACAAAACAAAAAAAAAACCTTTAATAAAATGAAAGATGTGTTATCTGAAAGGTCATTTTTAATTCAATTGCAGGTATACTTTTGTTTATTTTGTGACATCTTTTCATGGTGAATTAAGTGTAAATAAATATTGGCATACAGGTATTATGGTGGGCTGTTTGGACAGAGATGGACAGAGATAGACAGGAAGACAGACACAGGCAGACAGACAGACAGACAGACAAACAGACACAAGCAGCCAGACAGTGTGATTGCAGCATATACACCTTCCCCCACTAATTGCACTGAAGGAGGGAGGTTAGTGATTACCCATATCTGTGTTTTATTTTGTATTTTTGGTGAAATACTTATCATTTTAGTCCTTGCAGGTATCACATGCAGACCAGACATCTGAAGACATGCTAAAGCCCATCACAATGACAAGATGCTTCATTTCTCCATGTACCTGAACACACTTCAACAATGCAGAGTTGAACAAGAGCTACAAACCCAGATTTCTACAACCATCCCACAATGATAATGACCAGGTCACTTCAAAACAACTCAATGTACAGTAATACTTTTCCCACCTCCCAATATTTCCTGATCCCTTTAGGTGATTATTGAGTTTGTCATCAAGTCCACAGCCCATACTAACTGTCCACATCAGTATCACACTAGCTAAGTACCTTACCATCTACCCAATGCCTTAACCTCTTTATCTTTGTTACTAAATGAACTGATCTCCAGCCCAATGGTAAAAGGGGCAAGGGCTGGTCAAACCTCCTCAATTGGGCAGTGTGATTGTGTTAAGTATCCTTCCAGCCTCTGAACAGCCACTCTCCTCAAACAATCTTTATCAATGTAATCTGCGTACGAGACTGATTGGTGCCAATCCCAAGCTCTTGTCGGTCCACTACCTAATACCCCACCTATTCCAACTCATTGATTTCCACCAGCTCAAAGTCCTCAAGACCTCTTCTCAGGACTTCTGGCCTAAACAAATCTAATAGGGTTTACATGCTAACCATACTGTGGACTTGTGGGCCATTACAGACAGTTACCTGATGGTCTACCTCACCAAGGCAAGTAAGGAAGTCAACAAGTTGTGTAATTAGTATAACAATGTAGCGGAGTGTATGCTGAAGGTCAAGGCAAAACATTAAGTTGTATATCTGAAGCTACCATGTTAAACTTATTGTTGCACAAAGTACTTTGTTGATAGTTTAGACATTCAGCTTTCTAGTACAAATTGATATCAATACAAACATTGTGCACAAACACCACTACTTTTAGTACACTGACCTATTAAGATAAATCTTCTAACAGAAATTTAAAAATAAACAGGTATTGAACAGAGGTGTAAGTATGTGACAGTTTTGATGGGGTACAATGCTTTACAACAGGAATGGTTACTTCTACATGTATTTACATCAGGCAAAGGAAGAGCAATAATCAATAACAGACACAACACGAGGTAGCAAATATAGCATGAGGTAGCATATAAAGCATTTACAAGGCTAGTTTACAAGGCTAATTGAGTGCTCAAAATAAATTGATATACCTCCTTTATTACCAAACACATTTTATGGCAGAGAATTCATAAGGCATGTCCACAATTCACACTACTGATTGTGTCCCAGGCCTTAACACATCTACACAGCTGAAGAGAAAACTAACAAACTAAGAAGTAACTGAACTAACTATGCCGCTAATGAGGATAATTCTGCCATTCATCAGCCCAGCGTAATCCAGACTTTATACTGCTGTATAATACTAACTAGACTCAGGTCAGCATAACACCTTCATTAGTGTCTTCCCCCACCAATTAGCACAGGTGCCACTGGCTGCATAATAGGACAAAGGTAGTACTGCAGGTTCAGATAATGCAGGATAAGCCATGCATCTTAGAGCCATAATATGTGTAAACCCAGTAGCTACATACTCTTTCCAAATTCTCATTAAGTATTAATCTCCCCCAACTATTTTATGTCACCTTCATCTTTTACAAATCTATAAACTGTACATATTTGCCTAAGACTTTAAGTGAATCGGCCATTTTTTTTTTGCAACAAGACTCTTCTAAGTATCTATTTTTCATTAATGAACCCATTATAACGCATGGGAAATTCTAATACGATCATATCAAACAATTCACCCTGCTCATTAACATGCAGAAATATTCACATATTAAAGTTATCCACACACTGTAGTTCATGTTTTCTGGCCTTCTAATGATCTAAAGTGGTAAGTTTTGAATTCTTACCACCCTAACTTGTCCATTCACCAGATATCTATGGTTCATGACAGTTCATTGACAGCAGCCACAGTAAATGGCATATTACATACCATGAAAACAGAGGCCACTTTTCTTCCCACCAATGGTGCAACACTCTCGTTAGTATCATTTTCTCACGACCAGATCACAAAGTAAAACACTTGCACTCATGCCATGAGATACATGTATGTTAATGTATTAATGTAGAAAAAAAACCATCTTGATTCTATGCACATCAACACAGTGATAAAAAGTCAGAAGTGTATGCTATGTGCAAGGTAAATGTTTACAGCTGATATTATCCTTTTTACTTCCCAATATACAGGGGCAGAAAAAGTGAAAGCAGTCTACTAGTGCAGGGAAGAGTAATTAAGAAACCAACAAAACATTCTGTAACCTGAGGGGGGACAGATGTAGAGAGATAACGAGATTTGCGAGAAAGTTACTTCAGCTCTGTCACTCCAGGAATGTCTTACAGCATAATACACTCGAACTATAACGAGCGAGTCGCAAAAACAACAAACAAAAAGTATGCTCTTACAGACACAATCACCTGTGAGAAGACAAACACCATCTATTGATGACAATATGATAAAGTCACAGGAAGTCAGTGGAGCTACTGAAGTAGGTAGACTAATGATCCTCCCCACAGGAGGCTTACCTGGACAAAGCTTTGGGTGTTCCCCTGAGTGGTTATATTGTCTACACCAATCTCTCTGCACAGCCAGGGCTCATTCTCACATATCAACATCATATTATTAATGGAACTAATTCAACCCAATTTTATCGCCTCAACAATTCTGACTAAACTATCATTGGCACTAATGAGGTACTAATGGTGCTGTTGGATAGGTACAGACTTTCGGCTGGCGTGTTTCAAACTCTTACATCGTCACGGCAGTCATCCCGACTTCGTGCACGGGCAGCAGCGCTTTGCCTTTCTCGTTACATGACGATCAATACCTGTCAGCTATTAATACAGCCTTGGCGAGAGGGCCTAACCTCGTTAGAGCCCCTATCAAACACGGGATGAGTCGAAAGCTGGGCAGGTATATACAAACATATTACTGTATCACCAAGCCGTCCCACAACGACACTCAAACAGATTTCTGGCCTAAGACATTCTTTCAATTTACACAGATCAGTAACTTAGATGAGGTTATGATCTCCAGGGACTATTTCCTGTGCTTCCTGCTCTCCTACACTTCTGCAAGCCAATCCCATAGGTTAATAAGGAAGCTGCAACAAAGCAAGTTATCTGTACTAATCAAAGCCCTTCAAGTGTTCCCTTCAGACCCCCACTGGTCCTCTAATCCCCTGCACCAGCACCAACTAGTGTCTTACTGTTAGCATGTATCCATACAGAAATAAAGCCAAATCTGTACATGGTCCATGGAGAGTTTTTACAATGTCATAGATTTGATAAAAATCATAATGCCCATTCACTTCATATATACCTGTAATTACTTTTCCATGATACATATCAGCATTATTCAGTAGCCTACTTACAGTTTTATATAAAACTGACATGTAGTTTCTTTGTCAACATTTTTGACACCTCAATAGGGGCAGTACGGAAAATGAGCAGAACGTTATCAGATAAAACAAAGGTTTCATTACATACTTGTATCTCCACATAGTGTTTAATAAGATCATGACACAACAGAAAAACCACTATTAGCTGTGATAAAAATTACTGGAAGAATGAAGTCTGTACTTGCATAACTGTCTGTACTTCTGTATCTTCCGAAATCCTTACAATACTCCAAAACTCTAGACCGAACTGTATCACTTCTGTAGTAACTGCACCATTACCTGTACCCATACACTGCAGGTCAGCCTGATAACAAACACTGAGCATTAAACACAGCCAGAAGCCAACTATGCACAGAAACTTTTTAATATGTAAAGCATTGCAAAAGTCCTACAGAGCTTTCCACACCCTACACAGTTTAGCACCCAAAGAAATTGGCAAAAAATGAGCTCAAAATGAACTGAATATGTCGTGTAATGATCACCATGTAACAGAGTCACATGGTGGCAGTCATAGCCCACCATGTAACAGAGTCACATGGTGGCAGTCATAGCCCACCATGTAACAGTCACATGCTAGCAGTCATAGATCACCATGTAACAGAGTCACATGTTGGCAGTCATAGATCACCATGTCACAGAGTCACATGCTGGCAGTCATAGCTCACCATGTAACAGAGTCACATGTTGGCAGTCATAGATCACCATGTCACAGAGTCACATGCTGGCAGTCATAGCCCACCATGTAACAGAGTCACATGCTGGCTGTCAGAACCCCATGTAACAGAGTCACATGCTAACAGTCAGATCACCATGTAACAGAGTCACATGCTGGCAGTCATAGATCACCATGTAACAGAGTCACATGCTGGCAGTCATAGATCACCATGTAACAGTCACATGCTGGCAGTCATAGCTCAACATGTAACAGAGTCACATGCTGGCAGTCATAGATCACCATGTAACAGAGTCACATGCTGGCAGTCATAGATCACCATGTAACAGAGTCACATGCTGGCAGTCATAGATCACCATGTAAGAATCAAATACAGACAGCCAGAGATCACCATGTTACAGAGTCACATGCTAACAGTCAGAGATCACCATGTAACAGAGTCACATGCTGGCAGTCATAGATCACCATGTAACAGAGTCACATGCTGGCAGTAATAGCTCAACATGTAACAGAGTCACATGCTGATAGTCATAGCTCACCATGTAACAGAGTCACATGCTGGCAGTCATAGATCACCATGTAAGAGTCACATGCTAACAGTCATACATCACCATGTAACAGAGTCACATGCTGACAGTCATACATCACCATGTAACAGAGTCACAAGCACAAAGATGCATGTATAACACATAATTACTGGATATACATGTGTTTATACAGCACTCCATATCCAAATCTGGTCCAGACAGAGCAGACTACAAGATAACAGTTTTGGGCATGAAGTACCAGGCACAAGGCCACATTACTAACCAGAATCTTCATCTACTGGCTATGTGACCATGTTAAGTTCAAAAATGTGTCGTCTCTGTATGACCCTCTCATAACACTGTACATATGTATCATCCATTCATCAGTTTTTATTCAAAAAGTCCTTATTTGATTGCTTATGATACCTAGATTTTATAACAACATTTTTAATACACATATTTTTCTTGTTGTTGAAATCTCTGTAGACAATCTATTACAAATGACTACATACGTGAGAGGGTCTGTATGTCAACATATACATGGAGTAAGATGTAGTGTTCTTCTGTCTAAACAATAGGAATAAAAACCGAGCAGTTTGATTTCTCTGTCTGTCTCTCATAAGACTGAATTATTTACCACTCCCTTCAGATCTTCACGCTTCAGTTTTCATCAGAGCACAACTCAATTATATAATTGATGGGAAATTTATGTCTTTATTATCGACAGAGTGCTAAAAAGCTGAATAAATGTAGCTTTGGCCTAAGACGTACAGCGACAGGCGACTGTCATTATGGAAAAGACATGAAAGTGTCATTAATGGCAATGGAGAAAAATGGAATAATTCACAGCCGATTTTTATGATGGGCCAAAAAAATGACATTTATCAAAGTTTATGACAAATCCTTTAAAAATCCATTTGCTAAAAAAGAATGCTGAAAAAAAAAACAAAGACCCAATGCATGAATGTTTAGCAAGTAAATTGTTCTGCTAAGCCATGCAGCCTGATTCCGCAAAATTTATCAGTGATCGATGAAGGAAAAATACTGTTTAAATCTATAGGTTGCTCCCTTTCCTGTATGGTATGTATCACTGGTTCAAACTGGTTTAGTATCTGAGCTGTTATGTAAGGTGGCACTTGTGGATGGTAATCCCCTTGGAGGCCAGCTTGTAGAGGATAACCAATTGACTAGTTAGGCATTCAGAGCTCTTTCAGCCTAAACTCTCTGTACCTATAGATCATTCAGGCTCATTGAAAACAGTTTTGGAAGGCGAGCTGCCAAGACCGAGCGAGACACAAAACTTGGTTTATGTACCTCCATGTACCGCCACTATTTGTATGCCAGCAGTACAATTTAGGCTATGTCCAATTGCATTAGTGCAGGATAATACAAGCGCTATCTGTCTTAGCTGTGGTAATGAAAATCCACTTTATCTAATTGATGACTATTCAAGCTTACCTACTGATCTGGCACGCAGAGGCTTCTGCTATGCCGCTGACAAGATGAAGGCTTTCTCGGAGACATGGATAAGCTCACCATTAATCATAACCACCAGTGTTTATCTAGTATTAAGATTGGCCAAGGCAGCTCTGAGCTCTAATTAGGGTTCATTCAGGTAGGTTTTTACTTTCACTGATTACAGCTGATTTCTCTTGACTATCATGCCCAGAAACAAGCAGCTCCGGAAGGCGACAATCTCAATACTTATTACCACAGCGTGTCCACTTAATGGGGAAAAAAATCTAAACCATATCCAATGCTGGGTGGAAAAAACATAGAAATTCAATTCTTCTAATTAAATGGTCTGTCGAACTAGCGAAAAAACATACGTGACTGAGGTGGAAGACAGTATTCTATGAGGAGTGAAGGAATACAACTGAACGGTCCTCTAGGAGTGAAGGAGACAATGGATTTCAATCATTTGTCCTCTTAAAGGTTGGTTACAGATGCAGTACCTAATGGCGAAAATTAAACATTTTCTCTTTCTTTTTACTACTCAGAAAATTTTGTGAGATGTCTGTTATGGCAACTGGGTAATATATGTATCTGCTGAGAGAAAAGCTGAAACAAAATACATATAGAGCAACAATTCATTCACCGTGAAAAATTTAAGACACACTACACTAATTCCTCAAACTGTTTGCATATTAAAGAGCAACTTGCAGTGCAATTTATGCACATTTTTCAGTTGATTTTGGAGACGAAACTAGATTGGATGGATTGGCCATTCTCAGGCCAATTGATGGGTCAGATTTTAATTAATAATGTAGATCTATAAAGAGAACAACCTCATATTTCAGTACATGACTGTACGTGTGACACAATGTCAGCAGCAGAGTCATCCAACTCAATGTCTCACCTATCCACCATAGGACATTCCTAATGCTAGCTGCTACTCTAACCTTCACTGTACATGTATTTAATGAAAACTCAGTCATGTACATTTACAACATATACCACATTGAAGGATTCTTCTGAACATCTACTTCGCTGAGAAATGCATTTCTCATTACTTCATTTTGGCCAATGCATAGATCTGGATAATGAAATCAGTATATTGTATTTTGATACGTATCTACGTAAGCATCCAAGGGATTTTCTGGCAGTACATTATGATCTGATGGCCTGAATTGTACTGGCTAGCCTGTAATGCTGTGTCAGCCAACATGGCTTTCTTATACCCTCCAGACAGATTCGTCTACATTAAAAAGGAACAACAGAAAGGCATTTCCTCTCTAAATGTTCAAGACAATTGCTTACATTCAATTGCTGCGCGTCAGAAAAGCACTTCAGGGAGTTAGAAGACGTCAATGAAAATCACTCTCAAACAGCACATTAAGCATCACCACAACTGAGATAGACACATCTTACGTTAGTTTGATCGCAAATACATCAAAAAATTGTGGACTTGATGACCTCTGTTATCCTATGCCACCGTGAAAACTATGTTAACCCACAGCTGTGACACATACATCTTGGTACAGAAACTGAACCAACAGTAAACAAATACAAAGTTAGTGCAAAGGTAAACATTATTCTAATGCAAAGTTTACACCTGTGCATAACGGGCATTAGTTTTCCATCCCTGATCCAAACTAACATAACTACACAAGCTTTGGGGTAAACACCGTGGTAGCTGTTAGTATACAGTTTCTAAATCAAGTCAAGTAGCCTAATTATTAAATCTGAGCAAACAGCTAGAGCCCATAGAGAACCATCCTACCTTACACAGCCGATCTTCTTTAACATCTGAGGAAAGTCATTCCATTGTGCAACAGTCCCTAGACTCAACAATGTGTCTCCAAAACAAGGAGGCTGGAGTAATTACAAACGCAGGCTGCAGACGCAGAACATATGTTTGCACCAATGCAATGCTGTGTGTCCTAGAAACAAACCAGAGTTGGTGCCCATTTACATCACCTTGGATTAATGGCAGGAAGACTTGGTCCCTGTGTAAATAGTTTATGTAAGAAGACATATGGTGGAGTTCATGTGATAGGCAGATATCACTTCACCGGTATGTCACAGCAATTTAAATTCTGCTTTAGCTTAGTTTGGGGCTGGCAAGAGGGGAGCCTGATTGGGAGGGAGGGTACAGGGATCTAGCTCTAACAGAAACCCTCTGACCACATGTGGAGGCTAGGTCTGATCATCACCATTTAAAGACTATGGGTATAACTTACACAAGCCCATGGCCTCACTAAATCCCTCCACATGGCCCTAACACCCAATATCTACCAAACACAACCCCAAGGGATGCAAAGTATTGTGTAAGAGCCTTTGAGCAACATAAGTCTGAATTCTATGAAGTGAAAACAGCACCAAACAAACAGTTTGGTGTTTATAATAAAAGCTCCTAACTACACTTTGACATCTTAAGAAATTCTCGCATTTCAGAAAAGCATTAAAGAGAAAATGGTATAAACATGGCACTGTACAAAACTATGTACATGTACTTTAAACGAGGTTCCTTATGTTTAAGTATTTTATCCCTTTGCGCTGATGGTCCCCAGGGTGAAAATATCAGATTCTAACACAAGTAAATTATGCCTTGGTTAATCATTCTAAGTCTGTGTTGAATACAGGAAAAATCATTAGTAAAATTTAAGTACTAACCATGTAGAGCAGAGTTCATCCAATAATTGTTCAAGAAGAGAGCCACAAGACCCAGATAAACAACAGCTGCTGGAATTTACATGCCCCGTGGAATCTTCGTGGTTAGTGTTGGAGGCAATATGGTGTAAGAGACATAGACTAAGCAGACAACCTTGTCTGACTCCAGCCTGACACACCACATATTAAAAGACATACAGAACTAAGATAGAAGCTATATACATGGCTATCTGACACAGATGATAGGTTCATTTGAAACCCTGTGTTTGTCACCACTAGATGGCTCAGTGTACTGTGAAACCCTCTAATCAGCATCCCCACCATTCTGCCAGATGAGTGCTCCAGTATTCAGTCAGCATGGTCCATTAGGCACATCAGTGAGGCATGGTCAAGCAGGCCTGGCTCTTACACAATCCAGACATCCACATAGTCATCAGGAGCAATGGACAGTTAACTTTGTTTGTACAAGGACAGGGCAGGGCCTGGGAACTTCATTTGGCCAATGGCACTTGTAAGCAATGACCAGTGTGAAGTGCTGACCACTGAGTTGGACTGGACACACAAGTGTACACTTAGTCATTAACAAGTTGTTTAATCTCTGTCACTTTGTCAGATAATAAAGACACATTAATAAAGAGAAGAGGAATCTTTTGCAATGTTGATTTTGTGGCCAATACATGTGTATACACTTGAATTTTTCCCTGGTTCAAGAGCATAAAGTATGTTTCAGAAAAGAAAACAAGAAATGTCCAAATAAAAAATATTTTACAGACAGCACTGAATGACTGTGAACTGCTGGTGGCAGGTACTCAGTGCCACAATCCAGCCAGGCCATCAATGATCTTTACTATATTTCTGAGGAAAGCAGCACAAAACATCTCCCCTAATGATTAAAAATAGCCATTCTTCATCTGTATGGTCCACAAAGAAAAAAAGTCATTCACATTTGCAAAAACAAAAAAACAAAAAACAAATAATAAAATCCTACAGCTGAATGACAGTGCTTAGCATGGAGGAGGTCATTAGACAAGAGCCCGCCAGCCGGCATAGTAAGATGAGGTGTCCAGAACATGTTTAAAAAACTTCATCTTGTTCCAAGTTCCTGTTCCCTTAGGATAACACCACTGCAAGAAACGAGACTTCAGACTATTACCCCTCAGGATTATGCGTCAAGATCACTCACCTTACACAGGCCAGGTACAAAGAAGCAGTAATTGTCTCCCTTGGAAAGGTAATTTCTCCTTATACACAGCCTAACCCTGGCAGAGTGGAGTAGTCCAGTTGTAGAACCTACTGTAAATGGTTCTTGTAAGTTTGGGATGGTGTATTCCTGGGCAACTTATATTAAATCAATATCTCCTTGGAAAGCCCCTTCGCAGTGATGTAGGGGTAGAGATAGACACCCAGACGCTAACCCCTAGGCTCTCAGCGTTCATACACTATAATCTTCACGCCTTATTCCATGGATGATTCCGTTTCAAGAACACTTGGAAACATATCCTTCCCACACACTGTCACAAGAGGGTGTTTTTGCTGTTCAATGACAGAGTTAAAACTCCACGGAAAAGAAAGAAGATAAGACTGGACAATGAGATGAGAACTGGACTAGGAGCTTCCCTCCCTTCAGAATAGTACAAGGGTAGAAGGCTGAGCAGACTGTACTGACTCAGAACTGGTATTGTACAAACTGTAGAGGCAGTATGTAGGCCCCTCACTGACACAAAGTCTCAAATATCCTTACCAGCCAGCCATCTGTGTTTTGAGTTCCAGGCTCAGCCTCTCTACCAACTTCAGGGTTAGACCAGCAGACTTCTCTGTACACCTTAAACCTACCCTATAGTATGGAACAGTCCACAACAGAAAGCATACCTCCAAGTATGTGATGAGTTGCCAGAATGTGCTTCAGGAAGAGTCTACAATGGTGTACAGGAGGGGCATGGAACATACAGACCTTATCCTCTAGGGGGAGGGGACCAAGGGTTTTAGGCTACATGAACTGAAAAGAGGATATTGGTTTGCCAGGCCTCTATGAGGACATCCACAAATGTGGGTAGCAGTCCTATGACAAAAACTGTAAACCTGTGATCAGTCAAGAACCAACCATAGACAATTTAACCCACTTCCCCCCACATCAAGCAGGAAGTGAAGTGCTACAAATATGCATGTACTCCCCAGAAATACTAAAAGGCAGATACATGTAGTTGTCAACTCACAAAAACAAAATTCCTTTGATCTCCTTGTCCTGGTTTTATGGGCGGTGTTCAACTAAACTGACATGGTCTATAATAACCTAGGATGAAATCTAGTCAGTGTTTGTGAATGAACTGGGCCCCCTCAGAACCATCAAATACTAACACTGAGACATACTGGGGGTGAAATGGGATCACCACACTATGTTCATGTAACTTGTACTGCTTCCTTTACTCAGTATTCACTATGGAGGAGCCTAGCTGTCTTAACAAAATCATACTGCAATATCACAGACCACAGAAACGTTGTGCAGATCCACATTAACTACAACTCAAACGCCTTTCCCCAATACAGCTTTTATGTGATCATAAAAACACTAAACATAAACTTTATGTTTTAAAGTTTCTAGAGTAACTTTATCTGTGGTATGCCAAAGTAAAGCCCAGCTGGGCAAAACATGTACACATACAACGCCTGGAGGGGTAGCTTAAGCTTGATCGGATGTGACACACAATGGGTAAGAGGGTACAAAAAACAGCCCAAGAAGAACAGGTTCTAAGGCAGCCTGATATCCCAGATGATTCCAACTCTCCACATCCCAGAAACCTACTTAAGAGGGCTTTTCTTTTATACCAACCCAAGGACATATGAATGGCACAGGGAAATTAGAATACCTAGCTGAGAGGAGAATTATACAGAAGACTGGAATCGCACCCGGCCAATCTATATCCAGATTGCAACAGTAATAACAAACATTAATTGTGACAGTGTGCCTATCAGAGACTGTAAGGCAAGTACATTGTATGCTTCATATATAAAAATTTCAACATTCATACCAAATTTAATTCATGTTTAAAACACGCTTCTATGGTTTAATATTCCATTGGAACAACAAAGATGCATACCTGAGTGGTGTTGTGTCACAAACACTAATTTCCTGTTCATGGCATGAACGGAAAAGTTTAGGTCAATATGATCAGGTAAACGTAATCAATCTGAGAAATGGAGCTCTCCTGTCCAACATTAATTACTTAATGCTGGAAAATAACAACATATTTTAAATGACCGAAGTGAACTGCAACACGAAACTGTGCTTCATCAATGATACCATTGTTAATCAATAAGTAGACTATTTTATACTTAGGTTAGGTAATGGGGACCTTTTTCCATTTGGCTGTTAATATGGTTGCTATAAGATTTCAAACACAAAGGAAACAATTTGATAACAAGCTAGCAAAAATAGTCAGCGGAACAATGGAAAGCCCTGGGGGTGTCTACAGGACAATCTGCTGGGTGAAGCCTGGCCCACAGTCTGTCCTCGGATGACCTTAACACAAGCTGGAGAACACAGCCCTATATGTTACAAATACAGATGGAGGGCATAATATCCTCTGGCAGAGCAAAAATACTGCTCTATCGTCAGTATCAGACCAGCCTGTTACCTGAGTGTACCTGACAACCCAGGCTAAGGGGAGGAACTCCGGAAACCTCACCCGGAAAACAAGCCACACAAAACAGTTACTACGGGGAGATAAACACAGCGTCTGTGAGCTCTGGGTGGGAAAAATAACAGATAACCAACTGAAATATCACCTGGCCATTTGATGGTCCCTTGTTCATTTACCTACATCCTAACACACACATATAAACTTTCATATACAAACTGGCATATGGCCACACATCATTTTATTTCAGCTCATTTATGGAGTATGTGACAAACTCAGCAGGCAGCTCTATATACAGGGTACCTGTACAATCACCCTACCTGAGGAAACTTAATACACTAATGTCAATTTGTGAATAGCCGCCGAGAGGTTAGCTAACATTACTGAGCTAAAAGCTGTTCCACACACGACTTTATTAGTCCATCACAAAGGGTTAGGTCAGACATGAAGGAACTCGGTAACCAATTATAGATTTTTCTGCACCCAGTTTCATCTGCTCGTGTTTCCCACTCGATTGAATTGCACATTCTGTCTTCCTGTCTGTTGTTTTATCTTCGATTTCTTACTGGGTGAAAAGCGGGAACAGAGTGCTGCCTTGAATCAATAAAACAAGATGGTGTGCAAAAGGATTGCCCGTTCCATCTGTTATGTTTCCTTGTATTAACAGCACCCTGAGCACAAAACGACACAGACAAGCGATGTGGATCACCTTGTACGTCGGTGAGAAGCTTCGTACCCATGTGAGAAACAGATCTATTGTTTTCAGCCTCATCAAAACATTGTCTGTTTCACTGTGTGCTAGTTTGATCGATACTTATTCAGTACTAGCCAATGACTGGTAAATGTCACTGGTTTGTTCAGCAGAGGGAAATGGTATCTGCATAAACAAAGTATAGCATTTCTTCAGATTCTTGCTATGAAATTCTCCTTGGTTTCTAGGACAAGCTGTTGCTGGCATTGATTATCCACAATGAACTGGTTAGCCTTGCATGATTGCAAATACTGGAATTTTGAATATGGATAAGGCTTTATGATCCAAATATCTATCATTGATTTGTCAAACTAATTTTTGTTCCTGAGGAGAATCAAGCATAAAGGTGAGAACAGATTAAAGAAAAAAAGTTAATTACCTTGATCAATATGCAATATCCCAGTACAGGGAATCAAACGAAATTATATACACACCGAAACCAAAATTATTATGGATTTATGTATGGAAAGAAAAACATAACTGCCCAATGATATTCTGCGCTCACACCCTTTTACAGGTACATCATGCAACCAAAAGAGCACTTTTTCTCAAAAAAACCTGTTTGAAGCACCTGCCTCGTCACACGGGTTGATTGATTTTATGCATAACGTGTACATGTAAAAGATGTCTATCTTTACATCGAGATCTTTGACCTTCCCGATGATGCTCTGCTCGGGCCGACACTATGTTCAATCAGACACGCACAAAACAGCCATGAGCCATTAATAGATGGCCCTTTGCACACTTGTTAGCCCTTTGCAGTACTGTGTTTGTTTTCCAAGAAGATACATTTAGCATGTTCATGCCATTAGTGACAGGGAACATTTCCACAGCTTCCTCTACAAACACAGCTCACAGTGTACAAGGGTAATGAGTACATGTTCATGTCAGTCATAGGAGAGGTCACTCCTCCAGCAGAGGCACTGTGATCAAGGCAAAGGGATAACCAACACCCCTGACAGGAGATCAGCAGGGCTATGCCCTCTTATCATGGCTGATCGACAACCCAAATTGGATATGCCCATCCCCACCCCTGCCAGGAAGAATCAAAGTGACCAGGACTGACCCTAATCCCGCCACTCAATCTCACAGGGACCATCAGGCTTATACCAGCAAAACAAGACGAACATGGCTGTACTAGCCTTAAAGCCTCCCTATGAGTATGGTGTTGATGTTGCAAACTGAACAGTTGTAATGTGTTGAGCAGGGAGGACCACCAAGGCCCAGAATTGTTAACCTGCTTAACCTCTTGAAGGTCTCTGGCTCTTCCATACTGGGCCAGAAAATCGGATTTACGAAAACAATACCCAACCAAGATTGACAAGACTTCCCCAGGGTATTTTAAACCTTGTTATCGCTACAAGCTGTGGTCATTGTTTGCACTGCTGCACCTTACAAATGCATTGCTCAAAAACCTTCAAACTGGATACAGTTAAAGCAAAAAGTGCACCAAAAGCTTTAAATCCTGAAATCCAATTGAGCTCAATCTGAGAGAGATGGGATGCATAAAAAGTAAGCCCGAAGGTTACTTTAGTCAAACCATTTCATGGAAATGTGCAATGAATGAGGTTTTCCTCACATATACTACAGATCAATCAAAGATATGCACGGAAGGTTTAAGGATTAACAGTCTGACCCACATGATTAACACTGTGGACAAACACATGATAAACATTGTGGACAAACACATGATAAACATTGCGGACAAACACATGATAAACATTGTGGACAAACACATGATAAACATTGCGGACAAACACATGATAAACACTGCGGGCAAACAACGATACTTAAACACTGGACAAATACATGATAAACACTGTGAAAAACCCACAAAACCCTGTTGATAAATATATATATGACAAAATAAAACACTATACACAAATGCATCATAAACAATGTGGACAAACACACTAAAAACTAGACGGCATCAACTTCAGAAATTTAACACTATACCAACATGTCCTAAATTGGGTTTTAACACATATCTGAAATGGCTCACTGTAATATTTAGTAGTTAATGCGTAGTAATACTTTAACATAGATTTATAACCAAGAAAACAAAACAAGTACATGAACACTGCATATTCAATACTTGCTTGGAATAAATTTTTGGAGTTTAACCAATGACTCGATGCACATTTACGACACGACGGGCATTTATGTTGTTGTACTCCTCAATGATGGTGATGATTGCAGTCTGAACACCTAATGCTGTACATACCATATAAAAACAGAAGAATTTAATTTTTTATCCCACAATTAATGTCTTGGTTTCTCTTCACCCTTTGATCGATATCAAAACTTTATCAGAAATAATCAGGTGTGTCTATTAATTCCCTAATTATAATTTGGTTGGGCTGATATAGATACTGAAAGTGTGAGAGATCGAACTCGCAGATAAGTTAACCATAACAGCTGGCAGGGGGGTGAGGGGGCACACTTGATTAGGAACAGCTATAGAAGCAGAAAATGTTGCTAATGACGCAAAGATTCGGGTTAAATCATCCCTATTTCAAAGAGTGAATCAATAATCCTTAAGTCAACAAACCTTTTGTCGTTCTGAAAGATTAAACAACCTTAATATGATTGGATTAGCACCTGTACCTGCCAGATCGCAGGATCCTCTAATTACTAACCTCTTCTCTGGAGTTTAATCAGCCTATGAGAGTTTATCTGATTCACTCCATACTAGAGGAAGCTGTGAATGGAGAAGGAAGGAGTAAGTACCCATAGTCAAACTTTATTACACAAAACTGATGCACTTTCTTTGTCGTACAAAACCTCACCCACACAGCATTAATGTGACCAGCCATGGAACAAGTGACTATTAAGACATTTTTCACATTTCTTCAAAATGACACCAGGAATGTTACATGTATGTATAATTCATGTATACAGCGGGGGAGAGGGGGAGTGTATGGGGAGAGTTGAGCTGGGCCAAAAAACAGGAGAACATCAGGAACAAAGACTGTTTATAGCAGACTTCTCACAGGGTTCTGTGAAAATTATGCAAAATTACTGTAATCCACGATAAAAAGATGTGTATATCCATGTGCCCATGTGGTGTGATGACAGGATTAAGTCATTTACTGTTAAAATGTGGACACCACCAGGGAGCATTAAAGGCAAAGACTGTTTTATGAAAGTCTTCTCACAGAATCCAGCAAATAATTATGCAAAATTATTCATCTAGATGTCCATGAGGTGTGATGGTCAGATTAAGTCATTTACTGTTAACGGTCTGATCTTGGTGGATGAAGGCAGAGATTGCCTAGATAACAACTGTGGTATTCCCAGCCTCCCGGCCCCACATCATGTACACTCTCTAACATATTGTGACAGTCCAAGGGTTTAAATGACCATTAGGAAGATAAGCCCAAGATCTCTGGCTAAGAGAGCAGCTAATTTAGGCTGACTGACCCCAAAGACAGGGAGTCTGGTCACTGATACTGGTCTTAAAGGGACAGTCTGGAAGTGCTGGACAGATCACTAGACTTCTCCCCAGGACTGATTATTATGGTGGATTCCCCCAGGGTCCCACAGCTTGAGGAAATTAGGCAAGGCTGGCAGGGGGGATTCTTTTAAGTCAACTATTGGCTGTAGTCAGACAGTTACAGTGTGTTAGCCCTGTACTAGTCAGATAAATGTACATTAAGTTACTGCTACAGCTATAGCAACCAAATGCTCGCCAGCAGCCATTATTTGTCTAACAAATACTCCAATTTGTTGTTTTCTTCTATGGAGCATAATACAATGTAGTATACATGTACATGTAGGTATCTAAATTATTAAGTAAAGATGAACCCAATGCCACATGTTCATACAGCCCTTAACACGATTTACCTTTACTTATGCACATCAATATATACACTTATGCATACAAATACATCAAATTTTGCTTCCATTACAGAGCTGTCAACGTAACAGATAACAAATGTTCTTAGAAGCGTGGTGCTTGTACAATTAAATAGACGTCCACATAATAACATCAGCGACGGGACACATGGGGAGAACATTGATGCTATTTACCACAAACCATATCACGTCCTCCCACATTACAGGAAAGAGCCCTGCCATATAGGATTGATGAACAATGTCAAACCCAATACACATGTGGCCCATTCATGTCCTAACATTCAAATAAATACAGCCAGAGATAGATGCAGCAATCCATCCAGCAAATGGGATTGGGGGGGGGGGGGGGCGCTTCAAAGACAACCTGGACTATAGCAAAGCAAGGAATTCACTCAAAGAGGCCTGTGTTCATGGTGCTATATATGGGAGAGGTTTGGGCTGACTGAAGATGGTATGTCCCCTGCAGCTGGGTAGGGCAGCTGTCTATACCCCATGGGGAGCTCCTGTACCCCCTAACATACATAAACCCTTCCCCTTGATTTCAGATCAGTCTGACTTACTCTACAGCGGCCTAAGTGTACAGCCCTGGGTTTGGTCATGTCAGCCTGCCTGTGTGATAGAAAGGAACATTACAATCCAGCTGTCCAAATCTGTCACACACCACACTGCACACTTGACATATACTCTTTTGTTTTCACTGCTGGCTTGGCCTTAAAACATGTTTGTTTTCTAACATCCAGTTACAGAGCTTTTCACATGGCAGGACACAGGGCAAGAGCATGGGTACAGTTCCCTGTCACCAATTCACGTCCTATGTAGAAATGGGAAACTGGTAGATAAATGTGGTCTATAGGTAAGTATTCTCTTTTAAAAACACAAATTATATTTAATAAGTTTTAAATTAAATTAAATATTAACCAATCACTTTGGACTCAATGTTAAAAAAATATATCACTCCAAACCAACAGGAGAATTTACGGTATGCTATTATACTCATAGCTATACCTGTACCTGCAAGCAAAAATTGCCTATCGGCATAAATAAATGCACACATGTAATTAAAGCAGAGCATGAACTATGCTGTTGTGCCAAAAGGACATTTAGCCTTTAAACTTAAGGAAATTACCATGGTTTGGAGACTAATTAAGACGTTGATTGAGCAGAAGGTGAAAGTCCGTGTGGGGACAGTGAACCACCATCCACCAGGATGACTCTTCAGTGCCCTTCATTTCCTCTCCGTTACAGCTCCGAGGTGCCCCGCCAAAAGATAGTCGCCGCAATTTGTTCAATCTCACAAGGTAATAGCACAGTACAACAAAAGTGTGAATGGTTTCATTGGCAAAATGTTATTCTCTGCCCGATAGTGAGCAACTGCTAACAGCCAATACAGCTTGAGAATCTAATTTGTCAGGAAACCGAAAAACACAATATAGCATTGGCTCGAAGCAATCAGGGGCAAGCAGTGTTGTAATACAGAGCGAAGTCAGAGAATGGACCAGCCTTGTGAGGTAATAAGCCTGACGCCTAGTTATCACCCCCAAGGCTTTTCATTGCACTGCCAATAAATTTACATGCCTGTTATTACACCACAAAAACAATCCATCTAACCAAAGCTCAATTAAATCCAAGTATTGACTGCACTCTTCAGCTCATTTTCAATTTTTGTAGCATAAAACATCCCTTCAATTCATTAGTTACAAGAAATCATTCTTAAATTACATTAACATTCATGATACTACAGTACATGAATGTTCATTAGAACACTAAGTTTTAATCACATTAGTCTGAAGTGCAAAGATGAGATTTTACTGCCCATGAGGGAATTCATGCTCTATATCATACACGCCATTCCAAAAAAACTGACACTGCTCCAGTGATCCATGCTGACAATTGATTTATGCCTCTGTCCATTAGGAGTTATATGTAACATTGCCCGCGATGAAGTGCCCCAGTGGTCACCATGTAGGTACAGATTAGTAAACATCCCACCCAGCCCCTACTGACCAGACCCTGTGCCCAGCCATGTGGTATCAAACATCACAACATTGCACCACCAGTTTACAGACCTCTGCTGCAGGAGATGTGATGCAGGGTACACTGTCTGTCTCCATTCGCACATCTCATCAGTTCTATTACCACTGATGTGGGGCTTCAGCACATCTGGTATCCTACGCTACTTTCTCTCTCTCTGATAACATTGTTTTCACAGATGGTCATTGTTTTTCTACCTTCCTCCACAGCATCACTCCAATCTATCCAGTTACTTTGTCTACAATCTCTGGGACTTCTCTCTAGGTTTCTAATAAATATTCTCACATGTCAGTGTTTTATGAGCTGTTGAAGGCCAGCAGATTTCAAACCAGTGGACAAAATTATGAGCAGATAGAATCTTCTTTATTTGCTGTTTACAGTATAAATAAACTGAAGTTTTCATTTGAATTGAATATTTTAGGAAGGGCGTTTACATTATATGAATTCACGATTGACTTTTAACCATAAATATTGTAAAGCTACCACAAAGATAAGTCTATGTAAATTTCTCCTCATGCCTTATCAAAGTTCAAACATGTGGACTGAAATCATGATAAAACTGGCATTTTCACACAAGCTGTCACTGATGGGGACTCAATATTTTTGAGAATCTTATGGTTGTGTTAATCAGTTTTAGGCAAAACACCATAAAAGAGAATTTTGATATAATGACCTTGCACAATCTGCCATTTTAACTGGTTTGATCAAACAGATTGTCTTTTGCGCAGGAATATCCTTCCTTTCATCTTTGGAATTTGGCCCTTTAACTGCAGCCCTTCCTCAATATAAAGTTATATGATGTGACAGATCTTGATTGGACATGATCTTTGCAGACTTTTATAGCTGCCAGTGACACAGAATATCTTGTGGAATCTGGGAAAATGTCTCTGCTGACATGTAGAGAATCTCCATTAGCTGCCCTCACCTCGTTGTAACACTGGGTAAATGTTTACATGTCATATGTCAGAAGGCGGTGAGGAGTTTCTCAATTCTCCCATTAATCTGAGACCAGAATATAAACGCTTCTGTCAAAAACAGCTTTGTCAGTTTGCCCATAACTGATATTCTGATAAAATCAAATATTACATTGCCTGCTACTCCCTACATTCTTTGATGATAGCTGATCTTAAAATCTCAACCGTCCAAGGATGCGAAGGCGGACTTGATCGGAAAGCATTGATTGACATGGAGTGTTAATCAGCCCGCTATTAGAAATGTTTCTCGATAAAACAGCTCAAGAAAGAGCATCAAGGCTGGCAAGTTTACTGAGGCTGTCCCCGAGTGTGTACTGGCCTGTAACAATCTCTGTCATATCTCAGGTCTCGTCAATAACCAACACCTGCCGTGTCCCCAGCTGCACTAAAACAATCTGCCTAGTCTGTCCACACCAATAACAAAAACAGACCAGCCAGTGAAGGCTTGCAAGATGAAAAAAACAGCACAATCATGCAGAATACCTGAAGAACCAAAACACAGGAAAAAAAAGTCCCAAAACCATGAACCCTTCAAAACTAAATCATAGTACTGATTCAGCAGAAAAGAACATTTCTGTTCAACACAAACTGTACGATTCCAACTGGTCCAAACAACACCATTTTGCCATTTCCCCTTGTTCACATTGTTTTGAGCACCAAATTATTTATAAATGACAATGTTTTTCTTCCATCAAAAAATTGTTAGGCCTGATTAATAATACCCATAACTCTCGCAGATGCAATCTAATATTAATGAATAAATAATGACTGCAAATTGCATAATGTTTGAAAAGTTCTAGAGGAAATCAGTTAAAGCAGGTATAGTAGTGGCCGCTAGATGATTCTGTTAGCAATTTATTCAGTGTGGATTTCTCTCTATTTGTCAGTCACTTCTCAAAAATATCCTTCATACGGCATATGCGGTTTATCACAGTATGAGTGTGCAAGCCATTAACAGATAATAACATGTACTGAATATGCTGAAGGAAATCCAGCTGGGTTGGTTGTTCTAAAGTGTGTACATCAAAACACCTTGCAAAGAATTCATTACAACTCTTCCTTATGTCAGAAGAAAACACAACAAGTTACCTGTACATGTTACTTGAGTATCTGGACTAAAGACATTACCTCTGATACTTAATAACGGTGGCAAACCAGATGTATGCACCACACCACACAGGTATCTAATGCAAGACAAGGTCACACTTCATCAAAGTAATAAATGATTTTTGCAATTTCTATACTTAGGTTTGGTAGCAAGGCACATGATAAACACATGAATGGAAAACATCAGCTCATTACACAAGGCAAGTCATGATGTTGATAATTTATGGAAATTAATATGCACACAGAGCATAAGCAATTCAACATCCCCTCATGTCATGATTTTTGCCATTTCTATACAAGGGTGGAGCAGGATAGGTTTATCCTAAACAAATATACATCAACCACTGCACTGCCCCTCCTGTGAGCTAGTTGCCTTTAGGTGATGTATTTTATATTATCATGTTTAAATGTACTTTAACTGTTTTCTGTCTTATTATTTAAATTATACTTGTTATGAAGGAACATTAGGTTTTAAAGATCTGACTGATTAAAAGTTGAAAACCGGTAAAAAGTGGTGAAGAATTTGAGGTACTGATTTTTGATGTTACATAGATGAACAATACATCAGAATGACCATACATACATGTACTGAGCAACAATGTTTAATAACAAGGAAAGTTACTGAAACCTCATCCAGTAATAAAACCTTTCAACCTCGGTTAAGATTCATTATGTACTGGAGAACTCTATGGTTAATATCCATTCTGTAGGGAGAACCCCATTCTGTTGGGAGAATCCCGACTAAAACATGGTCAGTAGAGGGATTTGTACATTCAGGGAGGCTTCAGATGGACATGTGCTCCTTGACAGTAAGAGGTAAATTGCCTTCATCTATCATCCACAGTCTCCCATGTCATAACAGACAGCCCTCTTGCCAGGCTAAACTCATGTCTGACCAGACTCTCCCCACCCTCACAAACTCACTCAATTTATCTCCTACATGGACATCCACTGGCAATTATTGGCTGGCAAAAATTCCCTCAGAAGAAACAAGAGCTTCTCATGCTGCTATTTGTCCTGAACAACAACAACAAATAGCCGACTTTTTAACACCGTGTTAGAAGAAACAGAGGAGCTTAAGTTCAGGACCTATAGTGCCTTGGCCAATGAATGAATGAAATTACATACACCAGAGTAGCTAGTGGTGTAACTGTCCATCAGGCTAAGACTAAATCATGCCAGTTTTACAATATGAACAACAAAAATAGCAGTAAGATACACCGGCATACATGTAGTAAACGTTTCTGGTGCCATAACAAAACAGCATCGGAGACAATTACAACTGCTTCCAATATATCTAATTCTAAATGAAAAGAATCCAATATGAGGCATTTAATAAGTCTTAAAAAACGACAGAGACAAATGAAGATCATCTTGCAGTAATATATACTTCTTTGATTGTTGTTTATCTCCACACTCATGAATTTTCCGTTCCACACAATGGCAGCTCTGTTTACTAGTGGAAGAACCACAGCGCCTGGGGTAAACCACCAACCTTTGAAAAGTTACTAATGAACTTTCTCACATGTGACGTGCATGTACAGATATGCACGACATACTGGAGAAAGCCAGGTAGTGTTCAATGAGATTTAAAAGGGTCACACAAGTGTGATCAGTCCCATTCTCCCCAGGACCCCATGATCAGTGAGCTGGAGAATCTAGTCTTAGCATCATATATATCATGAAAATCAACACCATACACAAACACAAGGAATATGTAGGATTTGTGGTTTAAAGTAGAGTCATGTGATCATAAACCACAGTGAACGTATTTCATTCAAACTCTGACTCATATCAATAACAAGGTTCAAGGTCATTTGATACCTTCTTAGAAGAAAGTTCTTTGTCTGGTTATTTCATATTAATACATTTTTTAGAAAGCAATTTGAGTTTATCAGTTTACTGTTGTGTTGAATACAATTGACTGTGTCAGTCTGTGCTACAATAGGGCAGGAAGTAGTCCTACTGGGTGTATGTTATCTAGCAGACAACCATTTACAGTTATCCTTCAGCGACTTCTCCTAAACTTGACTTTATGTCCTTCTTTTAGTTTAACATCGTCCCATAGAGACCATGGATAGACCGACATGGGTAATGGACCCAGCTTCAGTGCAAGGAGAAAAATTAATAACCAGACAAAAATCCGGGAGGGCATTCTGCAGCAGGGATGGGCGGCACATGGACATTGATTATAGCAGGATTGATTTCATACAGGAAACTATAGTGCGATGTCTTAAATATGCCAGCAGAATCATTGCAATTTTTCCAGCTTCAGCCATCTTTCTTGCAGCTTCAAATAACCTTCAGTGGTACTGGAGGAATGCAAACAAGCATTTCATTGTGGCTAAAACCACCAAACACATGTGCAGATTGGGCCTGCATCCTTTCACTTTTAAAAGCTTCATGGACAACCAGAAAAAAAGCAAACATTTTCAATAACATCCTTCTGAAAAGGAAGACCTTATCCTAGAAGCACATGAAAGAGGACCCGAAGTCTGCAGCAGACCACATGTCAATGCTACAATATTTGTTGTTGACCTGACTTGTAACCAATCAATTGAGGCTTGGGCAATCAATTTTGTTTGCCAAGCTCCAAAATTTGGCTCTAGATTAAAAAGATAAATCTTACCTAAATTTTGTCATCAAAAGCTGGCTAAGAATCTGCTTTCCTGGATAAACAGGCTTGTTCCTGCAGAACTTCTGAAATTCACAGACAAAAAAAAAAGTACATGAAAAATTGCATCAAGAATCAATATAAAATGGCATTATAGACACATGGGTCCAATTAGAGCCGAAATGACTGGTTAAACCTGTCCCTAGCTGCTGAATGTATTAAATCCATCTTAAATTATTAGTTAAGCATAAATGCTCGGCAGAGCTGATAAGAGATGAGGAGCTAAGCCTCTCATATTACATGATAATTAAAACAAGCGTGAAATCATGCAGTGATGTGTTAATAAAGCATGTGCTTGGACTGCACTCATTGCACGTGTGCCCAAGGATCAATTTCACGCCACTGCTTGCCAGACGATCTTAGTGGCCAATCTTTAGTATTTGATATGCCTTAATTTCCTGCTTCGTAATTGTCATTGTTGTGCAGCTCTAGTGCAGCAGTTGGTTGACAATTCCGGCCGATCAAGCCGTCAGAGCCATGTGGGGCAAGAAATCCGGTGAAGAGGAACTCTAGCTCGGCCATATAAAACACATCATCAAACAGCCTGTGTGGACATCTCATTATCAACATACCACCAGGGAGTGCTTTTTTAATTCCCTCACATAATTAATCAGGCTACATCTTACCAAGAAATGCTGGAAAAATTGAAAACCCCTTAAACTTTGAATTTTTTTTTTTCTAATTTCAATTACCAAATTCTTTGAAACTTTCCAGAACAGAAAATTTCTTCCGATGACAAGCTGCATGAATGGGAATTTAATATCAAGGAAACAAATATTTACTAAAACACTAACCCCTCGGCCAGGGCGGTCTTCCAACCAATCTGTAGGTATCTCAGTCAAACGTAATGTCAAACTCTAGATGTCTCACTCAACACAATACACCAACAAACAAGTACTTCATCTATCCTTTCAGGCTGAATCCCCTGACTAAGACTCATAACTTTTGTTCTCTTAAAAAGACACAGCTCAGAGTTCTTTTTCCCATGAATGAGGCAAGAGTACATAGTAAGTTTTTAACTCTTGGCCAATTCAGTAACTACTTAAGGTTTTGGAAAAACTAATCTTTCCTCATTTTATTTATGGCATTTCTGATCCTTGCATTACACCCTGCTCTCTACCACATATACATTGATAAGGTTAATATTATGTGCTTTGGCCAGCATTTTTGTCAATGCGGGCCAATTCTAATAGCTTTGTAAGTAATATTCGTATAAGGCATGTGAACAGTTTTGTGTTTCAGACAGTGGGACTGTTGGTTAGATCAATGAAGATGCTTTATTATGTACTTAATTAACAGGACACAGTTGTTCAGGCCCACCAGGTCAGGCAGATGTGGGGGGGGGGGGGGGAGGGGAGAGATAACTATGTCTGGGGCTAAGAGGTACAGCTGTTGCACCTATCATCCTCAGGCACAGCTGCCTGTCCCCCCAGACAATACCACCCATGTAACTTATGGTCACTGCCCAAACCAGCAGCCACACACCTATTTGATTCCTGCACAGCACTCCAGCCTGTTACTGTCACAAAATGTTCTGCTGACACATAGCCAGTTTGGCTGGAAAGTTGTTACCTTAATATACAGTACTTTATGCCATAGGGCACATAATCAGGCCATCTATAAAAAAAATTCTTCGCTGAGGATAACCCAACCCTATTGTTCAGAAAAAACGGTAGGGATTGCTTTGTCTTACCCAGGCTAACAAAAATGATAGGGTTTTAAAATAAATAACATGGAAAGAGACATGCAAAAGGAAACCTTTCTTAAAATCCTGATCAAAACTTTATTGTAGGGTACTTTTTCTGGAGGGCCTGTCAGTTACGTCAAATGAACATAGTTTTAATGACTGTCCCATCCACTACTATCCCAGGTAAAAATTAATTGTACGAAAAAAGAAATTCACAGCAGAAAGAAAAGAACAAATGTTTTTTTACAAATACTAAAAGAAAGCAAGACAACCAAAAATATTAACACATGTACAGTACAATTTAAGTAATACATTGTATTAAATACACCTGCAGCGCAAGCAGAAACATATAGTATGTGTGCACAGAAACAAACATACTGTCACTATAAGAGACAATATGTGCACACATTGGTATCCATGTAGATCTCATTCTCCCACGCATGGCTGCATTTAAACATGTCACATGGTCGCTGGATTAGTACATATAGGTATATATGACTACCTATTTGTTACTGGCTTAACTGAACATTCATCCATCAACTCATTAACAAAAGACCTTAGAACATGAAAGGCAAAATCAAAAGGTGTTAGTATGATCATGGAAACCTATACACAGGCATATATCGATAGTGCAATGGCAAACAATGAGCAAGCGATGACACAGATGAACAACATATACAAAAAAAGTAAATCATTTTCAACATTCATTACGACTGAGTGTCTGTAAAAGAATAACACCATACCGAAAACTAGCAGAAATCATATTACAGTACTGTTATCTGTGAAGGTTAAAGAAAAACATTTCTATATCAACATATACATCTTCCCCATTATTACCTAGATATGGATGGTTTCACAACAGCTGTCACTCATTGTACCTTCATGACTTATCCACATTAACAAAGGTTTAGGTCATACATGTACATGTAGATTACTGCTGGGCAAGGAATTCTGAAGTTCACCCAAACCCTCAACTTTTGTCACTGACCATCTCTCATTCAATTCAACACCTTTTGTTAGACTGAGACTCTGGTGCACATTATTGCCTCTACACATAAAAAAGTACAAAATAATCAGCTGTTGGTGCCTCCTTGGCTGTAAGAGCTGGGAGATGCTTCAGCTGTATAAAGAGATGGACCAGGCTGTACCAATCAGCCTGCATAATGGCTTATGCCAGGTACCTCACCTAAACTCAAGGCCTTCATACTAATTTACTCTAATGTTCCACACTTGTACTCCATACTTTTCTACTGAAAACTTTAAAGACAGAAAACTTACGTTCATGGTGGAGCTACATGCATTTCAAATCATATTGTACTCATCCTCCTCCTAACTCAAAGACTCCTGTTTTGTCAACTGTATTGTCTACATATTAAAATTTCATAAATACATGCATGCTCTTACTCGATGTTTTTGAAAAAAAGGGTGTTTCAATAAATATATTTTTTGCCATTTAAATGTACATTTTTATATCTCAGCACTGCCAGGTCACAAAATCTTGTCTGTTTGATTACTCCTCCCCTACCCATTCATTGTTCCCCTCTCATCGGCTGGTGACATATGTGAAAAATCTGGGTACCATATGAGACCAAGGTAAAACATATGGAAATCTTCTGTCATTACTTAATCTCCAAGCAGATGTATTAATATCCACTGATGAGCAACATATTCCCTCTGGCAGGGAGACTTTCAAGCAGGTCAAGCAACCCCTGCATAATGTATGTGAGGTTAATCAGGAGTTGCCTGAATCTGGAAATATTACAACATGATTATACCATGGATCAAAGGGTTGGCTGTCACCATGACAACCGACACTAATTAGCAGGTATTATCCAAAACTGACCCCAGGTTAAGCTCTTCAAAGGGCGGCTTCCCTTAGGTCTATGGGTGGAGTTCAAGCTGTGACAAACTTGATCTGTAAAAGTTGATCTTATACATTATACACAATGGATTGGCTGATGGTCCAACCAATGCACATTTAGTATGCTACATTGTACCTGTGGCTAAAAGTTTCTCCAGACATTTGGACATTTCTTCTCATACAAATTCATAACTGCCAGCTACATGTACATGTAGCTACCTCTTGCCTAATAGGTGGTTTGCGATGACAGTCATCTTGGAGGTGATATTGAGTATCGCCCACTGGGTGTGTACTGTTAGAGGTGTCATAAGCTGGGCAGAGGCCCTCGGCTGGTAAGGGCATACAATGGGCAATACACTCATACTTATCTCAAAGATGGCTGCCATTGCAAACCATCTATTCATTAGCATGCCCCCAAATATCGCATTACAGCACTGATCTTTTTTGTAAGTAGTTTTCGCAAGTTTTGTGTAAGTTACCAATGCACTGTTAACCCAGTAGAAAAATAAGTTGTAGGGACAGTTTTTCACCAGGTACAAACACATTCAACTTGAAATGCTAACCTCACAGACCAATGAGTCTGAAAGGCAATTAACACATAAACATTGAGAACAGAGAACTGCATTCACACATGTTCATAACTGAACCAAAAGGTAGAGATCCAACATGCAGAAAACTTAACACCTGGTATATACATGCACATACCTATATATCTACACATCACCAAAAGACAAAGTGGGAGAATAGGTAAGTCCAAATAAATAGTCCTTACATTCACATATTTCCACCTGTCTAATCCTTGGCATCTCAATCATGTCTTGTCCATGGATGTCTTCAAACACATTGCCCAGTCAATAACTGAGACTTACATGTGAATATGGCATCCTGTGAGTACTTCAGTGTCTGAAGATTGCAGTGAATATCACTCTTCTCAAAATACCATGAAACTTAACCCTTGAAACTTGAGCATCTTAGGTACAAAATCTTAATCCCCTATCTCATATGTGAATGTAGCAAATTTCAATGCGGTCTACATAGCTAAATTTGCTTAAATACACAAAAATTTTCCCACTTACACGTTTGTACGACAACAAACAAACTGCAGGTAAAAGCTATCCTGAATCTGCCATACAAAAACAGGTACAGGAAGATACCAGCTGGTGACCCCAAAAACAGTCTGGGACAAAAACAATCTAGTCACAATAATACACATCAGTCAAATGAGCAAGTCCACCGACCTGCCGACACATTGCCATATGGTCAGGAGGGGTGCATATTGTTATTTAGATATGGGACAGCTAAATCTGACAGTAGACCAGTGCTGTAAACCCATTGCACATGTATATGTCTGTACCCACACTCTTTAAATGAGGCGAGTCAGACTGACTATGCTGTTACAACCAGGTGTACGGCCATCAATGTTCCCCTCCACAGAGAATGGAGTGTATCAGTAGTGTTCAATAACAACAACAGTTAAATATTTTACAAAGTTCTCATGTTGTTAAATACTTTCAATCTTTGTATTTCCATTTCTGTTACCTTAATTCCTCAACCTTTTTGTATATGAAAGAGCAAAGTCCAGTGCAAATTATGCACATTTATAATCAGATGTTGGAGACTAAACTACATGTGTTGGATTGGCCAATTTTAGGGCTTCACAAAAAGTATATTTTTTCAGTCCACACAGAATAATGCCTCCAGAATAACCTTGAATATACACAATGAAATCATGCAAAAAGGTTGAAGAATTACAGTACTTTGATTGCTCCAATTTCTCACCTTGATTTCATTATTGAAGCCAAACCAACACCACATCCTTTCACCTCACCCTATAGGTGGTGTTAAAACTCCAGTGGTATTGGCTGCTCACTGGCTACATGTATCCAATATGGCTCACTCCATTTGTTAAACACTTAGTGAACTTCAGAGGCCTATATTTAATATCACTGTCTTCTCCCGCACAACTGTAAATTTGCAACCTACTGCAATGGAATCCTACTTGTTCTAAATTACACTGTTTATACTCTCACAAATTCATCTTGGGAGTCCAGTCACTATGTTTATGAAATATTGGTCATGTGTGCAAGAAATCCTAATATTATATGCACAAGGCATTTAGGGAATTCTAGCTCAGTTAACAAACTGTGGTCAGATTTATGTTGGGGTTAATCCTTAGAGCTCAAGAGAGGTCTGATTGGGGATCTGGGAGGGCTGGGGCAGATATTACTGTCACTGGTGGTTCACAACAGGCATGTATCACCCTGTGTTATTACCTCATCAGCTGACTCACAGAGGTAAGAATGGCCCCCAGCTCACAGGGCCCCTGCCAGAATTCTCCTGTTTACAATTAACCACACAACACCTATCATTAATCAGACAGGCTCTACCCAACCACATCACAACATGTCATCACTGAGCAGTGTGGGTTGGAGGGGGGGGGGTGCCTAACCCAGCATTACCCTCTCCACACAGGGGAACACCAGAAAAACCCGTTACATCAACAATCTGTTATCTTACACAAATAATTTCTGGGAATGTAAAATTAGAGATTTCAAAAGGGCTGATGATAACCACCTGAAAGCAGAGGAAGGGTATGATCACAGGTTAGCTGGGTGGATAAATCACCCCCAGTACAGTCATGAGGAAAGCTGCAGCCCCAGGCTGGTTCTGACCCTCCAGGGTTATACACACTAAGTAAAGCAGCCCCCCCTCCACCATCACTCCCTACCGCAAACTTACCATATACACCAATAAACACTGCCACAACTGTACACACTTGGATAAAGGGTTACATTTTTGTGATATCAAAGGCCATGCAGACCTTGACATGGAAATATGTCTGGCATCATGGCCAATTTTGTGACAGGAAAAGTATGGAGTCTGGGTCACATAACTGCTATTAAGGCAATGCCCTGTGATGATGTATGGACAGTTTGGGGTGAGGCCAAGATGGAAATATGGAGGACCATGAGGCTATACAAGTATCAGGGAGGAACACAGAGATCACAGGGCCAGCAGCCACACCCAGCCCAAGCCTAGACAAAGGTAGTGCAAAGAGCAGATAACCCTTTGGCACATACGCCCACAGCTATGTAGCAATGACTGGGTAGCAGATTACCAGACCACCACTCCAGCCATATGGAGCATGTACCAGAACTGACATCCCTATTCTAACACACTCAATCTACATACACTGAAGAGATATTTCTCACAATGCCCCTGCTAACACATTGTACCATGCCACAACTTTTCAGATGGTTTATTTCTCAAAAGCTTGGCAAACAAAAAATCCACCAAAGACAAAGCCTTAGCACTTTCATAATCAAATGCACTAAAAGACTGAAACCATATAACCATAAATAATTCTATTTGAACTTCATTTAAACATTTTTAAAGTGTTTTCTTGTGATGAGGTACATACATATAGTGACAGCTGTAAAGTGCTAACAGTCAAGTCTGTAGATACTTCACACTAAGATCTCTGGCAACTAAACATTTCAGTCTCTTTAAATAAATTAAACATGGACATCTTGGGGGCTGTGGATGGTAAAAAGTTCATCCCCACACTTAAGCAGCACACTGAATGTCCAAACACATGTCTAGATTATCCAGAAATGTTTCAACAGAAATCTCCATAGACTTTATCACAGGTCTCTATCAATAGCGAAACACACCAGCCAAGAGTTCCTTCAACAGATAAACCTAAATTTAATGGGAGCTTTAAAGATAAGACACACCAGAGGTTTTGGGTGTTTGAAAACAAGGCAGCTCGGGTCATGGACCAGGGATATACCACAGTCTGGGATAGGACAGCATGTACACCCACCCATCTTACAGAAAGTGCAATGTCAGAGAATAAAGCTCACAGATGAGGATTCCATCAGCTAATATTGCTTCAGCAGGGGCTTCATCCTAGGCCAGAAGACAGCCTATCCAAACAGTTCCTGCCACCATCCGAATTGAAATCTGCACAGAGACTTCATAACTTTACATGTCCTTGGACAATCAAGCGGAAAACTGAGACAATTGCAAGAGGGGAGATTGGGGATAGACAGAGAAGACAAGCAGGGAGCCAGGCTATTGGAACGGCCATATTCAAACTGTCACCCTGAGAGAGGAGGACAAGCACACTGGGCCCATTCTGTCCCATGTGTACTCCATGAGCACAACAAAAATACTTCCAGAGGTGGAGGAAAAAATCCATAACTGCCTATCTGACTGGGCAGCGTAAACTCAATTCTGCCGCAGACAGAATGCTCAGAATTTCGAGATCATCAGAAATTGAAACCATATTCTAGGCCGTTCATAATTGTCAGCTTGGCCTTATTAGTTTGAGCCAGCAGGCTTCCATCAGAGAACATTCATACATCCGCTGTCCCCAAAGAAAAGCACTGCCTAATACCAGACATTCCCAATTTGATTCTGCTCCCACCCAAAAAGCCCACTTTTCTTTTGAAATGTACTAACAAGACCCTTAAGGAGCAAAGCCGCAATGATACCTCAGCCCAGGGCAGGACTGGGCATACACAAACCCCACCCATTATCCCCCCTCTCCCCAAACCAAGGCTTCATGTATAGTCATCACATGGGCCAATCTCAGAGCCTCAGATGTGTTTTAAATGGTATCACACCCAGCATCAGATGACACAGGCTGTTCATCTTTCACACTTCAACTAAAGTGATGACACCCTGACCTCAGGTCTATCACAGTTTAAAACTCTGCAGATTGATAAATACCACGTAATACAAGGTGCATCCCACCTGTGTGAAAAATAAGTTAGCAAACTGGGAAGTTAGTGTACAAAAGATATATTTCAAGATTTAACGTACATAAAATTGAACACCCTGCAAATCTTCAGTAAATAGCACATTCCTGGAAGCAGTGAGTTCAGATCAACCTCTTTTCATCCATAAGTAGTCAATGATCAAACCTTGCTATTTACAATACACATGCACTAAAGTTTTACCATTTTCTTTTCTGGTTACTTTGTTTTAAGGGTATCATTCAAAAATCATGGTTAAGGCCCTTACAAAGTTTGTAGATCTGTATTTATACAATAAAAATATAATATATCTTCATCATCATCATTATTACTCTCAATCTTTTTGCTTCAAATTTTACATTATAATCCAGCCATGTGATTGTTGACACAACCATGCTTAGCCTTTCCCTCATATTTTCATCATTTGTAGATCTGAGTTCCAACACTGAGCTTTTCAAATGTCTCCGTCTACAGTCTAAACATTAGAAGGTAACTTTTTAACTAATCTGTTTAAACATATGTCATTCTCCATCTGTATTAGTTGCAAAATAAAGACTGACAAATCCAGATATAATGACTGAAACTCTCTGAGCTATGTCAGTTCACCAGCTGTCAAAGCAATGACCATCACAGGAATGTGTTCAGTATAGGAGGCCACAAGAAATTCAACACAAATTTTCTTCTAAAAAATAGAAAGCAAAAGCTGTAAAAATATAATAAAACAAATTATGAGATGTAAAGTCATCAACAAGCTGGTCTCTTCATCATCAATTCAAAACCTCTTTTGTTGCGAAAGAGTCGCATAGTGGAATGCCTTCAAATAGATGTATGCATTCAGAATATACTTTATTTAACTATTTATTTACTTTAACTGTCTGCTGCTGCTGTTTTTTTATCCATGGCAGTTGTTCTGGAGACAGATCAGAAAGCAAATCAATTTCTGTGGAGATCATTTACCTCCACAGCCAGGGAGTCAGTAGATACTTGTAAATACAGGTAATGACGTTCCCTGACATGATGACCTTTCCTTCAACACCTGATTAACACTTAATGATAAGTTGATTAGAGTATGGCTTATCTGTAATCCAGTTTCTGATCTAAAACTACAAATGCCTTCCCAAAACTGTCCACCGAAAATATGTTAAAGTTTTTGAGACAGTATTGCATAACAAGGTGATGGTGTATTCCGTACAATGTCATCCATCAGCATAAGCCCTTTACAGGCAGTTTATAAATGGCTTCCTCTAGAGAGAGAGTGTGTCAGAGAGCAATGATGTAAGTCCACCACATTTCTGTACAGTTATTAACATCTGGGACATCCCAGACTGCCTGAGGGCTTTCTGCCATGTGCAGTCCACAACCCTTTAACACAGCTGTTGAGTCAGTTTGTCAAAGTTGACATGCACACAGGCCGGGTATCACCTTCCACTCCAGTTTCACTCTGTGTTTGTCATACATCCTGTGTCACTTTCATAGACAATATCTGTCAAACACTAACTCCAAAAGCAACACACACAACTTTTCCCTTTTACACACAAGAACCATAGCTAGTTTGTTGATAACAAGCAGTATTATTTTCAAAAATGAGTCAGACTTTTTTTTTCCGAAGAATTCACCACATGACCAGACACTAAAGACTGTGAAATATTTCTGATAAAAAAGTTCAGAAAAAATTGATACTGCTGGCATACATGTACATGAAACAGTTAAAGTACATATGCACAGTGCACTTACTTTTGACATTCAAAAGCCCAAACCAATTCAGGAATGTGCACACAAATGCACTCTTCTCCATCTACCAATAAAACAATTATAAGTATCGCAAACAAAAGATGTCGATTACACTGACACACACATCCAAAAGTTATCTGTAACAAAATTATAACATTCCATTTGACAGAGTTTACTGAACCAAAATTTTATACCAGTACCAAACTTTTTTGGTAAAAATTTCACAAGAGCACGATAATGGACAACACCAGCTTCTGTCATTAGCTGGTTTACTTACAGCCTGCATACAGGAGGAACAGAATGAATATTCAGGGTTTAGTCCTCACTTCTTTCTCCCTGTCATTAGCTGGTTTACTTACAGCCTGTATACAGGAGGAACAGAATGAATATTCAGGGTTTAGTCCTCACTTCTTTCTCCCTGCGCCGCATAGCTAGATTTGGAAACTCAGTAAAGAGACAGCAAAAACTGCAATGACTCATTCGACTACAAACCACTTTTTACCTCAGTCTGTTCTTTCCCCTAGAGGCAGCTTTTCACTCCCAATCTCCCTCCTAGGGCCCACACTGTACTTAGCCTCTCTTCCCCCACCCACCCACCCATCATCTCTCACCTACTAAGGCAGTGACATCACATAAATAAATAAACACACAAAAGCTGTCTCCCTTCAATACATCCAGACTTTTAGATGATCGAAAAGCCACACCAGGGAATAAAATCTCTCCTGGAAAATATCTAAGCTGTAAATGTGTCAGTGTGCATTGCTTTCTAAGTGAGGGATATATGATGTTTAACCTTTATCAAGCTCACAAACTTTGTGATTATATCCTAAACCATACCTAACACTGATAAACAATGCTCTTTTCAATTAAGCACTACTTGACTTCCCATATCAAAGCTTACAGAATCTATCAGGTACCACAAACTATCCCTCTTACACACTAAACAGAAGATTTCTAGCAAGTAAATGTAAGCATTGGACAGAACGATGATGAAAACATCCATGGTTTTATTTTGATTTCCTTGCCTACATTTGGAACTTGATAGCCACAATTCCAGTACTTAAAGGAGACTCTGTTGTTTCACCTCCAGTGTGACGGAGTCTAACGTTTCCCCAGGAGAAATCAATGTCAAGCACCAGCCGTCATTACAAATCCTGAATCATTAATTAAAATGTTTTACACGTCAAAGATTTTCCAAAGATGTTCAGACCGATCAAACTTGGAAACGTCCTTGTGAACAAAGGTGACTGACACGCAATGTCCACAGAACCAAGGATGCCAGCAATCCAGACAATAATCTCTAATTATTGAGATTAAATGACCAGTTTATAGCCTGAGCTAACATAAAGCGAGACCACCACGCACCGAGAGGTTGCAACAAAAGTTTCCGCCTTCTAAATAATTCCAGCACTTTACAGATTTCCTGTGCCAAGATGGAATCCTGCAAGGAGGAATGCTGTCGAAGGTAAGACCATCTGGATGATTCTAGCCCAATACTCCAGGCAAGCCCTTCAGCATGCAGCAAAGCAATTAGCAAATTACAACAGTGTTTTATCCTCTCGGATTGACAGTGGTGACAAAAAATGTGTGACACATCAGAAGTCCCGAGGTGCTGTCACAATGCCAGTGGGACCAGAGACAAGCTCCTTAACTCCTGTCTCCCTCCCCAACACTCCAGCCCTGCCACCTCTAATAAGTGATCATCAAACACCACCAAATCAACATACAACAAATGTAAATGGCAAAACTAATTTTCTTGTACCCGTACAAGAAGTTATTTTCTTTGTGAACTGGTAAACCACATATACACAGGTGTAGAGTTTAAAAAGGGTGCAAACTTTTGTTCTTCACTTGATAAACTAACACGGAAAGCTGTATTTATTGTTCTCAATTAAGGCTACTGCCAACAAATCAATTCAGTTATCAGAAATTAATTTCATTTACTTCAAACGATCAAATTTGGGGAAAACACAACACAATTCTCAAAATTAAGTCTTTTTTACTTGAAGTGCAATAGCCAATCAATGACAGGCATCATCCAATCCAATCCAATCAGCTTATCGTCCAGAGACAAGTTTTCCTGATAAAGATCCGGACAGGCTAGGATTGGGTGACTGTTGCAGCCGTCTGCCATACGGTCATCCTGCAGGGCATCTAACAAAGCCATGAGGTCGACAAGTTTGCCATGAGCTGCTCCCTTCTTATGCCACAAGGCTACAGAAGCTGTACACCCTCAGGGGGGGTGCTTCTAACGGTGGCCTTGTGTTCATGGAGCATTCCAAGAGTAACAGCTAAAGATCTGACAAGGTTGAAACTTCTTGGTGATTTGTTCGGATGTGTCATGCCACTGCCACTCTAATTGATTTCCTCTCTGGCTCGGACAAATTAAACCGACATTAGCCCTAGTTATGGATGTGCGGTGTTAATTCTATTTCATGTTACGTCACTTTCTCCACATCATCCTCCCTCTCTCCTCCATGGCTATGTGCTATGATGACAATCTGGAGTTCCCACTAGCTACAGTAATCACATTGTCTCTAACAAAATCAACATTCTCCCCACCCGATTTACTTCAGACTTTTATCAATCATATTTCAAACCGTCAAATAGACATAATTGTGCGTGAAATGTTGTTACTTCAGTCTGTGGTTTAGATGATTCAAAGTCCACTTGCGAGGCTTTTAAGTATAAAAAATTCTTTTCCGGCTGCTACAGAGAGCAAAAAGCAAAATCGTCACGCTTAAAGCAACTTTAACAAAACGCTTACAGAGTCTTGGGTGAGTCAGAGAATGGCATGCCACCAATCACTTTTCACCCTCCAGCTTCACAAACAAAGGTGATCAAATTTCAATCAAATGATAGTTTTTAAAACGACCTAAAAGGCATCCAAGATCCACAAATATAGGATGCACATTAAACTGCTAAAATTTAAACTTCATGCAAAAATTAAATGCAGCAATCAACCAACAATTATCTTGAACAAGTTATCTTTTATAGCATCTATAAAACGCAACTCCTATGAAACATCATCAATAATAAACAAACAGCAGTACCACTACTACAATAAAGCTGATGTTTAGTACTCAATTTTGCCTTACTGCCTCTCCTAAGGCGATAAAATTGGTTTATGGCAACATGCATTTAGATTAACTCCACATTTAGAGTTTTATGACATAAGTCCAATCACTTATCTGGGTGAACTGGTGAGTCCCCAGAAACTCTGATTGGGCCTATTGTCAAAAACACTAAAGCCAGATCAAAAATGTAAACATAACAATGAAAAGTTCATAACAAGTAGGACAAAGACCATGATACTAATGAAGTCCAGATGATGTGGTACAGCCTGCCACGTTATGGACTCTCCCATAGTGGCCTTTCACAGATGGTCCCTGATTATAACCAAGTTACTGCTGTATAGAATATTTAATTTGCTTAATAATCAAATTATGTAAAATAAAACAAAATGTCATTAGTATTCAAATTATAAAATGAGTCAGCAATTTCCTACACTATCAGCCTAACTGCCGCCAATTAATGTTAGCCAGTTAAACTTTAGTTTTGCCATTTACCTGGTCAACTTAGGAGCCCAACATCGTATAAACTGATGAAATTTAGTACAGCCCCACTGTTCTGAATGGTGAGAAAACTCAGAGACTCAAACACTTAAATACTTCCTCCCAAAATTTTAAAACCAGGATTATTACACCTATATGCCATCTTATGTATCTTAAAAGTTTCATATCCAAACTGGGCTTAAAGGATACATGAAACGCTTTGGTTTTATTTCTTAATGTGCAGGTTATCATGTGTAGTAACATATAACAGTACAAACAAATTTATCAGCTTTCACTTTGGCAAGGTAAACCAGCTTCAAAGTACAGTTTTCTTAAGGCTCCAGGGATCAGTTAGGGAATGAAGTAGCTTGTAGCGGCGACGTCAACGCTGATCTCTTTTTAAAAGGAACTTTGTGGGGACACACCGAACGAGTCTGGTCGAAAGGGGGCCGAAGTGTGGGGAACAGACCGAATGGGGGTGGTTGTAGGGGCGCAAGGCCGGCACAATGCTGACCCAAAGAAGCCATACAGCATCTGTGTTCAGGTTTACTGTAGCGACACGGTTCAAAGGCTTGGAGCACTTTGAGAGTGTTCACCAAATTCCGAGCCAGATCAACAATGATGTAATTTCTGAAAAAATCCAACCGTTGACAGAAACTATGCATAATACAGAGGAGTAATTAACACACATAAAAATACACCCAAAATGAAATTGATTTAACACAAATTCCCAGTCATAATTTTCTTCATTTAGCATAGAAACATAGTCCCTGTTTTATACTTCCTTTTCATGCATCCTTTAAGAGGGAAGGGAAATTGAGGTGGGGGGAGACTGGTAGACTAGACTGCCCTAGATCATATTCTGAAAGCTGGAAATGGCCCATACAACTTTAGTATAATAATTGTCAATAGTTAATAAGGGATACATATGTGAATGGAGAGTACCTACACATGTATATGCACACACCTATGCCCACATGAAGCCAGCACAGACATATTTTTTCACAAATGAAATTCTAGTACCTGTTGTCTCTAGCTGTAACATGGTTACATTTCATAGAAAACAAATAAAAAGCACATACATCCAGCCGAGTTATATCAGAAAAATCAAGCTAAGCCTAACAAAACCATGTCATTTCCCATTGTTTGATGTACTAAGCTAGGTCTGCATGTACACCCAGAGGCAAGCCCATTTTGAAATATTAGCATAAACTACTTCTGACACCAGACAAATTTACACCAAAAAATGGGAAAATTAGAATTTAAGATATTAATTGTTTATTAATGTTATGGTTTCCTAAGAACTGGAACTGGCAACATTTGGCGAGGTTTGGAAACGTTGAAAAGCTTCAGCCGAATTCTGTAAAAACTAATGCTTTGATCAGTGGTTGGTATACATGTAACTGTGTTTCTAAAATCCATCATTTATCATTTTAGCCAACTAGAATACACACAACAGGAATTTAGAAGTTTTAAAGTCATCATCATGATCAACAGTGATCTAGGCAACAGGTCACTTATTTTCACTCAACAGCCTGTACTTTACCCTAACAGCAGCAATCTTACTACAATAAGTATCTGTTTCATTGAAACTCTGCATTGGAAATGTGTCCCTGTTCGCAGTAACTTATAGTAAAAACAATGGAGAAACTGAGTGAGTGATTGAGTGCTTGGGGTTTAGCGTCATACATAACAATTATGCAGTCATATGATGACAAAGGAATCCTAAGAGTGCTTGCAATGTGCCTCCTTGTTGCAGGACAGATTTCCAGTTGTTACACTATCCCCTTCATGCTGAACGTCAAGCGAGGAAGTTACAACTTCCCCTTTTAAGGTCTTAGGTGTGACTCAATCCAGGATTGACCCTGGACCTACCGCTCCCGAAGCGAACGCTCTACCAACTGTGCTATCGGGGCCGGTATGGAGAAGGTGAAAATGCCACGTAGAAATTGTTACTTTGAAATATTGGCATTTTATTGGCCATGAAAAGCAGCTGAAACTTCAAAGGCCACTGTCTGCCACTGTGTGGTTGCCAATTTGCCCTGTTGTGGCAACTGTAGTGACTTGCATCGTGACATGTGAATGTTGCTTATGCCACGGGAACAATTTGTTTCACCGTTTACAAAACTGACGTATATAACATTTTAAGGGAATAGATTAAGACCTATCAACATGAGCACAGAGACACTTCACCTTGACAATTAACATACCATTGAAAGGGACCTACCTGCACAGATGATACCACAGAAATTTCCCAATTCGTAAATGCACATTTGCATGTGTGTATCAATTCATGCGAGTATCATAATGCAAAAGAGTATTTACCTGGATGCATTTAAATCCGCAAATGTACTCCTTATGTTACATACAGCACCTTATGTTTACCAGTCAGTCACACTTTTGCCCTGTTGGAATGATCATTTAGTTAGCACATCAAACAGTACAAACACCTGTTACCTGGTCTTTATCTGGGCACACTTTGGAGTTTTGTTTCCTGATCATTGGGATAGTGGATTACCTGTGTTAACCCTGCATCAGCCAGCTCCCCAGTGGTGCCCACACTTTCTTTACACCCTAAACTATAGGTCTCTGTGCAAGGGCTGTAGCTATGCTGTCATAAAGACAACCTGACACCATGTGGTCTATAAAGGTGCCTTTATCCCAGTGTCTGCCCTGCCTTGTGTTCTACAGCTTCTCCCCTTCACCCTTCACCCCCCACCCACCAGACCACTCCAGTACAACTTGGTTAACACCTCGGAGACAACAAACACCCTTAGGGATTAACTGCATGGGGGAAAGACAAAACAGCCGGGAGCTACAATTGGCTAGCCTTTGTCCTTAAACAGCTCTCTAGTTCAAGAATGCAAACTTTCACACCTGTGAGGAAGGTAATCAGACTGATCCTATCCAACAACAATATCACCTAATTCCATGTTCGTTCCCTGCTCACCTGTTCCTTAATTGCAAGAGTCAACGAATTAAACTGTTACACAGGAAAAACATTGTGTTGCTGTGAATAGACCAGTGTGTAGGTACATTATCTACAAGCCAAACAGCAGCACTATCTTCTGCATATCATATATACCTGGTAAATTAAATATCTAAAATATAAATACCACTAAATGTGTCAAATCTGATTTAAAAAATGTACAGACCGGAAAAGAAGTGAGGCATTATTGCGTTGTTATTTGAACAGCTGCCCTAATTTATGCCCTGTCAAATTTTCACAAGCTTTATATGCAAACCAGGTTTTATCCACATTTCTCTCTCAACTAGCATATATATTCCACACACACACTACCTTGTTAAAAATAAAAAAATACTTTATTCCACCTGAAGTTCAGCATTTTGCTTGATTCTAATTGATTCATCCATCTTATACAGCCATTTATTGTAGTTTTTTGTGAAGTTGAAAATATTGTTTATAACAAAAACCTTGAGTGTTGGCATCAAAAGTACCATTTTAACAGGTATGTGCTAAACTTTAGATGAAATACAGTAGGCCATAATTTTTATGACCTAATTTTTTAACCAGCCATTTGCACTTTTGTCCCTTTCCAGCACGGCCTGAAAAACAACCTGTCAAATATTAAATAATACATGACAGGAAGTTTACACTTCCTGTAATAACTTATGTAAGAAGTGTATATAAGTAGGTAAAATAATATTCTTCCATCTCCATAGTTACATAAGTCAGTACCTTACCTGATTTTATCAGACAAAATCCCACAGAAGGCAAAACAGCTATACTCTGGGGCTATAATTATATATATATATTAAAATTCTGTACGGAGTTAGAATGCCTTCACCATAAAAGTGGATACAACAGAGGCATTCAACATGTAATTCAACATGTAACATATAAATGTGCCCATCATTCGGCCAGACTTTAACCTATACCAGCACATCATACTAACTTTAAGTTGTCCATTTATAATCTATCACTAAATTTTGAAGACCACAGAACATTTCCATTATTTCTGCCCCCCCCCCCCCCCACCAAAAAAAACATTATGTTCTTTGTAGAGCAATTCATTGTGCATGCAAGCACATTTCCTTAACTTAAATGTACTCGTATATATACATTCACACATACTGTGCATGTTTTGTCCATGTAACTTGCAGAACACAGAATGCCCCAAGAAAAAAAAAACACCAGTCATTTACAAGTAAAGGTGTGATCATGCTGTTTTCAATGTTCCTAGTACACACAATTAAAATACACAAAAAGTAGAAGACAAAAAGCAGGCTGTTCGCACACTTCATGTATAATTGAGGAGCAATTTCTAAATACATGTACCATGACCGTACTGTCATATCATTTGGGAACAAAAAGCACGCACTTTGCTACAAGTACAGTAGCTTTAAGTGAAGTGTACATGTAAATGAGTTACATGTTTCACTGCTTACTGCTCTAATCTCCTTGATTTGTCAACCAATTAGGGTAATTACCTATTATGGCAGGTGCCTAATGGAATGTCAGACTACATTTACCTGTAAAACTTCTTTCTATATACTCATACAATTGACGCATTACAACAATGTCAAACAGGTACAGTCAACAACAGATGGTAACTGTCCATTTATTAAAAACGTCTTCACCAAACACTTTTCACAAATGGCGTTAAGAAAGAATTGTGTCTATGTGTATGTAACAAAAAGCTCACCACTTTAAAGGCTTCCACTTCCATTTATTTATTTATTTGACTGGTATTTCTCGCCCCACTCAAGAATATTTTACTTACACAACTGTGGCCATAATTATGGCGGGAGGAAACCGGGCTGAATGTGGGGCAAACCCACGACGACCTGTAGGTTGTAGCCAGATCTTCCCACATATGGTCGGAGAGGGAGCCAGCATAAAATGAACATGAACTCACAGCAACCGCATTTGTGAGAAGCCCCTGGGTCATTACGCTGCACTAGCACGCTAACCAACTGCGCCACAGAGGCCAACACTTTCCACTTACATGTGCAAGTGAGGAAGCCCGTACCATGCAGAGCCACAGTATCTAAGCTATTTTCACTTACTTTTCCAGAATTTCTGATGGCTCATAAAAAGCATTTAAGCAGGGTAAAATATGGTGGTCTTTTCTGACCACTTCTACATGTAGGTGATCCAAGGTAACAAGACTTTAAACAAATCTCCCTTATTTTTCTATCTAACATTTAGAAAATAGTTACTTTCTCCCTGAAGATAATTTGAAGAAATTTTAATGGATTGTTTCACACTCAAAACAATGTAATAATTACTTACTAATTTGAAGTATTTCCGAAGATAGTTTTCTTTGACTTTCAGTTGAGGCAGACATTATTTTTTGCTTTAATCATACTTTAAAGACCAACCATAACTGATTCAGCCATCGTAACATACCAAAGACAAAAATTGTCCTCAACTTACGGTGAAGTGTAAACGATGTTATCGGTAAGGGAATCAGCTCTTGATTTTGTCAGTCAGACAACAAAGTCTTTCTTTTCTCAGCCAACACTCAGTCCCTTTGTGGTCTACATCAAGTACTCTTCACAAAACAGCACTGATTTTATGATCACTGTGCCTTCTTTGAGAATATTCACAGCTTAGTTTTCTTCACAAAGACATCGGCAATTTTAAAACTGAAGTTTTATTGATAATGCTTCATTATGTAAGCATGCAAGTACAGGTGTGAACCATTTGGACACGCCTGAGCAATAATGACCAACGGTCAGCATATCTTAATATACATAACAGAGCTCAGCGTCTTAAGAAATACATAAAAGATGACCAAAGAAATGCACAACTGTCAGAGGTAAAGCAAATTACCACAAAAAAGGTTGAGTAATAAACTGACCATACGTGACAAAGTAGCCACGAGCCATGTGTATGCAAATGACATGCAAATCAATTCTGCTCGCGTGGATGGACAGTTGGGACGAGCCCACCCAACAACTACAGTTAGGTCAGCTGGACACTGTCCTGTCAGGGACACCTGTGTCCATTAGCCCTGCACACTTAAGCTGATCCACTGACCATGGTCACTCACAACCCAGCCAACATTTCAGCCAGGCTGTCATTATTTACTCATTGGCTTGTTCATCCCTAGCCCAGATGATCAATTCGTCATCTGTAGAAATTCCTCCCATGTCCACGTGTCTATAGATTCAACACAAGAGAGCATCTCCAGACTGGTCACTAGTCACTGACTGCCTGTCAATCAGACCCCAGCACTGACTGCCCAAAAAGTTTAATCTGTGCACAGATGCTGGGTGACTGGAAGGCTGGCAGCCAAGAAAAAAACCTGTTAGGATCAGCCTTTGATCTGAGCAGAGAGTTGGGGATAAGTAACGCTGTCTTACTACGGGCTACATGATACTATAAGCATACATATACGTGTACAGACATTTGTTACAATAAGCACTAACACAAATCTAAGTAGTTCTTGGTCATAGCTGATGAAAACTATGTACAACTAGCAGTACATATTACCCACAAAGTAACAAGATACCCATACCTGAAAACACCTCCATTATCAATGGCAGTGCAAATTACCCATGTTTAGTACCACAAACCCCTCCATCACACTGCATAATCAATCCTAGTAATGTACAGAGGAATTGCTAAAAAAACAAAAAATTCATAAGAATATGCAATTAAAATTTAGATAAATATTATACCTCGAAAATGATTAACTTTTAGTGGTAATATGTGATCAAGAGAAAGGAATGCAAATTAGTCTGAATATTCCAGAGGACGTAACAATGAACAGGAAATGAAGAATATAGCAGTTTTTATAGCAGTGTTGTGGTAATGATAAAGCACACGTCATAACCATGTAACTGACTTTCAACCAATCCTGACTTTCAAATGTTCAACACCTGGTAGAATTTTCTTCAACCACTTTGACCAACTTCTATGTCATCATGTATCAAACGACTGACTCCATAACAGTATACAGATAGATGAAAGCTATAATAGTTATAATTTCCTCCAAGAGATAAATTTGAGAGAGAAGCTCCTTAGCTTGCATCATACAAGTAGGCATTGCATTCCTGAAGAGGTCAGTTTTCCACTGGCTGCATTGAAGACAGCATTATGAAGTGCATCTTGTAATCATCAGATGTCATGCTAACTTCCAGCCCTCTGTGGGAAAGTCTGGCAGCAACCTGCGGATGGTCTTGAGTTTCCCCAGGCCTCTGTCCAGTTTCCTCCCACCACAATTCTGACTACTGTCATACAAGTGAAAATATTCTTGAATACGGCGCAAAAAACACCAATCAAATAAATAAATAATAATCTTCAGATGAAAAATCATTAAACACTATGGCCTCTTTTTTTTTTTTTACCACTTATACATATACTGCTAGACTACTGCAATGCATTCAAAATGAACATGTAATTATGCAGAGCTACATGTATAAATACACTCAATGAACGGGCCTTGAAACAAACTATTTCCTGCAAAAATATGGACTTAATATCATTGATACTCACTGGGTCCCAACAGACCAATTAAAAGTAAATCAAATCATTTTCCCAGACAGTGTTTCATGTTCTTTCCTCTGACATATTTCACAGTGTCTTTGCCTTTAAAATGGATTCAAACAGCTTACTTGTATGAATAAGGTCTAAATCAATGAATCGTACTTGGTAGAGAACACATATCTATTTTTATTCCACATACATTTTTTTAAACAAACCGTGTAAAGGCATTAAGCAGCAAAATGGACAAATACATTTAAAAGTTGACCAACTGGCATATAATATTAACGTAGATGTACATTTGCGTCAGGAGGCCATATGTTCATTATATGCATAAGGAATTTCCAGGCCATCAGGAATTCAAAACAATGTTATTTCGTTTCAAAAAATATAACACAAAAACTAAAGGAAACAACTTTCAACATGGCAAATGCAACCTTGCATAAAATTTTATCAATACTTTTGTTTAATGTTTGAGCATCTCCTGTGATGACAGGATCAAAGGCAGTACATGAAAGAGTTTGTCTAATTAAGTGGATGAGGACAGTAGAGAAGGAGTAAACCCCAGATTACCTGCAGATGGGGGTAAGGGGATGGTGGGCTGGTGAGTGGGGTGGCGAGTGGAGGGGATAAGGGGACGGTGCTGTAGTACCTTATCCATGCAGGTATACACCAAAGGTACAACAGCATTCCTCTTGCATGACTTTCTCAGCCAGCAGCTAAAAGACCCTCCTAAGAAGCCAGATCAGGTAAAACATCTGGGAGATACTTACCTGTGTGATCAATGGAACAGGTCCATCTCTGGAAGGCTTCTCTCACAATAACTGTCTGATCAATGAAAGCTTCGTTGCAAGCCTTGGTTACATCAGGTTAAAACTCTTGACAGTCAAAAACAGATGTTTACAGCATTCATGTGCCAGTCCTGGTACAAGTATATGCAAATACAGCCCACAGAGTCTGTTCAGGTAAGGTTGACTTGCCAATAGTGTATGATTTGTCCACGTGACTGGAGCAGGTAACAGTCTTCTAGTCCTCTCCCTGAAGGGTATCTGCCCTGCTTGCACCCCAGCGAACAGCACAGCTTAGACAGGCATGTCTTGGAAGGAGGAGGCACGCAACAATAGCCCCTGGTAACACCTGGAGAGACGCAAGCTTCAGCCACACGGCTTTATCATCCCGGACCCTACAAACACACAAATGAGGTACAAACAGTCAGCACAAGAGAGACTTTACACTACCCATAACAACACAAAGCTTTAAGAGACGGGTACAGTGTCAGATACGCAGAGGGGCTCTCTTAGGGCTGCCTCCCCTCCGCAACCGTTCTTGACAGATGCATCCTATGGAACCCCTTGGAGGGAGAGATAACTAGAACGTTATTCGTGAAAGTTGTGAGCGATCATGCCAGAGCCTGAACGAAGGGAGAGCTAGATTTCCGCATCACTGAGCTGTGGTGTGTGGGAGAAGGGGCTGTCGAGTGAGATTATCTCATGTGCTCTCTGACAGCAGTACACTGGGCCCTTTAAGACTGCAATATCCCAGCGACACAGCCAGCCAGGCCTGTGGAGCTATCCTTCAAACAATAGCCGATCAATAAGATGATTGGGGATTTAGCAGCAGGCAGAAAGTCGGGCTGGCGAGGAGCACTGGGGGCTAGCAGACTCCACAGACAGTAGAGAATACTCCGTCTTCAGGTTCTCTAAAATAGCCGACAGCCAAGAACTGAGCAGAGTACCTATAGAGACTGGGCACTGGTCACTGGACTGACCAACTGATCCCAATCAGGCCCAGTGATCAATAATCCAAACAAAGAGAACTTTTAGTAGGGACTGATCTCTTAACAAAGCATTACATAACAACAGCTGGGTGGCTTCTCCTCAATGACTAGCGTGACCCAGCCAATGGTCCAGACAAAATGGGCAATCCAGTGAATGGGCAATACAAGTGACTCTAACAGCATTAGTAGAAACCCCACCCCATAACAGCAACACAATAACCTACTTCCTTAAATGTTTTGTATTACACTCTTTACCTGAAGCTAATTAAAGTTAATTGTCAAGTAAATAGGCTATTGAGACATTTCACGATATAGTGTAAACTCAATTATTGTTATGTTAAAAGGGAAATAAAATTTCTGACAACAATACGAAACAACCAGAGAACTCACCCATCAAGCCCTAAATCAAATTACAGCACATTAAAACATCTGCCCATTAATACAAGTGCACAGTATATCATAATTATTGGATGATGAACAGTATCGGGATACATAAAGTTTGGCCTATCATATAGCTTCAGAGACTAGCTGAATTAGCCTGATCTCAGTCTACATGAGCAGTTTCCCACAGTACAACAACAATGGCCACGTCATCCAGTATGAAATCCCTACTTTACTTAAATTAAATCACAAAAAAGCACCTAGACAAGTTGCTTTATGTCTGAGTTTAAATCTAAGCTGTTTCCACATAAAAACATCAACAGTCCTGTAAATTGCCAAGTGGAGCAGAACATAGACTGTGGATGACACTGACAAAGTGGAAGTTTACCTGATGGTTAATCCCTTATTTAGTGTGCGCTTAACGATCAATAGTACCTGTACAAGAGAATGTAAGAGGCTAATTCCCGCACACTACAACTGTCACACCTGGTCGTAAAACAGAGCTATTGATCCTCTGAAGCCTTTAAGCCGACGAAACAATATACTGGCAGTGAACAGTAACCAACACATGTCTAAATGCTCACCTCAATGTTCATAAAACACCAAAACAATATATGTGTATCACAGTAAAAAGAAATTGTTTTTTTTTTTCTACTGTGAACTGCAAATGTTTCAAATACTATGTAAAGATAATTTGCCTGGAACCACTGTTGTGGGAAGTGTTTAAGGGCAGTAAAAGGGCTTGCAATAACTGGATTTCCTTTCAATGAATGACTGCCTCAGGTAATTCTATTGTGCTTGACTATGGTGCATTAGTTAGCCGCGTGCCCTAATGGCCGATGGGGAGGCAGGGTGGGGGGTTCTCATCTGTCACCTACATTGGCAAGCTGTTCCATGTATGATAACCTGTGTATATACTGATCATTATTTTTGATGTCTATGGTCTTACCCATCTCGAAGTCGGCAGGCCTGGGGTCAAACAACAGACTTGGTACAAAATGGTACTTGTTGCAGCCTTGCTTGGCATTTAGCCTTGAGAGGTTAGAGAAAGGAAATGGACTGATGTTTACTGATGTCAGTATAATGTGACTGGATGAAGTGTCATATCTGGTGTCTTTGGCATTATACTTCAGTGGAGGCAGCACTTTGACAGTATGGACTTGCCCTGCCACAAGGGGACACAATATACGCACACACACCTAATGCCTTCATCATCATATGAATGAAAAATTGTTTTAAAAAAAAAATGACGTAAAACCCCAAGCACACATACATACTTTTACAGCATATAATCAATTACGATATGTATGACTGCAGCGTTGATTTTACTGGCTGAGGACAAACCTCAAGACATAACACATACACGTACAGAGTGGAAAAAATTTGAACATGTGATCTCATTCAGTCAGTCTCTGGCTTGCTGACATGAAACAAATTAAAGACTGCTTGAAAATTATAACTTTAATTAGCACAGCAATAACACACCCCCCCCCCCCCCCCACCTACCCATTAATGTGCTGCCATTCAAACCTGTTCAGATTATTTTGACTGACACTGGCAATTAGTCATTTAGAAAGTCGATAAATATTAAAAAAAAAAAAAACAATTTCATTTGCTATAAATAAACAACTTAACTTGCAACTTGCAATCCATGTATGAAAGCCCAACGTACAGGAGCTAAAAAATTAGCTCCACCTTCCATCCAAGTGGGTACACTTAAACACCATACCTTAGAAGAGGAGCTAAGAAAAGTTTAACCTTCTATCTGAGTATGTAAATTTACACACTGTACTTTGTTTAGGGAGCTAAAAGAAGCTTAACCTTCAATCCATGTATTAGAGCCCATTATGCAGGTGCTAAAAAAAGCTTAACCTTCCATCCAAGTATGTAAATTTACACACTGTAACTTATATTATGAGCTAAAATAGCTTAACCTTCAATCCATGTATGAGAGTCCATTATGCAGGAGTTTAAAGAAAAAAGCTTAAGCTGACCTGACAATTCCAACGCTAACACCGGCACCAGCACCAACACCAACGCTGACATCGACACCAGAAACTGACACCGACACCAGGACTAACACCAACACCAATGCTGACACCGCCACCAGTACTGACACCGACACCAGCGATGCCACCGACACCAGCACCAACACCAGTGCTGACACCAATGCTGCCAACGATGCTGACACCAACACCAACATCAACGCTGACGCGGCACCAATGCTGACACCACACCAATGGTGACACTGACACCAATGGTGACACCAACAGCAATGCTAACACCAACACCAACTCTGACACCAACACTAGCACTGACACCAACGCTGACACCAACACTAGCACTGACACCGACACCAACGCCTCTTTTTCTCCCCCTCTGACAATACCTCACCATGCTAAAAAGGGATCCATGATAAATCTAATTGTTTTAAATACATGCACCACATACATTTGTTTATTCCAGAACACTGGTATGTCATAGTCTTTGATTTAATCCTGTGTCGTAGCACTACAGAAAGGTAAACGACTAACGCAAGTTATTATCTGATATACTTCGTATCTGATTCATCATTGATCCTTGCTCCTGAATAGACAATGACCATAGTGGATATCATCCATATACCTCTGAGCAGACTATTAGAGATGAAACTGGTAAGCATCAGTGAAGTGCTGCTCGATGCTGCTTTCATTAGATTGGAGTTACTATAGCTGGCTGATCCTACGGTCAGTACAATTACCATGATATGGGTGGATTCTACCACATACAACACATGTCCATCCACACGGTCAAACATCACCAGGTACTCTCCTCTGCCACTGTGTTTACATCTTTTCGGAGAGTATTAAGTTAAATTAATCCTCTGATTGGGTTTGCCAGAATCTTTCCCCATTGTTCATCCAAGCCTTTGTTTGCCTAGAAGCAGTACTTACAGCAGCCTGAGGGAACACATCTTCTTACCATTATGCCCGTTAAACAACACAGTCAGGCATGAAATCAGCCATTTAACTAGAAACCACCTTCCCCAAGAAGGTCGCCTGTTTTAGTCTGCTTTTACAAAACTTTCAAGAGCATGAATTTACAAGAAGTTTCAGGTTAACTATAATCTAAGCATCCTCTCGACCAAGGCATCTTTCAGAGCTTTGTACCAGATGTCGCCTTCAGGACTGATAACATACTGAGACATAAAGAAATGTGGGCACGTGTTTCTGCCCAACGGCCTTCATGTCAAGAACGCTTCACTGCAGTTATTGTTACAAAAAAATATGAATTAAATTATGAGGAAGATATTAGGGTGAGCAGCTGCACACGCAAACAAGACCAAAATGAGGGTCCATTGGCATGGGGGAGGGTTGCAAGAAAATGATTAGGGAGTTGTCAAGTGATTGAACTCTTCAGTATGTTGCCAATTTCTGTGTTCCTTTAAGTAAAAATCTCAATAATGTGCTGTTACTGGTGAGAAAAAATGAAAAACAGCAGGAGCTCATTGTTAGAACACGTTGTTGTGACCCAGGGTAACATTTCACCATCATGAGCCTCTCTGGTGATAAAATAATAAGCCTTTGATCTGCAGCCAGTACTGCCTCACAAATTGCTGTAAAATCGAATTGGATACGATCTAAGTTGTCTTCCTTTTGTTGTTCCTCTAACAAGACTCTACCCATAGAAATCTGCCTTATTTCTTCCAATACCTGTCTACTAGGTACCTCAATCTGCTCTCCAGCTCTGATAAACACTTGCTTTCTGGATGGTTAGAGATGGATCCAAGTTTGCTAAATATAAAGGCGTAGGTATTTTAAATCTACTCAAGTGGACAGGCAGACAAGCTATCTAGATTGCGGTGTGTTTGAATGCCTGCGATGTTCATCTTGTTCCGGGACAAGAAACCCTTCCATGGATCGATTTCCACATGCAAGCCTTAATGGCAGCGGTAAATCGCCGTGGAGGGATGCATACAGGTTAAACAATTACCTCAGGGGAAGAGTTTAGCAAAATGAGAAAGAAACCTTGCAGTGAGGAAGGGTGGGAGCATGATGGGCTGTAAGACAATGGAGAGAGCCATGGCTAGCCTGACTATAATAACCCAATAGATTTAATATCGTTCCTGGGGGGAGGGGTTGAAAGGTGAGGTGATCTGGCCATTACAGGACCACCGACTACCGCTCACATCACCATTAAAACCCAAGGCACGGCAGTCATCAACGCAAAAAATGCCATCATGAAACAGAATTGCCAACAACAGGCAATTGATCAAAATCCCTGAAGAAAGGCCATATAACATTTATAGAGTAAGACAAGGTACAGGCTGTATAAATCAACCTAAGTACAATGCACAGCAGGATTTGTTTTCAAATCTGGAATAATGTTCCTGAGTGCCATGTTCCGGCACAGACTGAAAGTAAAACATGACTTGAGAACACTTATTCTGAACGTACATGTATATACAGACTTCAAATTGCACAACATTACCTCGCTACCTTCAAACAGGAGAATGGATAACGTGAAAAAGAGACAGAATATCAGGCACAGGACATTTCAGGTTCTCTCAAGAAAAACCCACAACCACGATTTTTTTCTGCAGGTTGGTGGTAGACCTTCCCTGGCTGGAAAGGAAGTCAACAAGGGCTGTACTTGAACTCACAGTGACGACACTGATGGGAGGTTCCTGGGTCTCTCCACCGTTCTGGCACAATATTAATTGATAGGCCAAGATGTCCCTTTTTTTCTTGGCTATGGGTCTGTCACGTACATGCATACATGTATACATGTAGTATGTTACACAAAAGTGTGGGATTAATCACATTTAGTTGTTTTCTTTTTTTCTTGTTTTTAACATTATACTCATGAATTTTGCACTTACACACAGACAGCCAGAACATTATATATAGATCAAACGTTATTATAGTGCCAAGAGTAAACTCCCCACTCCCAGTATCGTATTTAACCCATGTGTAACAACTGAAACCGCTTGACCACAGCCTGCGGACCAATCAGATTACTGCTAGTAACGTGTACCTGTATCTGAATGTTACAATATGTCACAAAGTAGAATACCTGAACACACTGCACCAGGCATCAGCATGCATACGTACATGTAACATGTCAGCAATGTGAGCTAGCGGAGCTGTTCACACGCGATCACCAAGTACTGAGATAAATAAAACATGGCCTAATGGAAATGACCATTATTCCTCTATACATGGCTCTATAAGCATGCAATCACTTTGTGACTTGAGCGCCTTTTTCCTCCCTCAGGAGACAGTATATGGCTGAAGTAGATGTTGAACCCCAAGGCTGTTTAATTGCCTACAGTATCTCCTGTCTGCTTCATAAAGCCCTAACTAACAAATATCTATTGGAACACATTCCAGATAAAATCACCAATTGTTTTCACACACACACACAGAAAATAACAAGTATTGTTCTCAGAAAAAAAATAGCCACACAAAGCAAAATGCAATCAATGTCATATGAAATACATACAAATATGCACTTGTACTGTTCATATTTCATGCTCACAGAAGCTTGAAATCACTGTCCTTGTGTGTGGGAAAACAGTTAACTACTCAATTGTCTCTCCAACACCAGTGACCACTGTTCTACATGCTGATGTGCGATCTGCCAGGGACACATGTACGGTAATGAATCTTAACCACAAATCATTTCCCAAAAACAATCATATCACCTTAAGAAAAATGCATCTATAAAAATCACATGTGTACTGCCAACTGACAAACCCGATGGTTTATGCACAATACGTGTATACATTTGCTGGCCTGCCAGTAAACTCTGAATGCTTGTGAGTTTCTCTCGTAGGCTCCACCAGGTTTCCTTTCGTGTCAATTGTGGCAGCTGCTGTGTTGAACTGAAATGTTGTTGATTATGCCACAAAACCCCAATGAAACAAACAAATATATACATTTGCTACATTTTGAAGCACTTGTAGAATGTCTAATGCCATTGTCACATACAGATATAATGCCCTTCCGTCTTTCATTATGTAAACAGAAAATTGCATCAATTGTAGCAAGCATTACTTTGCACCTTACATCTACATGAACATACTTTCCAATTCAAAGAAAATTCCCACTCAAAACTTGTTTGGGGTAAAAAAATCTCACCTTTTCTCAGACTGTTCCCTCAAATCAAGATGATGAATTATCTGTGAACCAAGTAAACAGCCAAAAATCACAACAGTGGAAAATGAACTGAAAATTTCCAGGCCTATAGGGCAATACAGATCAGCAAACCATGCTCTGGATATACGTGGAGATTTTGAAGCCCTGTGCAATACAGGTGTAGTGCAGTGGTAGTGGGTGTTCTGCCTTTGTAATACATTACACATAGAGGTATCCAACATGAAAGATCTACCATAAAGTCTGGTACATCGGTGAACCAAATTAAGCTATGTATATTAAGAGTAAATTGTATCTGCCATCAACAGGTGCTCGAGTCAATCTGCTTAACTTGATCACAGGGAAGTGATCCAGTGGAGTGGTTTGTATGGAGGGGTCGTGGCATCTCCTCCAGGGGTAGTAGACAGGTCAAACCTGCTGAATGCAACAGACCCCAGCAGACATTAGACCATGCTTCATTGAATTAGCCGCAGCAATGAGGTGATCGCCATAAACCCCACTTTCATGCCTCTAGGTGACAAAAGTACAGAAGTTCAGGCCAATGGTCCATGAACTCTTGCTGTGATTCAAATTCAAATTGGCATGACTTGATGCCTTCCCCAACCATCCATCAATTGGTAGAGACTGACCAGTTGACAGTTACAGTTTCGGCTTTCTGGATGGAGTTCTTATCCACAATAATGACCATGACACAAAATATCCACCCGAAGCAAAAGATATTCCCGCCCATCAATTTTCCAGACCACTGGTGGCGAGGTTAGAAATGGAAAAGTTGTAATATATGTAGTGAATGTGTGTTAAGTCAACCATGACATCTCATCTTCCCGCCAAAATACACCTCACAATTCTTTTCTCTCCCACACGTTGCCGGAAAATTAAATTTATTAAAATTACCTGTGTTCTATATTATAAATTCACCCGCCAAACACAAACAATGTGTCACCTTCCCGAGGGAGTGACAGCTCTAACAGGTCACAAACCTAGGAATCAGTCTTTTGCTGTCAGAGCATCACAGGTGTAAACCAGGCAGGTGTGCATAATCAGACAGTCAAGTAAAGCTGTCCTAGAGAGAATGTCCATGAAAGAGTTCAACACAGTTTAGTTAAGATGACCTCTTTATTCTGATTAGCAGCCCTTGGAGACCCCAAGAGGGTTGTATGCTGCGACTCCCACATACGTTTACTGAGTGTACCCAGTAGAGCAGAGATTATCCTGAAATAACCCCACTTGACATCATAAAGTCATACCTGTCATTAACCATGCACATTTGATGAGATGCACTTGAGTGCTGGTACTTGCAGCCTTTTGCATCCAACAAGCGCAGAACTCATAAAGCACTGCTTGGCACTACAGCATCAATTACACTGCCATCCATCACGGAGGGGAAATTACCTGGTTACCAAGACTGAGTAAATCAATTACCCTGTCCCAGGTTGACTGGTCAGGTAACGCATCCCCCTCCTCCCACTGCCCATAGCGATCAATCACAGCTCTAAGCGGGCCACTATCACTGTGTTTTGTCTGAATGTACAATGAAAACCTATTACACTAGATTGTCACACCCGTTAATTAATGCCAATCACAGCTATCAACACCATGAACCACCTCCTCTGGACAACAACTCCTGTGCATGGTGAGGCCAATGGTTAACAAGCTGACGTAACTTTCTCACCTAACCTTTATGATAACACTGCTCTAACATCACAGTCATCATACAATTACATTGGTGAAGCCAATGGTTAACAAGCTGATGTAACTTTCTCACCTAACCTTTATGATAACACTGCTCTAACATCGCAGTCATCATACAATTACATTGGTGAGGCCAATGGTTAACAAGCTGATGTAACTTTCTCACCTAACCTTTATGATAACACTGCTCTAACATCGCAGTCATCATACAATTACATTGGTGAGGCCAATGGTTAACAAGCTGATGTAACTTTCTCACCTAACCTTTATGATAACACTGCTCTAACATCGCAGTCATCATACAATTACATTGGTGAGGCCAATGGTTAACAAGCTAACGTAACTTTCTCACCTAACCTTTATGATAACACTGCTCTAACATCGCAGTCATCATACAATTACATTGGTGAGGCCAATGGTTAACAAGCTGATGTAACTTTCTCACCTAACCTTTATGATAACACTGCTCTAACATCGCAGTCACCATACAATTACATTGGTGAGGCCAATGGTTAACAAGCTTACGTAACTTTCTCACCTAACCTTTATGATAACACTGCTCTAACATCACAATCGTTATACAATTACTTTATATCTTTACAACATCTGGAAAAACACGTCAGAAAATAGTGAGTGGCTGGAATGGAACACACACACAAATTTATACAAGCACACGTATAAAAGAAGAAATATTTCAGTGTGATGAGACCAGGTACAGGTTATGTGTCCCTCTACCTGAGGTAATGAACATTCTCAGGTGGGAATGAGCCTTGAATCAAGAGTTGTGGTTCACAGCATGTTTGTCTGCTCTGTTAACTGTACCAGGAGATGATGTCTGTATAAAGTACTTCATTTATTAACTTAATAAACTTAATTGGTATTTAATGCTAAGCTCAAGAATTCCTTCACTTATGTGCAAGAGGTCAGGTTTATAAGCAGTGGAAACCAGTCAGTGAACAACCCATGAACAACCAATCTTCCGCAGGTTCATGTAGCCGACAAACCAGGGGACAAGGCAGACACATTACACATACATGGTATACCAGCTCAATGACAGAGAGTGTAACATACTGTACACTCTGACGAGAACACTCCATCCACAGGTCTACCAACACTGTGACATGGCAAGGTAAAAATGATAATTAGTTTTGTTTTAAAGCACTGTGAAGTGACTGACACAGAACTTTTTCCAGAATTTTTTTCTGGCTATAAATAATAAAGATAAAATGAATACTACAATTACGATATTATTTTACAACTAAATGTTGTCATCAGATGAAAGATAAATGCATGTGCATTACATATGTGTATGTATATCTATGTCACATACAGGTATACTGTAGGTACTTGTACCATATGTGTTTTATATGTGTGTCACATATATATGTATATGTACCATATGTGTCACATATATCACATAATCTACCTGTGTCAGCCATTTCTCTAATATATTGTTATGATCTATCTTAAATCTTGTTGCTTTAATTATGTATCATCCTTAATATGACATGTATCATCTTTAATATATACATGTACCGGTACTGTAATTCTTCAACCTGTTTGCAAGGTGCTTAATGAAGCTTATTTTGAAAGCATTCTGTGCAGATTAATTTTATTAATTTTATTAATTATGAAGCCCTGAAATTGGTTAATCTAATCAATGTAGTTTTGTCCCCACAATTACAAACTGCAGTAAAAGTTGCCCTTTCATATGCGAAAAGGTTGAGGAATTAGGGTATGTATCACCTATGTGTTACGAATGTGTGATGTAAGTGGTATCACCCTCCTGTCACAAATATGCATGTATCACCCTCAGCACTATACACGTGAACTGTAGGATTTGAGCGGTGTACCTATGAAGCATTGCACCATTGTTTTGCACGAGTGTATGAAACGTCCAAACACTAAAAATGTAGAATGGAATGTCCATCAGGTCATACATGTTGCATAAAAAAAGTATTTTACTTATAACTGTTACCCAATATTTGCCCAGTAGCAATTGGGTCACAATGAATGAACATGGACAAATGGCTTGGGAAAAAGTCCCCAAATTTCAGATGACAACATGGAAAGATTTCTCAGTTAAATAGGAGCTATAAAGATGACCTCTTAACCTTTACCCATGCTTGCAGATGATCAAAACTGCAGTAAAAGACTAGCAGGTCACGGCCAACTGCCTCCTCAAGATCTTGGCTGAAAACCAATCGTCCTCATCTGTCCATCAAGCAAGGATCAGCTTTCATAGTAACGACTAAGTCTTCAGCTCCTTATGAATTGTTCATATTGGGCTGCGAAGGCACTTTTCAGTTCAGTCTAATAAGAGTGACGCGTATCAATCAATTTGTACTAATGACGTTCCCCGTCACTGTGGAAAAAGACCACTCACCGAACAGCCATTGTCAATTACTGTTTCTCAGTTCCAACATTACAGCTCCTAATGATCGTCAGACATTCCATCATGTGACCCCATCACATGACCCAGTGTATTATTCCATCCTGCGACGCAGTGAAATAATTATGCTTAAATGTCACTGAGGCATATGGAAAGATTTGATCGTTCCATTTCCATTGGCTAAAAATTAATGCACAGAAAAAAAGTACCTATTTAATTGGCAACATCATAAGGCTGATCCTTTTAAGTCCTGATTAATCATGAATCAGAGGAAGTACAACAAACAATAAATCAGGATTAAATTGGACAAAAATTCTTAAACAATACTCTAAATTTACACGTACACATCCACTTATTGAGTACCTTATGTAGATTGCACTATTCTGCATGTACCTATGTACCTATACACTCATATTCAGCAAAACAAAGCTCACAACTGCTAACGTCTAACACTTATCAAGGTTATGGTAAGCTTACACATCGTGAATTAACTGGATTTGTTTCTTGGCACCTTGGTTGAATATCTTGCAGTGTGAGATACACCAAGGAATAAAAGTGTCCATCCACAATCGCAAAATATAAGGGAAGATGGATTTCTCTTACACATACTGATGATGACAGCAATCAATGCTCAACACAAAGTAAAAACTGCTCACAAGCTAAGTATCAGATATGGCCACTGCATGGTAGATGTCATGGCTGTGTGTTTGCAATTTGCCAGCAAGAGCACGTAGGGAAGAGTGGAGGTCTGTATTTTAAAGTCACTAAAAACGATAATTGTTTCTTTTATTTCTTCCATCCATGAATAAAGACTGGGATTAAGTTGACAGGCACATACAGAGACGATACCTCACCGTGAAAGTTAAAGCCATTCTCAGATATAGTACCAATAATAACATTGGTCAACAAAAATAAAAAAACAATGAAATTGCACGCACGAAATGCATAAGGCTGTTGTTGTAAACTTTATAGATGGATCAGGTGGGTTGAACAAACAACAACAAAAAAACAAACCCCACAGGTTAAGAGCTTACACGTCTGACCCCATGAAGAGCTCGCCCATTCTCCAGTGAATTCTGGAACATGGCGCCAAGTGATCAGTCGTGTGGTCTGATCATTTATTAAGTGCCATTACCCAATGATTGGGTATTACTGACCAGATGATGCATGCATCTCATTGTAACAATGTTATAAGTGTGACTAAAATATGCTTCACTTCTTTTTTTATCGCGTTGCATATATATGTGTTGAAAAAAAGTGATCTCATATCGGGAACATGAAAATATCACATGCGTTTTGCTGGCACTTTACTTACATAGCATGTAAGGTTATTTCTGGGCTGTACTGTACCTGCATTAGTACCTGCATATCATGCCTTCATGTCTGGCTGTCTTTAAAGATGCGAGTATATTTCAAGAAAAGAATGGGTACCGCATAAAAAGAAGGGACAAACAGAGTCTGAGCACAACATCCACTAACTGATCACACCAAGGCTCCTTAAAATGTCACAAGAGAAAATGTAGTGATTGTGGTGATGTGGGATATATGGCTACCATTGTCATTAAAGCTCTATTGAGGTTTTTCCCAGCTTTCAAGTGACACTGGGACTAGAAACTGTCACCAGGCTCCCGCTCATTAGTTGAGTTTACTCTACATATCCTCTGGCTACTAGACTCTTTTATCTTCTCATACAAATCTGTGCACAAACACACAATAACATACCTGTAACACCTGAAAACCTTTGATCTCTATCATAATACTTGTTCACATTCATCTCATCTCTAGAAAAAACATCAATTTTAGCATGTCTCTGTCTGCATTATTTATTTAATTAAAGACAAGAATGTGTCAAACAGCATGAAAAGTACAGCAATAGTATACAGATACGACTAAAACTCTAATATTCATTACTGAGAGGCACTGAAAGCAAAAATATATCCCAACATCTTTGTACACTCGTCTACTGTCAATACTAACTAGACAGCGATACACGTGGGTTATGCTCTTATAGATTAGAATATAAATACAAATATGCCTATTGGTACATACATGTACACATGTATAAGCAAGTGTTACAGGATCTACCTACCACATAAAGACTGAAAAGGTTACACACAGATTGACGTATTTTAATGATTACCATATACAGTTGTGTGTGAAGTCAGCCAGCTCATTTCAGGTAACAATTTACCTTCAGCAAAACCAGGTCGGCTGAGACGGCTGTCCTTCTATTATTCATTAAGTCAAAGTAATAACGACTGAAATGAAGTGCATGGAGACCATATAAACCATCATATCTGTAGTTCCTGTCAATACCAAGTCGTCGTAACTCCAGTAACAATGCCGCAATAAGAGACTTACCTGAGAGACAATTATCCAGAGAGAGGCAGTCAGCTGAAATGTCAGACACAAATGGTTTAGACCAAATGATGTTACTACGACATGCGATTATACACAGTCAATAAAGACTGCAAACACCCGACTAGTTTTTTAGAGGTGATGATAAAATGACACCTTGCACCTGCAGGAGAAGAGTCTGGGTGCCCCATGCTTGAGTTAGGGCATCAGATAGGGTGTCGGAGCCTGCGGAAAAGCTGGCCCTGATATGGTGATAGCAGGCCATGAAGCAGAACATGACAGAGATTGCAATCTGCTGGCAGGCTGCTCTACATGCTTCCCTCAACCTCCACACTAACTGTAACATTACCACACATAATGGCTGAATGAATCCTGCCTTGTCTGCTAGTTTGCAATCACCCTATCTACAGGTTACATCATATATATATACTGGATGTACATGCAAATCAATGCAGTATAATGGATAGCATCAATCATACATATACATGTAGTTATAATGGTGAAAATGATGCTTCCAAAACAAATCTGGAAAAAAAACAAGCAGGTACAACATATGTATAATATAGTGGTGCACAGTGAAAAAAGGAAATGAAATGGCAGAATGGCAGATGGTTTCATAGACAATGTTTTGTTTCTAATATGTCTACATGTACATGTACACGTGAAGTTTAAGTGGCTTAAGGACAAAAAACACAACATGTACATGTATCACATGTACTTGTAGGGAACACTAAGAGACTCCAAGACAAGCTACACAGAGCTCCAAAGGACAGTAGAATGCATCATTTTCTTCTCTAACATTGCAGTGCGTGTGTACTTCATATGCGTTTTAAGGCCACATGTACACCAAGTGAGTGAGTGAGTGAGTGAGTGCTGGGGGTTTAACGTCATGCTTAACAATTTTTCAGTCATATGATGACAAAAAGAGTCCTTAGAGTACATGTAATATACCTCCTTGTTGCAGGACGGATTTCCACCTCTCTTTTATCTAGTGCTGCTTCACTGAGATGACTTACCCAAGGCAAGTAAGCCGGCCCACCCGAGCCATTATAGTGATATGGGTCAACCAGTTGTTGTACTATACCCTTAACGCTGAACCCCAAGCGAGGCAGTTACAACTTTCTCTTTTAAGGTCTTAGGTGTGACCTAATCCAGGATTGAACCTGGATCTACCGTCCCCGAAGCGGACACTCTACCGACTGAGATATTGGGGCAGGTCACACACACACCAACAATTGTGATGTAATAAAGGAAAGAACAAATGAGTTCTTAGCTTTGGAACATCATGATACCGGCAGAAAGGAGTTTTACAAGTTCCCCATTGTTTTTGATAATCTACACAAGGGTTATACCTGTATGTGTAGTTATTTAATAAATGCACAAAAAACAAGATGAACATTGTTAATAAATGTATTTACATAAAAAATACTTGAGATAATTTGAAAAAGGTCTATTATGGTAAAATCCATGAGATATTACATGTTACAACCAGCAAATCTAATGCAGTACTGATCTTGAGGGACATCTTTCTAGGGGGACAATACCCATAGTGTAAATGATATATTGTAGAGGACAGGTGTAGGAAGTGTTATACACTGTACACACAAATACACACCTATCTAGGTAAGTTTTCACCTCGTTTGAATAATTTCAATAGGAGTTTTGTACGTTCACTTCCCTTCTGTTGTCCCCAATCTCAGCGTGACAATGTCTGCCTCACTCCTGCTGCATCAATAGCATGCCCTAACACACAGAACTTTACCTTCACACACTGGCACTTGAGAAGCAGTTCTGAACAACAGTTCCCAAACACTGTTCAAACTTGACAATCACCTGACAGAGTGCCTTTTGCACCACCTGACAGTAAAAGCCTGATAACTACAAAAAGTACAAAAACCCATCAGCAGGTAAATGAGTTGCTATGGAAACGGCAATCTCCAAGAGTCAATCTTAGGTGGGAAGCAAACAAGAAATCCATTCCTGGTTTGTCCTCTGGCCCTACCTTAATTGAAAACGGAATTTATTAATAGACGACGTGGAATACTTAATAAATATTTTATCATTAGAGGGGATTTGACCATTATCAGTTAAAAAGCCTATCAGGGATGTAGGGGAGATCTCCAGTAGAGTAAGCTGGTGGCTGGAGAAGGGCGGCATTCTCAAACTTACACTGGCTAGATTAAAGACAGCAGGGGATTTAGACCTGACAGTCCATAGTGATGCTATGTACAGAGAGAAGTACATTCTCCTCTCTCATGACAGAGGCTGAAGAAGTGTACAAACAGTGCACCAATGTCAACACCTGTACCATCAGGTCTTATTTATTCCATTGATGTATAACACCATACTCAAGGATTCTTCGCTTAAACATACATTGTACAGGACAGTAGTAAGGTAGAGGGAAACTAGACTGCCTGCAGGAAACCACCATCCGTTACCAGGCAAACTTCCTGACTAGAAGCTGCAGCCAAACCACCGGGAGCTGCATGCAGATACAGAGGGTAGACTGACATAGAGAAGAACAGAGCAGGGCAGGCTTTAGCGAAAGAAGGCAGCTATGGCCAATTTTGTTACACGCGTATACATCAACAATTTAACTTTTACTTGAAGATCTTTCTATGTATCTCTTTGTATTTCAGATTTTTTTTGCCATATTGGCTGGTATATTGTGTCTGAGAACTCTGAAACTGGAGATTTCAATCACAGCTGGAAATACAAACAATCACATGGGAATGAGGCACCCATCAGTTGACAAAATTAACTAAATTAAAATGTATATAGTTATTTGCAGAATGACATTATTATGCTGATTTTCTCCTTTGAATTTACCTGTTCACTCAAGCAGAAAACATAATGTAAAATACTAAAGGTGCTGAGTGTAGATCTACATTTATATCACTGATACACATCTACTGGAGTCACATCAAACATTATCATTTAAACACAATCCTCATGTACATGTTCAGGTGTTGTGGTTGTATTGTAAAATTACACATTTTAATTATGAAGTATTATGCACAACACCTACACGCAACATTTCCAGGCATTTCACCACATCAGCTACAAATATACATCATGGTGCTGTCACCAAATGGTCTGACAACTGGTCACTGGATACTTCCAACCCTCATACACCAAGATACCACTACACGTAGGCATCAGTACGTTTGCATATGCTTGAGGTTTTATGTTGTAAGTTAACAATGAGGAGTGTGTACATATAGTACTGTGACTTCACGTGGCAGGGTGAGAACCCAAGGTCCAGGTAACACCAAGTCATGAACACTGTCACTTGAGTTTGAAGAAATCTCCATTTCCAATGAAAATATTCCTAAATTTTCATAAATCACATTAAAAAAGAAAATAAAAAGAACAATTGTAAGCTATAACTATGTAAAGAAGGTCTCAAAATTTATGTTTACTAAGAGTAATGACTATTTGTGTAAAAGTTACGTTTCTTGAAACAATGTCTCTTTAACTTTCCCCAGGAGGATCACTGTCATACATATCATATCTGTGACTACCCACTAATGACCTTTTGCCCACACTCCAGCCAGAGTTAATCCAGTGTTTACCCATTAAGTGACCAGTGTGAGTAATGCGGGGTGGAGTTTATCTGGGCTGAGTGATGGAGCTATGTGACAGCGACTGTATCAGACAGTCTGAGTCTTCAGCAGTCAACAACAGCTGCTAAATCTCATCCCTTTAGGAAAGATTTCATCCAAACCTATTCTCTCTGGTGCCAACTTAAAAAGGTGTGAAAAAATAGTTAACAGTTTTTCTGCTCTGTTGAATTTGTTTAAGGGCAAAAATGTTCTAATTCCAGTTTCAAATTTTGTGAAATTCCAGAGAGTAATGGGTACCTTTAACGTATCAGTTGGTTTCAGATATTTTTTGTGAGTGTGTGTATGCACTCAACCAATACTTAATTATGCCAACAGATTAATGGGTAACTGTGAAATTTTCCTGCTGTGCTCTAGGTCCACTGTCACAATGTGTTAATTAATTCTTCCCACACACATTTCTTGCTAGCTTTCATAAATTATTAATATTTCACAGAAAACATGAAAGCATAGTAAAATTTTACTTGTATATTGTAATACCATATGTGAGATAACATGCTAGGACTGGACATTCACTGGCATTCAGATGTCACTGTATCTTGAATACATCACTTCTTATTTACATACAGGCAAAACACCAGAGTATTTCCTTCAGTTATAGAAGTAATATCACAAATAAGATCATATCCAGGAAAAATTGAAGGTTCTGATCATACATTTTAAAGGTGACATTGTTGAGTGTACATGAAGAAATCTTATGAAACGCAACTCAAAATAATGCTTTTTGAGAGCTTTATGTCTGTGAATGAAAACAATTCTATGAAACTTTACCTTTTATTGGTAAACCATCATATTTTTTTTTTTTTTTTTGCAATTTAGTTTTTTACAGTTTTTTCAGTTCATTTTACTTTATACAGCATGATTAGTGTGGGCACCCAAATGTTTTTCGGAACTATAATGGCTCTCTATATGGTGCACACGCATTTTAAGATTACTTATTATGACTGAATACACTGGCCTTTACCCCTTGTGCCTCACCTCAATGAGTGTCTTATGTAAGTAAAAATAACTAAAGCTGCAAAGCAAATCTGAATATATAAAAACATATAAAAAGTGTAAAGGACAACCCAGCCCATATTTCCTCACTGACTGGTTGTCCTAATTTATTGCTTTGTCTGATTGGTGTTTTATGCCAGACTCTAGAATATTTAACATATAATATTGCGGACAGAGTTAAAGTGGGAAGAAACTGGGCAGAGGCCCCAGGAATCCCACAACCATCCGCAAGACGTACATTCCCACTGACAGCAGGCCAGGAAGCCAACATGAGCTGGATTTGAAGTCACAGCGACCGCATTGGTAAGAAGCTCTTAAGTCGGTGTGCCGCCCTGGCATGCTAACCACCTCAGCCACAGAGGCCCCAGGTTATGATGAGAATGTACATTTATCTCACTTCCTCATGTTACCTGTGACCTCTTCTCGCAGTCACTCAGGTATAAAACAAAACTGTAAGTTCATATCACTCAGGAACAAGATTGGCCAATTTCACTGAAATGCTACAAACACATACATACTAGACACACTCTGGAAGGTCCAAGGTAAGCCAGCGACCCTTGACAAAGGTAGGCAAACTTGGATATATGACATATTTCTGGATGGCAATTGGTGTCCATGATCTTCATGTAAGAATATACCAGACAGAGAGAGCACCACAACCAGGTAATTGTCATCATGGCTCAGAGAACAATGGAAACCCAGAGAATGTTGAAGATAACATGAAGGAGAAGGGTAATGACCAAATGTCTGATTAGGCTGCATCATACATGTAAGTCATCTGTGTCCTTCGCCAGCTACGTCCCTCCCTACAGACGATATACTTCCTTATCTGTACCCGCCTGCACAGCTGTTAATAAGCTACATTGTATGTAGACTGGCCTCTCTCACCCACAGATAAACTGCCAGGTGAGTCTAGGCCATGGAGAAGAAAACATCTGCCTTCTGTCCCACCCTAAGTACTGTTCACTTCAGATATATATCACCTCCAAACTTATGTCAACAGACCAACACATTTTGACAAATATGCTCCAAAGATTACAAGTTTCTGTACAGCAGCTGTTCAAAATGAAGCCATTTGCCTGTAACTACACCAGTTCAGCAGTTCAAGAGTTTCTTAAACAAAGGACGTATCATATTTCCGTCCATCTGAAAGGTTTTACCTCTGGCTCTGTTTAATTAGCTTTCATACACAGCCTCTCAAACACATGTACAATGTAGTATGTCAACAAATGTAATACTGCACATCTTACACTGTAGCCAACATGCAGACCTAAATTTTGCATCTTAAGCATCAAAGTTTTTTTGAAGGTCAAACTTGGGAATAAAACCAAGCGAGGAATTGATTCCCTCAGAACATCTCAATATAATTTAATCACAATGGCTTCAAAGGTAATAACAATATCTTTATTTATCAATGGTAGTTCAGTCAATTAACAATGAAACTGTTCTTCCCCAAGGCCTTCACAGAGAAAACAATATATACTAAGAAATATTGCTATTGTTGTCCCCACAACTGTCCCAAACCAGCAGGAGCAGTAACATATTGGGACACAGCCCATTACCGACCCCTTCGTACCACCCCACTTCTGGCTGGAAACCCCTACACACATGACAATCAACTGCCCTCCTTAATACTTTTATGTGATAATTTGTCAGCCTTGGCCAAGCAACATACACTGTACTAACAAAAACTGGGTTTGAGCTACAATGAGAGTGACAGTTTGTTAATGAGCCAGCAAAAGCCTCTTCAATAAATAAAGTTGAAAAATGTAATATATATATATATATATATATATATATATAAATACTGCACACAGACAACCACATCAACATTCAAATGTGAAAAGAAAGAAAAAATAATTGTGCCCCTACCTGTGAAAGATCACTGGTGGTAATTCCTTCCACAAGCTTTCATAAATCCTTTGGAAGTGAAGTCAGAGTAAGCATCAATTCCCACACTCCACCATAAAATCCCACGTCACAGGTTAATTCAGGCAATCTTAAAACATAAAGGTAAATTGTAAGTCTATTTACACCTGCATCTCCAGGCTAATGACTTCTACTATCAATGCCATCTAACCCTCAGTTTCTGTGGAGTTGATTAGTTGTGGTTGGTTGTGGGTCATGCAAAGACATCTGAGGGTGTCTGAAGAGCAAACATTGGGGAGGCAGGGGGAAGTGGACAAATCATAGGACAGAGGGAGCTCTGATAGGCTGGCATACATGTCACCGAGGGACATCAGGGTGGGGGACATTACCATATACATCATAAAAATTGAAACAATTGCAAATTTAAATCTTTGTAACTTACATTATTTAATTAATGACTGTATTTGTCCTCAGCCAAAAATACAATGCAAGATTTACATGTATATACACAAAGTGAAACATTAAAATATTTCCACTCCCACCTTTTCTAAACTCCACAGAGAAACATGTCGTTACCCCTGCTTTTGGCAATGACACAACCTCTTAAAAATATTTCTACCATTACAAGATTTGGCAGATCACTTGTATCTTTAAACTTACATGTGCCATGTGACAGTACAGCATCACTAATCTTTGAATTTTTTGGATTACAGAAATTTTATTAATCTTTACACTGATCTTTACTATACATGTACACTGAATATGTACATGTAATTAAATGCAATAGAAACCCTTACATGTGCATACAATCAAAAGGGTGATTATCTTTTACCCCTAATCAAACCTCCAGTAAGTTCACAGCATGAATGCAAGAATATATATGTGTGCAGATATAAAGGAAAATAATATCACCTCAAAGGTCCTTGTTTTTTAATAACTGCATGTACAGATATCCAAGACCTGGGTTCAGTTCTAGACCACGGATTTTTCAACATTCTCCTGCTTTTACTGTCCTTTGGGGTCTTGGTACATGTAGCAGGCAACCTCTCCTTATATCATTATACAATACATCATAGTGACACACAGGGGAGCTCGCCTTATAGCAATATACATCATAGTGACACACAGGCGAGCTTGTCTTATAGCAATATAAAGTACATCATAGTGACACACAGGCGAGCTTGCCTTATAGCAATATACAATACATCATAGTGACACACAGGCGAGCTTGCCTTATAGCAATATACATCATAGTGACACACAGGCGAGCTTGCCTTATAGCAATATAAAGTACATCATAGTGACACACAGGCGAGCTCGCCTTATAGCAATATACATCATAGTGACACACAGGCGAGCTTGCCTTATAGCAATATACATCATAGTGACACACAGGCGAGCTTGCCTTATAGCAATATACATCATAGTGACACACAGGCGAGCTCGCCTTATAGCAATATAAAGTACATCATAGTGACACACAGGCGAGCTCGCCTTATAGCAATATACATCATAGTGACACACAGGCAAGCTTGCCTTATAGCAATATACATCATAGTGACACACAGGCGAGCTTGCCTTATAGCAATATAAAGTACATCATAGTGACACACAGGCGAGCTCGCCTTATAGCAATATAAAGTACATCATAGTGACACACAGGTGAGCTCGCCTTATAGCAATATACATCATAGTGACACACAGGCGAGCTTGCCTTATAGCAATATAAAGTACATCACAGTGACACACAGGCGAGCTTGCCTTATAGCAATATAAAGTACATCATAGTGACACACAGGGGAGCTCGCCTTATAGCAATATACAATACATCATAGTGACACACAGGCGAGCTTGCCTTATAGCAATATAACGTACATCATAGTGACACACAGGCGAGCTTGACTTATAGCAATATACAGCAGTAGGTTGTATAGGTCACCCAATATATAACAGTATATCGAATTAATTGCCAGTAATTCACCAGTGGTTGGTGGATTACCTCAGGCACTATTCTCCACCCACAAACTGGCTGTATAATCATATAAGTGAAATTGTTAAGTCATTAAACAACAATGAATTAAATAAATAAAATCCTACAGTATTAGACCAATAAAAACAACAAAACAGGAACACTTACGTGCACATGCAAGTGCTTAAACATATTACTCTACAGTTTAAGTTTGCCGGCAGGTTTACTGAATATTTGTTCACATTCAGTTTGACTGAGTATTTGATGCGTCCTTTGAGATGAGAATATTTAGGAAAGAAGACTGTGACAGATTACGTTGTTATTGAACAGTTTACCCTTTCCTGTGTTGGAAAGTTGCAGGTCTGTAATTAAGTTTTGTTGACATCTCATGTTAGCCATAAAACCTCTCCCAGGCTTGTTCAACATGGCCTCTGTTTAACCTCATGTATAAGGTGTTTGCTCTGGTTATTCCATCACCAGTATTCTTCATACAACACAATGGGCAAAGCATGTGTAAAAGCTTGATTTAACAGGCCAGAATTCTCTCTGTTTGCTCATAATTTCTGCCAAGAAAGTCATGAACTACAGGAGCTGGTTCTGCTCTGGTAATGACAACATACACACTTCTTGCAGAGTTGTGACTATCTTTGTCCTGCAGAAAGCGACAAAGGTCCCCGAGTCAATCAGCCTAGGCCCCTGTGCTCAGGCCTCAGACAACTGAATCTGTATATCCCACCAATATTTCACATGTTATCTTTAATTTCCTCTATCAACAGTGGACCAGTGTGGCCGTTATTCCGGTAGTGTTTGGCGCAGTGCACCGCGTGGAAGACGCTGGTCATAGGGATGAGCGCAAGCGCTCGCATAACGCCCTGTGTGGATTACAGCTCAAACTCAGCTGAAATTAACACATTTATAGCTTAAATCCTTGGCAAGCCCCGATCAACTGCTTGTGTTTGATCAGGCTATCCAGAGAGGCTAGGAGATTGAGGGTGATCCGAGCGGGACATGAGACAGACATTAGGCACACCACAACCCATCAGAGGGGCAATCAATGTGCTGACAGAGTCACACGCTTAACCACAGCTCTGCCAAAATCTCCACCAAATACTCTGCTTTACCTCACACCAAACTTCTCCACTCAACAACAGCCTCAGCTAATATTGCATTACACTCAGTGCAACCTCACTTCTTGGACTCTTCTCAGCAATATCATATTCCTATCCGAATACACATGACATATATTTAATGTCACAAAATCTATTAAAAAATAAAAGGAAAGCTTTTTCAAAGATGCAGTTTTTAATGATCTTTCTATTGTTTTTCTTTCCCTTTAACATTCCCTCCCACTGTCTGCCATACTCAGTTGCCTTGTAATGCCACAGTTTTGCCCTATACACGGCATGACATATCCAGTTTCTCCTCCAAAGACCTCAAGAAATTCCATTTTTTTCAAATTATGTGGAAAGTCAAAAATGTGGATTAATCCAAAAATATATGATGTACATTTAAACACCAACATGCAATGAAACTTAGAAGGAATAATAACTTTGCAAAAACATACAGCAATACATATAAAAAATGGTGCTAGTTTCCTTAATTTGTGTCCCATACAGATATTCAGAATGCATAGAACTGACTCTTACATTACAAACCATGCAATTTCATATCAAGAGGCCAGACTATTAACAAGGTGCGACCAAACAGAACACTTCCATGTACCTGTAATTGTCAGACACTACATGAACCAGGTTTTACAATCAATAAACATTTACCAGGCTGTAAGCAGTCTCTATAGCATCGACTACAAGACACATATAAAATAATCACATTCACTTGAGCGGTTCCAGGCTTGTACAAAGTTAAACAATCTACTGCAAGCTAATGCAGTTTCCTAGTTTGTCCTTGCAATGGACTTGCGTCGATGTTTAATTACCTGAAAATGCATGGTAACATGTACATGTAGATCTATGCTGCAAACCAGCGAACTGTGTATTGCAGCAACATATGAGTTGCATGTGCTCAGCTACATGTATGTATACTGTGCATGTGTGTATGAATTTTACAAAATGAAAACTTCTTCAGTAAAACAGCAATCACATACATGTAAGTATGTATAACCATACCGGATTCATTGCTTAACCAGATCAAAATGTGATCACACTGTCAGTGAACACGGAAACAACAACAAAGTTCTCGCTTTGATTAAGCATCACACTGATTCCCATTCTATGTTTGTGAAAATTGCTCTAAGTTTAGTATTTGGGATACTGAAATGTACGCATCTATATAAATTATATAGACAAATAAGTAATGACATGAAAGAAACTGATGTCAAACCATTGGATTCATTGTTAACAGCCGTGGTGGATTTTACATCTTTTCTAGGCACCTGGTAACAATGTTAAATAATTTTATCAAAACTGTTATGATAACATCTGCCTAAACTATAGAGCATGGTTTGTGACATACATGTATACATTTCCCCAGACATGTAAAACATTGATGGAAATACATGTACTGTAATTCTTCAACCTTTTAGCATGTTTGCAAAGTGTTGTTTCAAGAGTATTCTCAAGGCATTATTTTGTGTCGACTGATAAAATTATACCTTTTGTGAAGCCCTGAAATTAGTTAATCCAGGTAATCACATTTTACAACTCCCTTACTGACTGACAGAGGTACATGAAGAGACCAAACTTCAGAGCCAAAAAAGGTAGAGTATGCTCCTCACTGAACCAATCGAGGGTAGTTCTCCAGGAAGCAGGTTTCTCACGGCCCTGTTTCTAGGAAGGGCGTCATCAAAGGAAGGCATCCAACAAGACAATGAGAGGAGTTTATTAAAGAAAGCCAATCTCTAAAGAGTCAATTTCTCAAACAGACAAGTTATTGTTCAATCAAAAGTTGTTCGGGTGTTTCTGGATTGGCTTGACCAAAGGATGCTACAGGCCCCCAACTCATGCAGGTACAGACCAGGGCACCCCACACACACGACCCTGTGTTCCAGCGCTGGCCAGTATGTAGCCAAGTCAACCCAAGCTGTTTGCCCCAAAGCCAACTTTCAACAGGCCAGGCTTTCTTCACACAACTAGGGGTAAATATTACAGGACAGTCAAATGAAACGACAAACATTCCCAAATTAGGGCTGCAAACAAAGCTGAATGTCACCCATGAAGTAGAATAAAGGCAGCTACTGGCTCCCGGCAAGTATACTGAGTGTGGATTGAGAAATCCAAATGTTAAAGGCAAGCATTCGTTTGAAATCCACTGATGTGAAAATCACATTCAGCTGAAAAAGCAGGAGAGGAATCAAAAAATCAACAAAAAGAGCTTATCACAAATTCAATTGTGTCACAATGTTCCATATAAAAACAGTTGTTTGTAAGATACACTCTCTGAAGGTCACAAACATTCATCCTGATCAAGCTTCCAACTCTAAACCCCTCTGGCTCAGACATCCAGGGGCTACAAAACGACTCACCCCTATTTAGAGAGCACAAGAAAAATAAAGAAACATGCTCTAACTTAGAGACTGAGCCTTTCCTGTCAAGTGGAAGTAAAGATTATGGTTCTCACCCTAAAGCGTAAACATTTTCACACATCTTTTTTCTGGAGCATTGAAGATGTCAAACCCAGCATAAGTCACATACATACAGCTTAAATTTATCATCATAACCAAAAATAAATTGCTTTCAAATTTGGACACTTGCATATAAATATGTAGGCCTATTTATTTATTTATTTGATTGGTGTTTTACACCGTACTCAAGAATATTTCACTTATACAACGGCAGCCAGCATTATGGTGGGAGGAAACCAGATAGAGCCTGAGGAAAACCCACGACCATCCGCAGGTTGCTGACAAACCTTCCCACTTACGGCCGGAGAGGAAGCCAGCATGAGCTGGACTTGAACCAAGCCAAATTTGTATCAAGCTAAATCAACACAATTCAATGAACCAGCCTCAAGTATGCAAAAGGAAGGAAAAACAAAACAATAAATCAAAGAAGAATTTCTCTAAATGATACAAAGTGTGTTCTAAACGGCAGCCTTTCTAACAATACAAACAATTCTGGATAATTATGAAACATATACCATTCAGAATTGCTAACAAAAATTAGTTGTTTTTTTTCCTAATTCCTACTGAACTCTGAACAGCGACAATTGATGTCTCAATATCTACAAATTTTTTTTAAGCTTATACAAATTTACATTTAACTTACTCTTTATTTACACTTAGCTCTGTTTTTGTGTTACATTCTGCCTTGTCTGAAAGCAACTGATAGACCTTTTAATTAAGAGAGATTGTTTGCAATAAACAGAATACCAGTACTAAAGATTTACGATAATTTAGTGATACAGCACTCTTTCTTCAACATGTCGTCATTGATTTAATAAGTAAGGTAGGTGCTTTTCTTAACTTTATTTTTGTGTCGGATGAAATGCCGTGACAATGAATTCCTTACAACCTAATATAGTAGGCCTACATCCACAAACATGCACTTTCGGGTGGAAAGTGACCGCAATGTAGCAATCTAGCTTGCCGTGGATGACAACACTATTACGGGGCTCACGTTGTCATACCATCTAGCCATGTGGGCTTACACGCTTTTATAGCTCTTCACACAGATATCACCAGACATGCTTAATTCTGTACTAACTGGTTCAAGAAAGTCTGATGGTAACTCACCGAAATAGAGAGTGAACAAGTAACAGTCTTTATTGTACCAATGCTGACAAATGTGCCGAATATTTTACAGCTGATGTTGACTTATTCATGCTATGTTGTTGTTGTTTCGTTGTTCAGATTACCTGAACTAAACTTGTATGTTTTCACCTTGACATTAACATCCACAAAGTAACACAAACACAAACAAAAAGATTTTGAAAAAAAATAACTTAAGTTATTGTACCACTCCTTACCAATGACAGTCTTCTTTGTAGTATGGCTAATCTTTGCGTATCCCACGTGCGCAGCTCGCGCCAACAGGTAGCATTCTGCTTACCTCTTCGCAAAGTCTGGCAACCACGATGCAGGTGGTGGCCTTTTGACTTCAAGCAAGCGTGGTCGGCACGCGCTGTGCGTTTTTTGTCTGCTCAGGTTGTAACATTACGCCTGAACTACTCGCATTCCGCACGCTCACTTTTCACCAACCGTTTCAAGGTGGCAAGAATATTGTCCCCATTTAGACATGTTATTCTACATAGAAATGACCGAATTCGTCTTATTTTTGCTTTCAAAACAAGTTCACATAAGTAGGCCTGTATGTTTTTATTATATGGTAACCCTTATATCTTCACCCGGTTGAATAACTGAAGGAAGGTCATCAAATCAACTGACTTATGCAGCAAATATTCTTTATTTTGAACAAACGGGCTTCAATCATGAGGTTGGTCAGTAAACAGTAAACATCACGGCGATTGTATTAAACATATGAAACATTGGAAAATAGATACCTACATGAGATAACTATAAGCCGGCTGATCATATTTTTTTTGACATTTTTTTTTTAAAACATTGCCTGTGCTATTTTTTTCCATTCATACTACACTGCTCAGATTTAAGGAATGAGAAAACCGTAGTCACCGGAATAAGCGGAGTGACCTGAGTAATCGGAACGATCGGACTAACCGGTGTAACTGCAGTAACCAGTGAGTGAGTGAGTGCTTGGGGTTTAACGTCGTACTCAACAATTTTTCAGTCATATGACGACGAAGGAATCCTTAGGGTGCATGTACGTGAAATGTGCCTCCTTGTTGCAGGACGGATTTCCACCGCTCTTTTATTTAGTGCTGCTTCACTGAGACGACTTATCGAAGGCAGGTAAGCCGCCCCGCCCGAGCCATTATACTGATACAAGTAAACCAGTCGTTGCACTGGTCTCCTTCATGCCGAACGCCAAGCGAGGAAGTTACAATTTCCTCTTTTAAAATCTTAGGTGTGACTCGATCAAGGATTGATCCTGGATCTACCGGTCCCGAGGCGGACGCTCTACCAGCTGTGCTATCCGGGCCGGTTGCAGTGACCGGAGTAACCGGACTGACCAGAGTGATCGGATTAACTGGGGTAACTGGGGTGACCGCAGTAATCGGAGTGACCGGAGTGACCTGTGATCGGAGTAACCAGAATGACCGGAGTAAGCAGAGTGACCGAAGTGACCGGAGTAAGCAGAGTGACTGGAGTGACCTGAATGATCGGAGTAACCAGAACGACCGGAGTAAGTGGAATGACCGGAGTAACCGGAGTAACCGGGTTGACCGGAGTGACCGGAGTAAACCACCGACCTGTGACAAGTTATTGATAAACTTTCTACATCTGACATACAAATATACACGGGTGAAACACTTGACAAAGTTAATCTACCACGAACGTAAGGCGTGCGCAGACGGCTACACGAACGCCGTCGACAGCTTCATGTCAGCAAGACTACAAATAGTCAGAGCGGGAGAACCCTGCCAAGGCCGGATGTAACTCCCACCTCGTGTGTCCTGGCGGTGGAAAGACACATCTATCTCTTAATCATTCCACCACGACTAGAGCTCTTGGATATAACGTTTCTACCGCACCCGCCATAAATATAACCACTCAAGAAAATTTTCCTGAAAAACGGCTAAAGAAAAAAAGACACATTGAATGCAAAGGTGGTCGTTGACGTTATATGGTTGTTGGCTGATAAGAGTAAAATATCAGAGTGGTTTACACAGTACACGATACACCTATAAACAGGTATGACTTCAGTCTCCTTAGGTATGAAAATATCCCGATGATGTTTACAAGGAATTCGGTTTGGAAAGGGTATTTGAGGAATCACAGATTATGTGACTAATTATCAAATATTATACCGATGTACAATTTATAGCTGCAAGTTTTCTGTTACATGTGCAGTCTAATACATCATTTGTCACATTGCCTTTGATATGTCTCCTATATAAACGACAAAGCATTTGTGTAGATCATGTGTATTCATGCAGTTCATAATATCAACCTTCGTGAACAGGCGGAATCATCAGACGAAACAGCATATATATATATATATATATATATATATATATATATATATATATATATATATATATATATATATATATATATATATATATATATATATATATATATATATGCATACACATGTTAGAAGAATCAAGCTTTCAGACTGAGATATAAGATTCTTTGTTTAATGTAAAATTTGACATGTGCTGCACCGTAAAAAAATGTTGTATATGCACTTGTTTGCATGGGATGTGGCAAACAATATACTGGCCAGACCTCAGATCTCCGCTCCAGACTGACGCTGCATCGACAGCATATCAACAACGAGGAATGTTGTCATCTTCCAGTCAGCAAGCACATACGCTCATGCGCACTGTCATTGACTCCCGCCTTTAAAGTCTTTCCATTTTATACAGTATTAGATGGAAATCAAGCCACCTTAGATGTAAAAGAAACTTTCTTCATAAATAAATACAACCCATGTCTCAATGGTGGTCATCGGCCCTAATATCGTACCTCATATTATCATGATATACCACATGCTTGTATAATTTATGTTGATTAATTTTGTCAAACCAGTCCACTTTTATTACTCATTATATGTATATATATTACTCATTGTATATGTACAAATATTATGTCACAGATTATCCGCAGGGTCATCCGTTCGATGCTAATAAAGAGGCATCGTCACTAGTCGCCCAGCGGATAGACACTCTTAGGTACTTATTAATCTATTGTTCGCTACTTTACAGCTTTATACATGTACGACCTTGTTCTCAGCAACAATTTATCCATGTATTATGCCATGTAACTAAACTACTGCCTGTTTTGACACGTACGTAACATGTTCCTTAGTTACTGGTAACACATATCCTGTATAAAGACCTCTGTGGACATTCATATTCATATTCCTTGAAAATAACATAACAGTTGGAATATAACAGAATGTAGAAAGTTAAGAAGGCGTTTTATTATTTTTTTCCTATACACACACACACACATAGAGGCTGTATGGACTGATTTGTACTGGGTGTCACTGAGTTCAACTATATAGATTTATACCAGTGACATGTAAGGCCTAATTTTGTATCTATAGTACTATCTGATCATTAATAAATAATAAATATGTATGGCTTGTATTTCCTTAATTCTTCACCTTATAGCAAGTATAAAGCGGGCAGGTTGTAATGTTTACATTCTATAAAGGAGCGATCGAAGTGACGAAGCAAAGGCGCAATATGAAATCAGCGAAGAAGAAAATGTCGTTGGGTTCATCATTTCCACATGGCCAAGCAAACCTCTTAGTTCTGTCACAAAACACATCAATTTTCGGACATATGTCAACATGAGATTCTATTGTGACCGGCTGGTAGGAGCCATATAGCGCGCGCTTGTTCTCTCCGATGACGCGTTACGTTATGGGCGACTCAATCCGAGTTCTCTGCGTCTCCGCAGAGATTTGCTCGTATTTCTTATTACATCGGATCTGTGGGAGAAAATCAATGCGGTTATATTCGCGCGATGGATTCCAAAGCGGGCATTCTCGGTGAGCGACCTGTGCGGATATTGTCGCATGTGCTAATGATTCCGCTTATTCGCATGGCGTCCCACCAAGAGACTCGCCAATCCAACTCGCATATAAGAAATAAATTTAGAACTTTTCATTAACGGTTGACCTTTTTATCGTACAGCTTAACTCGAACTCTGTTCTCCACAACTACTTAAGCTCGTTTTGAATGTCCCACAGCTGTTTGAAACTCATGCCTTTGCGGACGGAGGGATTCCACACGTGGCTATGACAGCGTCTAAACTTTAGCGTTAGTTAACCAATGTAGATGCGTTTAAGTAACCCGCTACAGACAGGGGTCCTCCCCAAATATCGAACTTTTTCAAATGGCTGTAAAAGTTGTCCCCCCTTTCTCGGCCGTGACTATCATATATCTCGACAACTGTCAAATTGCACCTGTCGACGTTTATTGATAATGTGACTTACTCCTTCAGAAATAACACCACTCGCCAAACGAGATTAATGCGCGTAATGTCTGATCAAGCGGTTATTCCTTCTTGTATCTTTCCAATCCCTGTCACAAGGCGGCTGCCAGCGATAACACGGCAAGTCAAACGGCGGCGATAAGGGAAAATCAATAAAGGTTTTGTTAAAGCGCTGGCATAACAGGAGTCGTGGCCAGTGTTATAGCGTTACAAAACGAAGCGTCTATTTGATGAGTAGACAAGGGCCCGGCAAAACGGTACATTTAAGAGAATGCAGGGTGAGGCTTGGACGGTGTGTCCACGCTGTGATACTCCCAGTGTCCGATTTTATTAATTCATTGCTATTTGGTGTAACCACTGGCCAGCATTTTATTCATTTTATGGCTTTATTTTATTCCATAACGTCTGCAACACAGTACTCAGGCAATTCAAGAAAGTTGGTTAGTAGGCCAGTGAGAAAACCATGAGCAGGTAACACCGTCAGTGTAATCCCAAATGCATGCGTCTAGAAGAGGCTTCCAAATGTTGACATCCATAGAGTTCTGCATAGTAGTACTCCCATGTCTAAAAGGCGCTTGTCTTTCAGTCGCAAGGATACAGGAGATACCGGTTCAATTCCGTCCTTAGACAGGGAATTTGTACTCCCCTGTTCTCATTGTGCGTGAAACCTTCGTGACAATAAGCGGCTGACGATACCCCTGCGGCCGTGTCTCAGTCTAACGTTGGTTGGACACCACTTGGCTGTATGGTCTGCATATCTGTTCGTTTCACGTGGGGAAGTACGTCAGGAACTTACCAAAGGTTGGTGGTTTACGCCGGAAACTCCGGTTTCCTTCAACCATAAAACGGATCGCGATCGTATACACTGAGGGAAAAAATTCATGAGTGTTGCGTAAAACAATAAAATAAATAAATACTGCCATGTTAAGGTTGTAGTTCGCCATTTCTGTGAGATTTCATGATACTTGGATTAAGTTCATTGAAACATATACTTTTATCACAAAATATTTTTCTGTAGCACAGTTTCGTATTTATGAGATAGTTAAACAGACGACCTTTCCTTTTACGCGCAAAGAGGAATACTTTGTCAGTGGAATTATATACTATAAGGTAAAGAAGAATGTTTTCCGTCTCTCGGGGACAAACTGTTAACTTTCTGTGGTCAACTTGCCAAGGACTGTGAACCATGTAGGTAATGACATTTGATATAGGCGATGGATGGTCATTTTCCCTTATAGGTTCCCATTACATTTATCTGGAAACTTAATGACTTCAGGAATGGCGATGTCAGGAAACTGAATATGGGTGTTGTAAAGTAATCCCTGACAATGTCATAGAACTCAGCCATACGACTCCACCCATCTAACGCTATTCAGTTTGTGATTAAAATTAATTGGTTCATTTATCTTAAGTGTATACATTCCTTTTATATTGTGCCAGAGATGTGTCCACCTCTACCTCTATCGTGTCACCGGTTTATGCAGTATCCAGTATCCGCTGATGGGACTTGTATATAATTTCGTCTAACTCCACCGGTCCTATCGGTGCGACCTTGGGGCACAGGTAAACACTCCCTGGTGCTCTCCCCTGGTATACCAACCGCAACCTCTTGGGGGTCATTGCTGGGTTAAATTTCGTATGACGCTCAAGGTTTAACATTACATGTTGCAGTTGTCAAAATGCACTCCCACATGCCGTCTAGCCAAGTGTATTGGGAATAATTATCAGTATCCCTGCATACAAGCGAAAGTAACAGATGAAGAATTTTACCACACGGGTCACTTAAACAAAGATTTTATAACAGTTTTTCGTAGCTTTTACTGGGAATCACGCCATATGATGGAACAACTTTCATGTAAGGTCAATGTAAAGTTGCACATATCTGTTCCAGAACTTGAATAGTTTGTGAATGCAGGGAAAGCGGTACATATCTTACACCGTACATATAAATGACCTGTTAAGGCTGCATAAAGCGCGACGACCTTAAAAAGGGACACTGGAAATAAATGTTACATGTAGTGTGCATCAAAAGGCTCAATAATTCGTTGCAGGGTATTTGGTAACATTATTATCAATTGTTGCAACTGTCCGTGAAAGTGGTCGTGGTGAGTTATTAGTATACATGCACTATATAGTCAACGTTTTCAAAACGTATTTGTGTTTATTTCAGGAATATTAATGGATGGAAAGAAATTGAGTATATACTTTGTTAAAACGCTTAAATACATTTCAGTATGTAGTAGTAAAGAAATATATTAGGAGTACATGTATACGGGTTCTAGTGGAGCGCACACAGAGCATCGTGCAAGGATATGGACATGTTATATGCATAATATAACAAATTTAATGCATATAAGAATATAATTTAATGTAAACCTAACTATTGTGCTTTACTACAAGTAGAAGCGCGATTTGTCCGAGTGGGTAAAGTGCTTGTTTTTCCATCGCGACGTGGGTTCAATCCCATGCAGTCTCGGTGATTGGTGGCGTTTAATGGTCGACCTTGTTGTCTTATGTGATCTTGCATGAAGATCGTTGTAGACCACCTGTCTTCCAGAAGGTCACATGCCACTTGTCGGAAAATTCGCCAGAGGTCTTTGGCTTACTCAAGGCATTAGGCTTTCCTCCATTGGGAGAATGATTTTAATACACAACCTTATATCAAAATAAAACAAAAATAAAACTAAAAAGGAAAGTGACCTAAGGGCGAAAATTGTATTTCACATTTTACTACACTGACTCATCAATCTTTGTGCAGACCATGGTTGGTATATTAACTTTCTTTGCGCACAACACTGGTGGATATTTCGGGCATCCGCTGTAGCTCTGACCTCGCTAAATCCATCTGGAAACTATGTACATATAGCGTGTCGCGAATCAGGGCGGCGTATAATGCTTTGACGTATAGACGTTGTTAATAATTGACATGCGACTGGATGTAAATGATTTAGCTTCGGTGTCAGAGTTAAGAGTGAGGAGGGACAAGGCGAAATAAACACTTAGCTTAAGTGCACTTCGCCAGACAACTTATCCCCTCTCTATATTTGTTATATCCCGCCATTTTGGTCACATTGCATTAAACAGAACCCGCGCCTGTAGGATCTTACGCAACTCCGGACGCGAACTTTATTAACGCCATGTGGTCTTCAGCACAAAACTTAATTTGAAAAATGTTTGTTGATTATCGGCAGTTAGACTGCGGAGGCCTCCTGGACGTTCTTGAACGCAATTCACCTACACAGCACGAGCGAGACGTGTTTCACGGCTAAAATACGCGATGGTTGCAAGAGGAACGGATTCCTTGTGTTCCATCGCTGCCCGACTCTGCTGAGGACAGCTATAGAGACTGCACCAGCATTCCATCAATCGCCACTGATCTGAAGGCTTCTATATGAACTGGGCTGAACCTCTCTGTATAAGCGACAATATTCAGCCGACACTGGCAACACTCTATTCTTAAAAGACAAAACCCCACATACTCAGCAGGCTATGAGCTATCTCAATTTCATGTAACACTCTGCTCCAACAAGTCATGTCCATATCTGCTGGAGCAAAGACGTGTACAAATAAATTTGTTCTTTCGCATTTCTTCCAATGTATCTTACAGAATATACACGTCCACAAATGACAGAGACAGTCATAACGTGCAATGGCAATTCCACATACATATTGAGCGCTAGGTCTAGTAGGTATACAGTAGGTTACACTAATGAATGCACGGTCGCCCTGTGACCAGAATACACACATCTAATGAGTCCTCGTCGTCACATGACTGAAATATTGTTAAGTATGAAGTTAAACTCCAAGTATTCATTCGTTCTAATGAATGTGCGCAACGTGGGAGATTTAAAAATCCTGATACCGTATTAGTGACTAATGTACCCCTCCTGGATTCTTATCCTGAGAGAAAAGTCAACACCATTGAGGTAAAAGGGAATAGAAATCGTCCCCTCCCTTAGCACCTTTTTGCTAGTCTTCCTTAACGTTTGTATACAAGTCACATGCTCGTGGCATCGGTCTTGTGTCGCGTGGATTGACACGAAGTTCCATCTTAATACAACAGCCTTTTTACTGCTGCTGATCTGTATTACCCCACACCTGACCTGCTAGACTTTCATACATAAAGAACCCGATCAGTCACTCATGTACACACACTGACAACTGAAACTCCATCCACACGTCTTCATCCACTTAATATATTAACGAACTCGAGGAAATATTATCAGCTTTTTTTTTGGTAACAAAATGCTGATAAGTTACCCTTTTTCAGATGTTATGCAAGGCTTTTGAGGTGTATGCTTGGTGAACAACAAACGCTGTTATGAATACAACATGAGGTTTCAATGCACAGATAATCCTGCAAACAATAAATCCGGCTTTACTCCAATACTATTGGCTCTTTATAGCTTGACCTAATCCCATCACTTATAAACTGATGTGAATCACGTTCCAGCTGTAGTACAACCTCAACCCCGTGGGATATAGGGGGTATAAGGGTAACTTATGGAATAAGATGGTCTGGATGGATCTGGAAAACCCAAGTCTTACAAAACGCATCCGTCATCTCCGTGAGGAGCGGGGAAACGACCGGCCCAGTTTTGAACTGAGGACGCCAGAAAGAAAAATATTGACCGATGATTTAGCTAGTCCTAGAATCACTCATCTAAGTAATTTGACAAGCTCAATTCAAATATGTCTGCTCCTCATACTTGTGGATATCATCACCACAGTAAATAACGTCTGTCTTTGCGCAGGGACCTTGCTCAGGCTACGTGTTTTCCATATCAACAAGATGGCGGATAGCGGGTGCTTGTGGATTGGACTCCATCCCGAAATACCGGCTCAGACGTCGGTGGAGGGCAATTTATTCCGGAATTCCTCTGTAGGTTCTTTTGTCATCGGCGAGGCGATCGGCCAATTAATGATAGAGCCTATAAACATATAGCTCCACTGCATACAAGCCCCCATCCCACCCCAACTCCTTCGTTATCAAGAAAGGTAATCTTGGAACAATCACAAATCAAACACAGCCAGACGTTGTCCATTTTAGTTGCTATTTATCTGCTATTCACTTCCGATTTTATCTTGTCAGAGCTCTAATGAAGTGAATCCCTGTATATCTTTTGTAATCTAAATACTGCTTGATTGTATGGAGCGTAGTCCATAAGCATTTGTGCATTAAGGCTTTCTATGGCGATTTATGTTTTATCACTTCCATGGGTTCTTTGCTCATGTATAGTTGTGTGTGTGTAGTTGTGGGGGGGGGGGGGGGGGTTGGGGGAGGAGGGGATCTCAATCAAGCAGTCGTAACATTACGCCTGTAGTAACTGATTGGTTGTGGATTAACGATATGCGCAAGACAATTTCTTTCATATACGAAACCAGAATAGTGCGGAGCCGTAAATATGACATGGTTAGAAAACAACTTTAAGTAGGAAAAAACAACATAACAACTTTCAAAGTTTCAGTTACATTTTGTTTACTAAGTCGTGCTCACGAGGCAAGTGGCCAACAGAAATATACACCATTAAGGTCGTGCTCACGAGATCTTTCTTAAGACGCACGAAGTTTTTCTTCAATGTTCGCAAGTCTTAGTAAATATCTTGTGCGCTCGACTTAATAAAGACCGCGACAGCACGAGAAAATTTTCTATGTGGCGCGCATGACTTCAAAAAGATCTCGTGTGAGCTACTTAAGAAAGATCTCGTACGCACGACAAAACTGTGTATTTCTATTTGTGTCTATTTCTGTTTATCTCGTACTCTAGAGATCTTTATTAAGTCATGCGAACGATTTTCAATTCTTTATTGACAGTTTCCCTGCTTGTCTGCAGGCGGAACATTGTGAAAATAGTTATTTTCTATGAAATACTCTAATAGTAATGGGGAAAACGATGTCCAAAATATGGTATCAAAACTCACCTTAGAAAATAAATGCTTATATGGAATTTCTTGGTCAGAAAATGTAACAATAAATAACATAAAATATTTCTGGGCACAGGTCTCTGTTGCCTTTCATTGGAGGCACACATTATTTTGGCACGCCACGAGGGTGGCCAGACTCTTTACATTATTTTGTAAAGAATAATGTAAATAGTCCGGACACGAAACCATACATGTATCTATTTAAAAAGTGGTGATCTGAATTTCTAGACACAGGCCTCTGTTACCTTTTAGTTGAGGAACACACTGTTTTGGCAATGTATACGTTTACTACCTTCTGGCTAGGCCAGAACGTCTTCTGACAAAGCCTATGTATGAAATCTTTCAGAAGCAAGCCCGAGAATTTTTATGCGCTTCCAACAAAGCGAAATGTAATATGTTATTTTCGAGTGAATATGTAAACCGTTATTCGAGATTTGCACGAAATTCACATTCACTGGCGTATCAATTCCTGCACAAGTTCTTTTTTCTGACAGCGCTTTGGTGTTTGAGCTGGATCGTTATGTTCGACCCATTGACCAAATCAGGTCCGCCATCTCACTCAAAGTCGCCGCGCGAAAAGATGGGATCCCATCACACCCATGTCATCAAGGGGTATTACCATCAAAACTTGGACGGGATGTGAATATAGTGTAATATAAACTGTTGGACTCGATTTGTTTAAATTTACTGAGACATCAAAACTTTGCTTCGTGGGAGACACTGACTGAAAACACCCACATGGTATAGTATGGTGTGGAATGGTATACAATGATGTCCTGTAACATGGCAGAGAACTGAGTAATCTGTGTAACTGGGTCAAAGAATCCAACGTTCTCAATGAGAGAGTTGTGCACTGCAACGTGATACGTGATCGAGCATTGCAATATAACCTTCCACGTCCGTGTATGATGGTTCTCTTTTAGTCCCGATCGCGAAGACCCGGTCGAGCAGCTGTTGTCTGGTGAATAAACAAGCGATCGGCCACGTAAAAAAGTCCAATATTCCTCGGCAGAAATACACCCGGAAACTTATTAACTCGGTAAAGTAATGCTATAGATAGAGCTATGGCCATCCGTATCCCGTAGTCGCCGATCCTCCTTCATATCAAAGGCCACGGGTAGAACGTCGGTGATACGTTGCAAGCACTGGGGTCATACTCTGCACCCACCATGTTTAAACCTTACAAGACGTCATACGTGTGCCCCGTTTGGCTTAAGGTTCAACTAAACTATTATTTTAAACATAAACATATATATATATATATATATATATATATATATATATATATATATATATATATATAATGCGGTCGCTGTGAGTTGAAGTCCAGCTCATGATTGCTTTCTGTCCGGTCGTACGTGGGAAGGTCTGCCACCAACCTTCGGAAAGTCGTGGGTTTCCCCAGGCTCTGCTCGGTCTCCTCTCACCATAATGCTCGACGCCGGCGTATAAAAAATGACATATTCTTGAGTACGACGTAAAACACCGAGATGTAGAGCGTCCGTCTGGTGCGCAGTTTGTATATATATATATATATATATATATATATATATATATATATATATATATATATATATATATATATATATATATATATATATATATGTTTAAAATGATAGTTTAGTTGAACCTTATTGTCTGGTGAGTAAATAAGGGATCCATCCACATCTGCAATATCACTCTGTTATAACAGCCTTTAATGCAAACTGCCCACCAGACAGACGCTCTACATCTCGGTGTTTCACGTCGTATTCAAGAATATGTCATTTACACGCCGGCGTCGAGCATTATGTTGAGAGGAGACCGAGCAGAGCCTGGGGAAACCCACGACTTTCCGAAGGTTGGTGGCAGACCTTCCCACGTACGACCGGACAGGAAGCAATCATGAGCTGGACTTTAACTCACAGCGACCGCATTGGTGATATGCTCCTGGGTCATCGGCCACGGAGGCCTCCGGCTGATATGGGAATGTCTGTTTCGACGCAAAGGTTCCTTACAGTTGGGGATACTGTGAAGAATTCAGAACACATTGTGTTGAGGTATAACCTAGGGTTCGCCACCATATTGGTCATTTATTTAATTGATTTATTCAGTGATTGAGTGATTTATTATAATGTCTGTAATGTCACAATCAAGAACTGAAAAAATCGACAAAAACAACAAAAACATATCCCCCCCCCCCTAAAAAAAAACAAAGGAACAAAAACCAACAAACAAACAAACAAAAAACACAAGGAAACTCCCCGAAAAGCAGGAAAATAGCTGTCAGGCAAAATGTGTTGACAACAAATCGGCTTTAGCGAGAGGAACTCGAATTAGCCGTTTTTCATAATAAGACAAGTTTGGTATTAGTACGGAGAAAATAACACCATTAGACAGTAGCTGATGTCAAGATAATGGACGTTTGGTGTCATAACCGGTGTCATTATAGAGGGATTGTGTGCTAAACTGAGCATGCAACGACGAGTTATCTGGGCTACTCACCTTACAGGCCAAACGCTAATCAGTAACAAAGAACAAACCTACACTCAGTTAAAATTCACAAGACTACTGACGAGTAATTGACGCTTCACTGTGGCATGATATCCATTTTTCGCAGGCAATATAGGGATTTGCTTATGTCATAAATCTGAACAAATAAGTGGAGAATCTGCGAAATTTGTAAACAGGTACCAGCTGGTTGCGAACTACACTCCATCTACAGAGTCAATAGGTGCCTCATTAAATAACCATGACCGCGGGCACGGATGCGACGACAGTTTACCTACCCCCAAAACACTGAGCTTTCCGAAAATAAACGGGCCAGGGGAAAGATGGCACATAAGTTGCCAGAGCCATAATAAAGCCTCCGTCTCTGCGATGTTATCTTGGCTTCGGGGTTTGTCACATTAACCAATATTTATTTCATATAAACTCACCTACTTATTAACATTTCATGACCACTACAAGATTGTTTCTTATGTAAAAATGAAAAATTTACATACAAAACATACATATAGATCAACAAACAATAGAGAATTATCACTAAACTAAAACATTTTGACCCTTTCTTCTAGTGAACCTCCCAACGGAAATATGTCCTTCGGCTTACGACGTAAAGAGCCATCTTATTAATTGATTATTGCGTAAGCCGCATGCGCTATCTGTGTGTGTGATCAATCACGGAACAGGTTACATGCCCCTTCATTCAGGCCTTGATTCCTCTGGATTTATATATTTAAATGACCAATGTCACTAAGGAATGATTATCCGACACTGGGTGCTACCGGGAGAACGGAAACCGACCGAAGATGTTATCGGCTTGGACTGAAGACTCGGAGTCAAGATGGATGAGAGCTGGTTGAGAATGCGACCCAGGAAGCAGCTAACGTATCGCATTGATTTCACAGTGAACTTGCCGAAAGCTAATACAAGGAGTTTTTGTAGGGGAACATAGGTTCGTGTAAATCAGACATCCGACAAGGTTAACTTCACCGATCCTTTAATCTTTCTTCAATGGTTTCTAATGCTTAAAAAGTCAGAAGTCCATCTTCGATTTCTGATTGCCTATCTGTATTAAAATCTGCTGGCGTTGTGTAATTTGGCACGTGTTCAAAAGACTTACTTTATCATAAGATGAGCTTTACGAGAGTGAATCGATGGCCGTTCTTGTCCATTGTATAGATACATGGTTCCGGAACCCTATTGGAACTGCTGTCCACGACAATTTCTGACTCTCTGTTCGGGTAACATAATACTGCATTGGTCGTGACTATGTACGCTAACCGATTTTGTGAAGGTCGGTAAGACAAGAGGCAATTCTTACAAACCTATAGACAATTTCTTCAAGCTGCCAGACAATTGTCTTCAAGAAAGCCAACATTCAGCCACAAAACATTTGCACCGTGGTACAAACCTAGAATCAAACAGCCAGACTCAATTGCCCTTGAGGAAAGCTAACAAACCATAACATTCCGCCACAAACGCTCGTACTTTGATACAGAACTAGAATCAAGCTGCAAACAAAACTGAGCCTTAGAAAATCCAAAAATCCAGGATATTTCGCCACATAGTTTTCGTAATGTGATAAAGGCGTACAGAAGCAGTTCCTTCAAGCTACCAGAATGGTCCTTCAGAAACGCTGACAAAATAGTATATTTGGTATATGTTTCCCCAAACTGCCGAAGAATTGCCCTTCTGGAAAGCTACGAACCCAGTACAGTACGCCACAGAACCTAAAACCATTTTCCTCAATTTGTCGGATAATTATCCTTGAGGAAAGCTAACAAATCAAGGTACTTCCTACTGTGGTATAGAACCTAGAACCAGTTGCTTCATGCTGCCAGTCAATGATCTTTGAGGAAAGCTAACAAATCAAGGCACTCCGACACAGAACATTCTCACTATGGTACAGAACCTAGATCCAGTTTCTTCATGCTGCCAGGCACTTATCTTTGAACAAATCAAGGCACCGCGTCACAAGGCATTCCTGGTGTGGCACAGACCTGGAACCATTTTCTGTAGAGTGTCAGACAATTATCATTGAGGAAACCTAGCAAATTATGGCACTCCGACACAGAACATTGCGACAGTGGTACAGACCTAGAACCAGTTTCTTCATGCTGCCAGACAATTGTCCTTGAGGAAAGATAACAAAACAATTATCCTTAAGAAAAGCTAACAACCCAGGGTCACTCCGACACAGAACACCGTTACTGAGGTACAGACCTAGAACAAGATACTTCAAGCCGTCTGACAATTATCCTTGAGGGAAGGTAACAAATAAAGGCACTCCGCCACAGAAAATTTGAACACTTTTTTACCCACTGCTTTCCTTTTGATACAAGTGTTTTTGTTTTCTGTCAGACTGAAATCAAATCTTTCATGAAGGATCACAGTATCGCCATGAATTATTTTCATTTTTCTCTTATACAATGCAGGATATGTATACATTTATGGAGAGGTATATATCATAAAGGCAATATAGAGTAACTGAACTGCACAGAAAGTGTATAAAAAGTCTACCAAAAGGATAATAAAACAAGCTGGCAGTTATTTTCTTTACGGCGATTTTCTCGCTTTCGATGGTGTTAAGTCCATTTGTTTTGTCCTGCCATTATCATTTGTTTCTTCCCCAGTCGCCAACTGCCAAACGGTTGTCTCGTTAATTGCACAGTTTAACGTATACAGTTGTATGAATGACGATGATATATCGTGTTTGCTGGCTACACTCGGTTGTTCTCCGCTAGAAAACTCATGCCACCAAGAGAACACATGTTATCGGTAATTTTCGCCAATTTGTCCTCTGTTCAAGCAATTTTTATTCTTTTATTGGATTTTGTTGTAAGTAATGAAGAATCAATAACGGAACTAACAAAAGGTCGATTTTATTCCGGAATTTAATGCCAAACTTTACTCTTCTTAGAGTAGTTTTTTTGGTATCTAATGTTGTGTCCTCCAGCAATTAGCGTGAGTCCTATGAGTGAAAATCTTACGAAGGCAGGCATTGAACAGGACCGTATACACGTTCACGCGGTAAGTGTGAGAGTTCTTATGGGCTTCCTCTTGGACAATTTCGAATAACCTGCACATACAGACGTGTAGAACGACGATTCATACAAGCGCAACTAGCCTAACAAGACAATAAATTCAAAGACGAACAACCTAGAGAGAAAATGAGAGCAACGAGGGCAGTGTGACAGCTGACAAATGGTCACGGTGTAATATCAGTCATATATACAGGTATATGATGCGATGATACTTGCACATCGTTGGTTGTGAGTGAAAGATGTCGTTCCGAGCTCTCGCGTGTCGAATGTGGAGACTGTGATAAGATCAAAACAAACACCGATTTTCCCGTAAAGTGTGCAGAGTCTTTCGGTAAGATCTCCAGTTTCTTTGAGGGGTTTAAGCTTCCGACTTTGAGAAGCGTTCAAGACTAAAGGGATATCCCGTCACACGGGTGACGCCACTGTCACTGTCGTCGGGACGCATTACCTGGTCCGAATGAGGAGGTCTTTTACACAAAGCCTGTCCTTAAATGTTACGGAATGTCCACTGTGATTGCCTGGAGGGGTTTGGTTATGATTCAGTACCCCTCAGATCGGACTAATTCTCTGGATTACACAGTAACAAATTCACGACAATTATTTTAAACTTTTCCAGAATCCCAAAAATGCCACAGACGAGTTAATGCCAGGTCAAGACAGTTTGCAAAAACAGTTACAAATTTTTGGCGAAACTCTAATAAAACAGCTCCACACACGCCTCTGATACCTGGCAATTCTCGAGTCTTCTTTGGACCTCCATTGAAGTTCACTCTGTGTGTTCGCATGATGTGGAGATTTTCGCTTCTACAGTAACCAAACAAGTTCAAATTTGAGCAGTAAACACGAAGTCCCCCTTCCTACAACAATTAGCTGCCTGTTGCTCGGCCTCCCCTTCTCCTGTATTTGCCCATTTAGGCACGGATTTGTGTTTGACCACACTCGGACCCGTCAGTCAAGTCGTGTCCTGTCTTGTTGGTTGACATAGCTCTGCCTTTGCTCTGGACACAGCCACTGGACTCACACGAGGGGCTTTACCTGCCATTTATTGTCCTCGCTATCACAAAGACAGACAATTAAACTCATTTGACATCCAGATTAGATGAACATTCACCACGCATCATCATGTTGAAACAGCTTTAGTTTTGTCAAAGCTGAAACTTTGCAATTGTATCCCAGTGTTTGTTCAGAGGTTCTAGGTACAGTGGGGTTAACATAGCTGTCTTTTCTGTGACGCTAGCCGAACTGTTGTTCTGCATTCCTGTAGCCAAAGCGTTACTAGATTCTCCCCTCCGCATCTCCACTCCATACATGGAGCACGTCCTCGGTTACAGACAGCTGTTACCACCAGTGTGATACGAGGAAGCGTCAGGAAGACGGTGGTCTTCACAACATCTCGACACCGACCCGAAGTGGCCGAATATCGAATTAAACTCATCAACGGCAAATCTTGTTTTAGTTACAATGGTTCCCATCGTGACTTTGCATGTAGTTGTGATAATGCAGTTCCTAGGGTCGGCCACTGCTACAGCTGCAATCATAATCCGGCGTTCTGGGAGATGCATAATAACGCACCTGCTTGCACCACTGTCGCTTACAACTGCCATGTAGCAGTCAAGCGAAATCTTCTATGCAAACAAGCGTACCTTATTTATTCCACCGTATATACCTGTAATATAGAGAACCGAGATGCAAAAGCGGAGCCATCCGCGACACAAAGCATTTGAACCCAAGGTAGAATGAATTTTGCCAAGGTGATTGATGTTGAACTTGTGTACAAGATTGAAATGTCTAGTATATATTTTTCTAAATCAAATATCTTAGGCAAATTGCAAATATGAGGATTCCGATAGTGTACAATCTGGTCAACTCATATTAAGGTTGATATATAAGACCGGGAGTTATTTATTACATATACAGATATATTATGGACAGAAGAACGGCGCGATTAGATGTTGTATGATGAAATACGACCGTGTATAGAGACATTGCGGATGTCTTCTTGAGAGAACAGCTTATTGACAAGGAAACGGCAGAATACTTCCCATAGCACCTTCCGTGACAAAGGGCCGTTTGAAACAAAGTCATTCATAAAAAAAACTTCAGAAAATCAAAACGTCGTGCGCGATGACCGGAATGCGTTTGGGAAGGTTAACTGGGTTAAAGACATGTCTCTGGTAAGAATTTGATTCACACAGAACAGGAGATGTGTATTTACTGGGTGAACAAGGCGAGACAAACCATCTGAATTCCTCAGTGCTCACGCCCCTTGACCTAAGAGGACCAAGTACATAAACCTTGGCGCATATATACGTTTGACATATACTTTTTTCAGCGAATAAAGAAATGAGCATGAAAAGTCATTTTGCGAGGCAAATGAATTTTTAAAATACATTTAACACGCCTGGCATGCATGATGACCGTGGTTTCCTTGTCAATAAACTGTTCTTTAAAAGAATGATGCCACGTGTATAGTACATCTTTGATTCCGTGGTTCTCTACTCTAATAATCTTCGTTATGACAGTATATATAGATATTGACTTCTACATTCACGTAGCTCGGAAAGAAAGACATCGTTATGCACCAGTCATGCATCAGCAGACTGAAACATTCTGATCACAACTAAGATATGTCTTTTGTCAGAAAGTCCTTTGTTGACAAATAAGAAACTCCTTCAGAGTCAATGGAAAAGTAGGTATAGAATTCGTCTGAATCTGGTAAGAGCGATGGACATGTAACTGCAAGAATTAAGCACGTCGGTTAGGCTATATGCGTGCACGTCGATCCCTAACTACATCCTCCAAACGTGGTCTCAAGGCTCAGGAATGGCTTATATATAGCGATTCAAAGCCAACTATAAGTGAACGTGTGTAGTCCAGTTAACTGGAGATAAACAGTTTACATCAGTTGTGAATGACTTGAAACGATAATTGCGAAGAAAAAGAGTTAGGTTCCTCTGAGCTGTGTTTGATCGTAAATCATGCCTATAAACTGATAGCTCTTTTATAAACTCTCGTCGGGTAGGCCTCTTTGTGTCCATGTCTTGGATTAAACTGAATTAGATTGACTCTGAACTAATTGAACCATCAATTATAATGGCATTAAACTGACGCTCTTACCGACGGACTTCCCTTCTCAAAAGTGATTCTGATGACGTATTGAAGAAAGAAATGTAACAAATCATGAAAGCATAATGGAGCGATTTCCACAGATTCCCTGACGTTCACAAGCAGGCCTTGCATGTTTAACTGCGAAACAAAGGGCAGTGATTCTATGATAGATTCTCAACATTTGACGACGCTGATGTGTATCATGATGCGCTATAACAAAACCCTGAAATTCATTTTCCATGCATACGTACACGGAAAAATCACAGTATGCACATTTTCCATGCATACGTACACGGATAAATCACAGTATGCACATTTTCCATGCATATGTACACGGATAAATCATAGCATGCACATTTTCTATGCATATGTACACAGATAAATCACAGTATGCACATTTTCCATGCATATTTACACGGATAAATCACAGTATGCACATTTTCCTTTTATATGCATGAAACTAATAAGATATATATATAGCCTATACATCGTACGTGGGAAGGTCTGCCGGCAGGTTGCGGATGGTTGTGGGTTTCCCCGGGGCTCTGTCCGGTTTCCTCCCACCATAATGCTGGCCGCCGTCGTATAAGTGAAATATTCTTGAGTGCTGCGTAAAACACCAATCACTTAAATAAATAAACAAATAAATAAATAAATATAGACTATACATATAATATTGCATGGCACTGCTGACAGGTTTAGTTCATTTGCTGAGGGTGACAACTGCGTAAACGGGGACACATGCCCTACACAATCTTATACAGTATAGTGGGCTGACACACTGAATGGTACTTGCCAAAATTTAAACACACAAAAAACCCCAGCTCATTGTCGAAGTCAAATCAACCAGAATGTACTCCACAACATTAGATGAGTTGAACAATTGCTTATACGCTCCTCCCTGGAATTGTGTACTTCAGTCACCGCAGTGATGACATAACATTTAGGACACTTCTCACACGAAATACTGAGTTTTAAAAAACGAAAACAAAAGAAGCTCTATACACACTAAATTTGTTTATAGAAGTACAGATATCATTCGTCGAAGAATGAACTACATGGGCCTTTTGGGGAATGTTGCAGATTACTACCTGCAGGAAACAGAACGAAATTGTCATCCAGAGCAGCGTTGATCGGTTGTGTTCATGCCCCGCTGTCGGGTCGCATTTCGCCTGTTTGATACCCGTCCCTCATTTTCAACCTAACAAGGTAATCAAGAGGTTCATCCCTAGCCCTTTCAGCAACTCAACCCACTCACTGCGGCATAAAACCCTGAGTGCAGAACAGGGACCTTTTCCCCGGAAGTGGAAGGGTGGAAGATTAAAGTGTGTGCGCTGGTGCCTTCGCATCAAGCATTAATGACAATATTCAAATCACTCACTGTGACATTACCTTATTAAGAAAGCTCATAGATTTAAGTGGCAGAAGTTAACTGCCGAGTTTTCCAAAAAGATCCGGGCAATGTTCCAGAAAACTTAGACGGTGACAGTATAGTGCATGACAAGATCGGGGTTAAAAAAGGACTGTTTGACAAAAACCGGAATGGTGGAGAAAGTGATGTGGCTTGATTGAAGAATACCGCTTCGCACAATCTTCCAAAGTAACAGTTTCAGTTGAAAACTTGTATCGGGCTGAGTACTTTGGCACAGATTGTCACAGTGCCCAGTGGAAAACCTGGCAAAACACATGAAAATGTAGGTGCTGTTTAATTTGGTGTAAAGAAAAGGTTATGACATGTGTGTAGTTTTATATATGAAAAAAATGATACATAAAATTTATTTCATTTATAGCTTCATTTTCGCCGCATCGACTTTTCGCCAAGTACCTTAGAAACCTAACTACTGAGCCTGCATAAAGCCTGAACCATGTGAGCAGTGCTAGATCTTGGTCTGAACTCACACACTCAGACCTTGTCGTTTCCCACTAGTGCCTGGCAGACGTCGTGGCAACATAGCGCCCAAATTTTGTTCAACATTTAACATAAATACAACATAAGGAAAGCATTATACAAGTGAATGAAATAGAATTACATGGCAAAAGCCCTTAATCTTTCGTCTATGAATCAATAGATCAAGGTTTCCACGGCTCAGTCAATTATCTAATCAGGGGCCATGTCATGATTTCAAATAAACGGGGCTGGGAATGCTATGGCAAGTACATTTAGAATTAGACTGTGCATTGGAGACAGAGTGTAGCAGAGACCTTAGATTGGCGGTTGTCACAATCAAAGACCTCAGTCGTATACTGAATCTGGGTGGAGTAAAAACTCTGCCTAAGGTGGTAATTGACTTAGTTAAACTAACGTTTGGTCAGCCTCAATTGAACGGCTGGAGCAGCGGCCAGGATGACATTCCTTTCATCAGTCACACCGGGCTGTCTTACACAATACAAACATATGGTCCTCTTTCCCAGGCTGGCTGAGGCAGGACAGTGAAGAGCTCTGGTCCGCCGTCTTCTCTGGGTCACACGCCACTCCTCCGGTCAGCACACGCCAGCCCGAGGCCTGTCAGGCGCCATCACCATACACCCACATACCACAGTCACTTAATCTTTTACACGTTGCTGGTTTAGTAATGGTCACGGAAGAAACACATAAGTTACGATAAGAAAGACTTCACGATAGAGCAGACCGATTATATACGTGGACCACTTTAAAAACCAGCGAGAGCTATTCTATAGAAATTTGATACTCATACTGCATGCAGCTATGTAGTCAATTTTGTTCACCGTGCTTACAAACTGATACAAGAACTAAAGTTTAAAAATTGAGCCTGTTGGTATTACTTCTATCTCCGTGCGAGTACGACTGATCGAAGAGAACCTATGAGCTCCCGCATACAAGGCTCATAGTCTAGTCTCTGGATGTACTGTCAACTTGTCGATTTAAGGGAGCGCGCTCAAAATCAGCGATTCTCTGCTATAGGGTCGATAAGCAGAGCCTGTTCATTGATCGCCCGTTATTCATTAATTCGACGGGATTTGCGCAAACCCAAAGTCCGCCCGTATCTTTTGATCTGAATTTCCGGATGGACAATGGTATACCCTGCCCGGCAAGCTAATAAAATAGTAAACTGGAAGGAAAGAATTCCAGTAAAGTCAAATAGCACAAAAAAGTCAAATTTGATTGTGTCCGCAAGTAAACATAATTTCTTCATGCCGTTAACACGTGTGCATATAGTATGTAGCCAGGAGCTAATTTCTGTTCACGTACAGAAGACAATGTGGTGTATGTATCGTGCACCGTGTGTTATTCATAATGCCGGTAATGTGGAAAGTGATGAATAGAGTGTGGGCACTTCCATATTCTCATGTCCTGTGATCCACCATTGTCAGCTGACCATTATTGAAAATCGGCATGGCGGCATGATCAAACACAATAATTGATAACCTCTTTTTGGACCACTTTATGCCGGGGTCTATATCCATCGCTGTCGTTTTCTGCGACATACATGCACCCTAAACCTTTCTATATTGCCGTTATGTCAATAATGTAACAGAGCAAATTAGTCACGGTTTCCTGCACGCTCTCGTGTAGTTTTTGCCATATTGAAAATGAATTTGATTTAAATGTTTCGGCTCGCTTAACATTTTCCACTGTATGAATGTATCCTAATTTAATTCTGCACGCAGGGAAAAGAACGAAATGCTGTAACTGTCCTGAAAACGACGAGTTCTTGGCGAGAATGATTCAATCTGAACATCTGGTTGATAACGGTGTGAGACACTTCTTCGGCTACATGCATGTGACTGACCGCAAGTTTACATAATGCACAATGAGGGAATGTTGGATACGCACATTGGTGGCGTGTCATAGACCTAGTTAATGATAACAAGCATGTCAGTTGACTGCATGGAAATGCAGGATGACAGAATGCAGGTATATAAGACAGAGTGTATGTAAATACATGTGCATGCATCAGCAGGTAACGCACACGCTTAAACACGTGTGTGGGCATAAGATCATCGTATATATATATATATATATATATATATATATATATATATATATATATATATATATATATACACGAGCAGAATAGAAGGGAAAGTGAAATCTTTCCGTGCATGTGCAAGGATGGTATAGTCAGGAGAAGGACATAGTACATTTTTATATACACCATGCATGCAATGTACGCTTGTTGTATACAGGTGGCATTCATGCATGGACTATATATATATATATATATATATATATATATATAGAGAGAGAGAGAGAGAGAGAGAGAGAGAGAGAGAGAGAGAGAGAGAGAGGTTTAATCGAACATTTTGTGAATGATTTTACCAATGTTCCTCACTGTTAACCATTACTGGGCTACTGGATACCATAAGATACCGGCATGAATTAATTATTGAGAGGCAATGGTCCTGGAGAAGATATCTACATGTCTTCGGAAAAGCACATAGGAACCTACCAGAAATGTATACCATTACGTTGAAAGAAGGTGATATATGTGTGGATGCGCTCTGTCCCATGTCCTGCCAACACCCTTCACCAAGCATGTGCCCCAACCCAACCTATCCGCTGCCTTTCGGCTGTACCCATTCCAAAGGCTGGTTCCCCGCCTCACAAGCGGTTCCACCCATGCATATATACCACACGCTGATAAACCGTGTCCAAAAGCATTTAGCCAACATGTATAAAACCTATCTTATATGACATCCATAATATATGATGAGAATGTATGGCTTCAACTCCAGGACATAAAAACTCACAACCAGGAGAATACGTGTGAACATTCCTGTGGAAATGAACTGCTATGTGGTTGGCGGCTTACTTCCAAACCCTTCATTAGTGTGAAGGTTAACGATAATAATTACATATGTCCGTATTCAAGTTCACCTGTCAATACCATGTCCGTGTGACTGTACACAAGCGTAATTACCCACGTTATATACACCAATCTTTCCATCATATAATTCGTGCGTTTGTAAACACTCGTTTTTTTTCTTTCAAATATCTTCTCACCTTTATAGTGTGTGGTAATTAAGTTGTATCGGTATGGCTATAAGTCTATCGATGAAACCTTGCCGTTTTTCCATAATTAAGCTACCTGTAACCTCCACAGTAGGCTATACATTATATTGACCCTTATAGGCCTATAATTGAGGCCGTATACATCGTCCGATACTTTTAAGCGATTTCGGAAGGCTCTCACTACTATTTTCGCAGCACATCTGTTGTCGAAGAATCATTGGTGAATTACATAAGAAAAACAGCCCGGCCGTCCTCTTATAAACAAGGCTAGAGGCTTACAACTATTAAACTTTGTGAAGGTATACAGTCGCTTTCCCTATGGTCGAGTGCCCACTGTATTAGTGCAGTGGAAAGTAACATATTCAAAAGGCCCCGCGTAATATCTATGATGTATGTAAAGAAGGATTAACGCTTTCAATAGACAGACAAGATAAAGAAGCAGGGGGTTGGTTCTGACTGAAAGGGGTGGAGGTATAGGTATAGGGGTGGACATTATCTATTTTTAGCTCCAAGAAGTAACGGAGCAAAGAGAGCCCACAGTGAGCGAGAGTCGGCCCGAGTCACATGACGCGGCTAGCAAGTGCGTGTGTTCAGGGCAAAGCGTATGCTGCGTGTAGCGCTAACATCCTAGCTGTTTACGGAGCGTGCTAGCTTTACTTACAGGACGTTAGCGCTACTATAACTGTATTTACCCATGAATCGGACACTTTTGGATGATCTAACCGGCTGAAGAAGACTTCTTTGACTAAAGGATCGCTAGAGAATTGTCGAGGATGAAGTGTTGTGCGGAGGTGTGGAGGGCTTTACCGGGGACGATCCTCTGCGCTTTCCTATTCACCCTGCTTCTCCCGGCTAACGGTAAGAGACAAGTTCAATATCTGTCTGCCTTACGTTTCGCTTCAATTCTTGGGTTTCTTGGACCCTTTTATTACATAAACCCTCAACGATGGGACCTATTTTCAATAGTTGTAGTTGTATTTACATCAGTCAAGTGGGCTTTACACGTGAATGACAGTATATGTACATCTTCCAACGCCAACGAACATTCCTTCCATCTTGAACTTTTCGCCTATGGTAACGGGCGTTGTAGCTGGGATATACACTAACAGACTAGAGCATACAACCCCGCTTCCCCGGCCTTCCTTCTCAGATTTCAACATGGCTATGTCCAACTTTTTCTGGTTTGTTGATGGATGCTAGTCTAGACCCAAGCTCTTGTAGAAGCGAGCTGCACGCGGGATGATTCCATCACTATCTCAGACTTGACCTAATTAACAACCGCTGCTGGGGAGGGGCCAAGTTGAAGTTGGGTATCTCCAAACTTTTTAAGCATGGCACGGTTCTGTGTCATTTCTAAGTAATCATGCTAGTTAGATAAGGGTGTGTTTGATGCAAGTTTTCCTGTAACAGCTCCAGTGTATTACTGTTAGTCTTCAGGTATATGTTGTACCAGGGTGTAATTACACTTTTATTCTTTTTAACATAGATCAGTTCCAGTCATTTGAAATTGGAGGCTACAGTACAGGCTGGCTTAATTCCCACCAGTATTAAGTAACAGAGAGTCTCCTACTACATTATTGTAATACATATTGATTTAGGATTAAAAGCTCATTTTTCATTCTGACTTGCTTTCTGAATGTATTATACACCCGTGAATCAATTAAGAGCAGGTATAAAGTGAAACTTCAGGTAACTTCACTAGGCCTATCTGCAAGTGTCATTGGAATTAAGGTCAGAATTCTGACCTGCATGTACTCAGGATTTAAGATTATTGCTATCCAGAAACATTGACATTATGACTTAAGATATGAATATTTATAGTATGTTACCTGGCAAACATTTATGGTTAGCGTAGACCCATAGTTAACTGTTGTGTACATAATGCTGAGGATAACATAGAGAAGGATAGGACTTCACAGAACATGCAGTCATGGAGCTAATGCTTTCAACCTATGCCGAGTAAAGCGGGGTAAATTACATCTGTATCGATATGTGTTGTGTAAAAATATTCAGTTGACAAGGATGACAAGGATAAGAAACAAGGATGGATCAGTTTGTGTGTTAAAAGGATCAAAACATGACCATACACAAAAGATGCTTGGTAAAATATTGAAAAACTGAAATTTTTATCTTCAAAGCTGGTTACTGTTATGTGCAGAGAGATTTTTTGAAAGAATTCAAAATGTTTGAAAATATTTTATGAGATGTAGAACCTAGAACAGCCATAAATGATATTTTGTATATGTACATGTACTGTACATATAGGTGAATCTTTGTAGTATGATAAATATGTGGGTGTGTCAAACTGTTTTGGTAACATCATGCACAAGTATTAAACATGAAATGAAATAGGATCGTCTTATTTTCCTTTTCCTTGAATAATGGAATGCTGTAATAATGGACAAGTAATTTTTAATTACAATAATATTTTGAATGGTGACCACTCTATATTTAATCATCTGTCTATGTATAACATATATCTGCGTCAGTTTGCCATTCACTAATGAGCAGATGACAATATAAGCACTACACTCCCAGGTATTTGTTGATCTAAATACATATTTGTTGCAGACAACATTTTAAAACTATTTGGGAACTATTTGATTAAGCTGAAAATTTTAATTAACATTGTAATTGACTTGTTACACAGGTAAGCATTTCTGTTTTGTCTTACTCATTACACCTGGGTATTTAGGTTTAAACAAATGTCTTTGGGGGGCAGCTGATGGCAGTGTCCCGCCTCATCCCAGCTAACCACATCACTTAATGCTTGGTAATTGTAATTAGGCACCACAGTTATTAAGTTACTTAAAACACTCTAACCTCTAATAAGCTGACTTTGGGATTAACTGTGTGAGATGTCATATTTTCACCAGGCCCCCTAGAGCACCAGAGGGACAGGATAATTGATGGTGTCATGTTCTTTAGTTTTGTTGACATCTTTTAACTAGTAAGATTTAATTACCACTCAAAAATTTATAATTATTTACTGACTATGAACTCTCTACGGCAATGTTCTCAGTGTCAGGGATCATATGCATGTCAATTATAACAGCTCTGTCTAAAGAGACACTAGGGTTAAGCTGTAGTCAAAAGTACTTTCAAACTTTGGTGGTTTAAGTTTAATTTCATTATATATAAATATCTCCTTCTTTCATAGTCCACAATTAAACTAAAATTTAATAATGTTGATTTCATATTGTTGTTATCATTATGTTTTGAAAACGTGCTATAGGTATACCACTCTTAGACTACTTACTTATATATCTTTGTTACATCACATATCACCGTGCCCAGCATGTCCCCTCCCATTTCATGTCTACGTTTGCAGCATATACATGTAAATTAATTTTGCTAGTCCATTTACCGACAATATTTGTTAATGACGCATCATTTTCCTGCCCAAAAGGAAATGTTGTGGGCTGTAAAAATTTCGTTGAAGCTGGTTTGTTTGTGGTGGAAATAATTCTGAACTAGGGGTGTGATGAAGGTATAGAAATTTGTGATGCTAATCACTGTTGTCAACTACGCAATAGATATTGATCTAGTCAACTAAATCAGAGAAGGAAGGGATGTGGAGCCACAAATTTGTTGTCATCATTGACCTTATATCATGGTAATGGTTCAGAGAATGTGGACATTGGATGAATGAGAAGGAAGGCAGTGGAGCGGGGTGGGGGGGATGGAGAGGGGTGAGTGGGGTGGACATCACCCTGCCATTGTCTACCAGAACTCTGCACACAGCATGCCATGGCCATGTGTTGGCATTCTCCCTGCCAGGGGACATTCCACACACTGATTCAGTTGTTTGTCTCCATGTTGATTCTACATTACAGAATAGTTTGGGTTCTTTAGTCTTCCATTCACCTGTACAGAGCCTGTTGGGTAAGACCTGTGAGAGGATTTAATATCTAAGTACCTGTATATTGGGATGTGAGTTGCTGTCATATGCATGTATTAAGTGGGCTGACTTCTTAAGTGGTATCAAGTTTAAGGATTGTAATATAATAATGACATAACAAAAATATTGATAAAAAAATATTGACAAAAAAAATTGTTTGCTCACGTGATAGCCTAGTCAGTATTTTTTTTATAACTGTGATATAATATTAAGAGAAAATAAGCCAATTAAGTTATAGGATACAAAATCATTACAAAGTGAAATATTGGGTAAAACTGGTATTTAATATAGTTACCACTCATACAATGACATAATTAAATGTAATCGTATACCTGTCTTTAGAGAGAGAAATAAAATACCTTATTTTGCCCCAAAGTTAAGCATTATTCAAGTTTTATTTTGTGAAGTTTCATTAATGTCTTTACAGAAATACTTAAATGTTGACCCCAGCACTATCTTTTAAGGTCTTTAGATGATGTGTGTATCTGATGTATACAGTTTGTAACAAGTAACATACAAATATGTGTGGATTGATAGACACAGTAATGCACGGATACAGTAGTATTTATATGCACATGAAAATATTAATTTCATCAAAATTGTATCACTACGGGTTGCTAAATTTTAACAATTACATGCAGCAAATGGTTTGGTTGATCCAGGGAATAGAAGGACGCCATTGTTGAAGGCTCACACTGCTAACTTCAGGTGATGGACAAGTTTACGTTAAAAATGGCAGCCATCATCTGTTACAGGCAGATTATGTTTATATTCAGGTTTCTAGGACATTATAATATTATAATTTTGTAATTTTGCATTGGTATGCAGCAATATTAGCCTGCAGAGGTATAATGTACAGTAGTGCTATAAATTGTATAGTCTTTGATGATTAATTAAAATATTTTTAAATACCGAAAAAAAAATAAAATAGTTTGAGTGTCTTTGTCAACTAAATGAATAGGCAGCACCAGCATCTTGTCAGGTCAATTTAAGAAGTTATGTCAAATTTTGGACACATTTAAAGACTTTTCTATTGGTTTTATAATTTACTGGCATACAGAGTAAGAACAGGTAGGTTAGATTAACCATTATGAAAATTGTGATCATAGTGATATGACCGTCTGAAGGGAAACCCAGGATATTGTAGGTATGTACCAGTACTCAAATTTGTCTGTCTCTCGTAGACAGCAGACTTGATGATAATTTGCTCTGAATCACAGGTGTAATCAGGTAGACAGGACAAGACAGACATATGTCATTTGTCATTATAGCAGCTGTAGAAGTCTTATTCAGTGTGTAATCCCCCCCCACCCCAAACCCCACAACCCCCACCCCGCTCTTCTCCTCATCCTGTCTCAGTCTGCCCCTCGAAATCACATCCCCCAACCATTTAAACCCATTATCTTATCACCCTCTCCAAACCTTCACAGTTTGACTGATCACAAAGTTCAGGATATGTTTACTGATGTTCAGTCTTGTTATAGATTACTGGGTTGATAAGTATCAGCCTTGGAAGGGTGAACAGTGCATGGTTTGGTTTCTGGCCACAGGAGCTGTGCAGGGCTTAAGGCTACAGGCGAAGTTGGGGCGTGGGAAAGGCACTGTGCTCATTCAACATTGTTACACCCTGATACCGGAGTGGTCATCGGTCAGAAATAAAATTAGCATTAAATTAAAATGCGATCAAGGGTGTGAAGTCTGTAGTTGCTCTCTTGTCCGCAGCATGTAAGTACAGGAGCAGTAATGCACATTTTGACCCCCAGGGGGTGGAGAGCACCAACCTGATCAAACCATCATCAAAATCAAGAAGACATTCCTGCACCTATCGTGTCTGTTTTGCTCTGAGCTATTCTTCCATTCCCCGTATCTGACATTCCTGAATAATTTTGTTGGCACTTTAAAATTGAAGAGTATTGATCAGTGAACGTGATATGTAATGTCATTTTGAAGTGACAATGAACTTGAAATTCTGAATTGATCCCATAACATTTGGGCACCACTCATTCATCTAGCAGCCATAACATATTTTATATGAAGTTCCAGATTTAATTTTTGTCTCTTGTGAGATGTCCTTACTTGATAGCTCCTGTCTCGATGTGGCACACACGACCCTGTCAACATGCTCACTTATCATAACTCAGGGATAGGGTTTCAACTTTTTACACTGGGATAGAAAGTGTTGAGTAAACAACCATGCATACCGTTCTGATCTGAGAGTTTGAATGGGCATGAATTGGCGTGAAAGAAATGTCTGTATTGCCTTCTGTATATGTATCTAAAATGTTTTTTCAGTGCATGGCTGTAGTGGATTTTGAAAAGACTATTTAACTCTTTGTTATATTGCATACTGCACTAGAAAAAAGGAGCATTGGATGTGTTAAAATCTTTTCATCAGCAACTTGTGTGTTCATATTGATGACCCCAACACGTGGGAAAGGTGGCAGGGTGTATTTACTCTTTTTATGTCACTGTGCCTAGGGTTGGATTTATGCTCAATTTAATCCAGCCTTGTGTGCTGACTCTAAATGTACATCATGCATCAGGTGTGTGTGTGTTTGCGTGTGTATATAAACACACATGCAAACATGTAGCTACTGGTAGATGTAATGACTACACCATGTAATTCAGGCTTATTGAATGACTACAATATTCATGTTGGAGGAAGGCACGCACCCTATGTGATATAATAGCTCAGATTTAGTGAGGCTTAGTGCATTGTACACACCAGGTAACATGTCCTGGGCCATGAGCTAATCACACAGTTTATGACTTGTCAAACATCCGGCATCTGTAATCATTAGTAAAGCTTGACATAAACACTGCATCAGCCAAGATCAAAGGCTCTCAACGCTTATATTAATGTCCGGGAGAGAAGACCGTTTGCGGGAATTGACGTTTTTTCTGCGGTACATGTTTATCTGACTAACAGAGAGCATGCATTAATAGGTGGTAACAGTTGATCGCTTTAGTCTTTGTGAGGTGCGCAAACATAGCATGAATTCCCACAGGGCACAAGACGGTATAACAAAGAGAGGAGACAATGCAGCATACCCAACTCAATATCATAACGTGACCTTATCAAAAACTTGGATATTAGAGCTTAGTTTTTTCCGACTGTTTTGCTTAATATTTATCCTGTGTCATGCATGAATCAAACTGCAGCTACTGACGAAGCAGTCCGTGACAAAGACACTGAAGTTGTCAGTGGTGACATTTGTGAAAAGATGACATGCTGTAGTTTTCATACTTGCGTGTTAACAAGGAGACAGGAGATATTTACAGTACACAGTATATATGATAAGTCAACAGTCAGTCTAGTAAGAGAGATACTGCTGATTTATAATGCCATTATGAAGCTATATACAGATAAATGGGGAAGTTTTGAATTCGAACTCTTTTGTGTCTGATGGTAAAAAACGTCAGACTCTACCTTGTGACCTGTTAGAAATGTTAGGCAAGTACATGTATTTGTGATTACATTAATTTACTATTACGTGGGCATCTGAAAAGTGCTCCACAAAAAGTTGATGGATGAAATAAATTGGGGAGCTGAATTTTTATGAACTTTAGTAGTTCCTGAAGGAAAATGGTCCCATTTGTGGTATCTAGAAAAATGGTGAGACTGGTGATCATTAAATTAATGTCAACAAAAGATGTTTAACATTTTTGAAAAATGTTACAGAAAGACATTAGCGACAAAGTGTTTGACCTTGAAATTCCCCTACTAGGGGTATTGAACAAAAATTGAAAACTTTGTTTAAGGGTACTTAAAATAAATTTTACTTAAAATGATGATCGGCTTCAGGTTCTGGAAGCTGAAATTGTGATGTCTGATGTGATACCAGTACACTCCCAGTGCAGTTTCTGACCTCCAGTTTACTGATATGTTCACCCCAGTCTAGTGTCTCACTTCATGATTATGGGTATGCACTGTGTAAAATGAGAGCTGTACAACCCTGTCAAATCCCTGACCTTGAGTTAACTGGTGTATTTACCACTTCTGTCCTACTCAAGTCTCTGACCTCAGGATTTCTGGTATGTACTGTATAGAATGAGACCAGTACAGTCCTAGTCAAGCCTGTGACCTCCAGTTTACTGATATGTGTACTGTGTAGAATGAGACCAGTACAGTCCTAGTCAAGCCTGTGACCTCCAGTTTACTGATATGTGTACTGTGTAGAATGAGACCAGTACAGTCCTAGTCAAGCCTGTGACCTCCAGTTTACTGATATGTGTACTGTGTAGAATGAGACCAGTACAGTCCTAGTCAAGCCTGTGACCTCCAGTTTACTGATATGTGTACTGTGTAGAATGAGACCAGCACAGTCCCAGTGGAGTCACAAGTTTACTGGTATCCCCCTACAGTATGTACGGTGTAACATGAGGCCATTGCATTGCCAGTCAAGTCTCTGACCCCTGGATTTCTGGTATGTACTGTGTAGAATGAGACCAGCACAGTCCCAGTGGAGTCACAAGTTTACTGGTATCCCCCTACAGTATGTACGGTGTAACATGAGGCCATTGCATTGCCAGTCAAGTCTCTGACCTCAGGATTTCTGGTATGTACTGTGTAGAATGAGACCAGCACAGTCCCAGTGGAGTCACAAGTTTACTGGTATCCCCCTACAGTATGTACGGTGTAACATGAGGCCATTGCATTGTCAGTCAAGTCTCTGACCTCAGGATTTCTGGTATGTACTGTGTAGAATGAGACCAGCACAGTCCCAGTGGAGTCACAAGTTTACTGGTATCCCCCTACAGTATGTACGGTGTAACATGAGGCCATTGCATTGCCAGTCAAGTCTCTGACCCCTGGAATTTCTAGGGAAATCAATAACAGAGGGACAATCATTGATGAGGATAATGAGAAGGCTTTTCGGTACCTTATGTACAAAAACAATATTATCCTGGCATGCAGACCAACCCCCTATCTATCACCTGTTCACTGGCCTGAGGGGGAGGAGGCGGAAAGTCATAAAACAAAAGCGTGTGCCATTGTCAGTGCAAACAGCTAGCCCTGTTACAACTCTGACAATAAACATCCAATATTTATAGACTTCTACTTCTTCCATGTATTGTTCTTTCCTTTTTTTGCATCTTGCTTTTTATGAACAGTTTTGGGAACGTCTTAAATTTCCCAGTGGTTTCGTTTGACATGTTAGGATAATTTTATGTAATGGCTTTATAATGGTTAATATGTGTTGTGAGTTTTACTACTATCTGCATCAGGGCAGAGGTGAATGTATGGGCTATTTGGCTTTATTGTACATTGTAAATTTCAAATAATACTCACAGGTAATATCTTCAGCAGAGCTAATTTTGTTCATTGTAATACATTGTGTACAATGTGTTGTCTTAATTATAGTGTATCTTAGTGGCTTTATCTCTAGGTGATGGTGGGGGGGGGGGGGGTACAGTATTATTGTCATGTTATTTGTTATGATCCCAATAAATATATGGATGTTCGTTATCAGTGAGAGATGATCATGGAGGGTAGAGAACAGGTGATCATTTTATAACTACATATGTACCTGTTGGTTTCGTTCTGCAAATGAGGATGGGTATGTACAGGTACATGTTTTGTATCCTCATCTACCTGTCTAATTAATGACATGTAATTAAGGTGATAGGTATATACTTGTAATTATTGTTACCTGTAGTTGTATTTGTCAACAGTTCTAAGGATACATTCATGTAGATGTACATTACATTTATGTTATCATGCATGTATTTGTACACATGTGGGCTATTAGCATACTGTACATGTAAATTAGCATAATTGTACTTACACAGCTCCCACATTTTGATGTTTTAAATCATGGCTTTGGAAACTTTGAATCTGAAAATGTACATGCATTTCAGGATGTTTCTACATAAAAATCTCTTCATGTTTCAAAGGCAAGAAAAAAAGGAAGCATCAATAAAAGTATGCGGTATTGGAAAGTATAAGCACTATGAAGGCATCACCATATTTATTGGCAGGAAGTAAACCTCAATCAAACCCAATCTGTCAAAGCCTCTAATATTTGTTAACTATTTGCATATCATTCATCAGAAATTTAGAAACAAATCTGATTTGGAATCCCCGGAGAGGGGGAATTAATCTGTGTGACAATCGACTGGACCGAATCCGCCTCTTGCTGATGTATGGTTCTCTTATCTGGGGCAAGTCTCGCCCAAAATAGTGAGTTTTTATCCCCTCACCCTATTCCCACTTCATCACTTTTCTGCAACCAAAACTCCATTCTAGTCTGCTACAGGGTTTTTCTTCATGGAGATTTCAGAAGCACATTGTTAGTCCAAACAGTTTTTATCCTGAACATTACTGATGATGCATACGCTTGTGTGGCCTGTGCTGAGAGTCTACCTGTCATCCAGTGTTAGCCAGTCATTTCCCCAGCTCAAAATCTGCCATTTATTGTGGACCTTTTTATACATGCAAATACACAGTCCCTCAGTAATAAAAAAAGTCCCCTCTGGTTCAAATCAAAATGTTTTTGTATATTTTTCCTGCTGTGGTCTTTCAGTGCCAGCAGGTTAGTAGAAGCTGACCAGTTGTACAGAAGCCTTAAAGGGTGACATGTTGAAATAAACATTCAAACCCACAGAAAGTCAAACCACATGGCTTCTTGACCAATCTCCCTTGGGAGTGGACTGTGGATGTCATTGTGAGTGTCACTCTGCAGGTCTGTTCGGTAGTATTTTTAGACCTAAATACAGACTTGTAGATGTCAAGATACAGATGGAGTTGTGTGATATTTGTTAAAAGTACAATTTGATTATAGTGTTTGTTTAAAGTAAAATTTAACGATTGTGGTAAATAAATTTAAGTTTGTTATTCAAAAAAATAGGAATTGGAAGGAGTATTTGAATTTGGAAGTTGAATTTACAGAAGAGAATACAGGTACATGAGTGTTCATGCTGTAAAACCCTGGTTATCAAATTGCTATACAAATTTATATGTGCGCATGCACATTCACTGTAAGCGATATGGTTGACAGATGTTTGCAGTTGCCATTGTGTGTTTTGTGATTTATTTATGTGAATTTGTAAGGTTCAAAGGGCACGTTGCCAAATCTCACCTGAAGCACATAGAGCTGTTGACTTCAGGAAGACGGCTGAAACAAAAAGAGGTAATTTCACAGTAATTGTTGCTGCTTATTTTTTTCTGCCATTCATTTGATTGCCACAAAAGGTGCAGTACAGATTTGTGGAAAAAGTTAATTGCTGTAAGAAAAAGAAAAAACAGGTGACTGCTTTTCACTGGAAATGTCAGCTTGAAGGACTCATTAAGAAGTGGTGGGAAGAATAGTGACTTGAGTGAAAAATTTGTTACATCATGATCAGTCGTCAATAAGTGAAAAGTGTCTTTAAGGCAGCTGTTTTCAATTTAGCCATTGCACCTTTTAAACTCTTCCAGATAAGGTAACAAGCAGCGCAGACAGAGTGCCCAGAGCCAAGTGCTAAGATAAATTATTGGGGGTGCTGAGTATGTTGGTAATGACTGGTGATTGTGACTGCTCAGTGCTGAGGGGTCTGGTAAGCAGACTGAACTCACAGAGAACGGCCAGGCCTGTACTGCTCATCAATAGATCTCCCTCACTGCCAGCCCTTCACAGTGGCTCACTCGGTGGTGGTTTTAGCACGGCAGTGATGGCTAGAGGGTGAAACCATAATGTATCCACGATAATGGCTGCAGATCGTTATTTGATTACTGTGATGACTGGAACAGCTCGTTAGTTTGATTCCTGCTTCACATCTAAGAGCATCCAAGGAAGTGGCATTTTGAGTCATTGGAGAAGTATTAGATTTGTGAACTGTAGGACGGAAGCTGACCTGTAAAACATATTATGTGGGTAACACAGAAAGCAATCAATGACAAATGTGTCCCTAAACACTTTCTCCTGTTCCCCAAAACCTTCCCCTCGTGTTGTCATGTACAAAATTCTTACCACATGAATTACTTCCTGGCCATGTAAGGGAATCTATTGAGTCTTGCATAATAAACAATGTGGAATTTATAGATTCATGTACAGATAAATTGATGTTGTACTGAAGGATGCTGGTGTCACGTGCGTACCGCATCAGTTGGCCAGCATTCAGTAGATGGGTGTGGTTGAGAGGACGCAGTGATGAATGGAGATTGCACAAGAGTTCCAGCTCTTCACCTCAGGCTGAGAGCATCTCCAACCACATAGTAGAGCTACTGCATCTGGGGGCAATCAGCCACCACTTTCTCCCCTCATTCTTGCTGGAAGTTGCACGATTTTGTTTGTTTTGTGTCAGTGAGAAGAGATGTGTCCTGTGAGAAATGTCTGCTGGTTGTGTTGCCTGACCCGCCAGAAATGATGGCTGTGCCAGAGGACTGACCAATAGGGGATCTGCACTTGAGGCTGTTAAGATCGATGACTTTTGAGTCTGGAGTTGTAATGAAGATCAGAGATGGGTAATGGACCTGTCCATAAGATCACCCCTATTCTTGTTCATTCTACTCAGAAGATGATCTTTGTCAATAAACTGTGATCAGAACAAGGCAAAAGCAAGCTAGCTGCGGCTTGCTCAAATACACAACTATGTTCAATCGATATGAAGGTAAACTGCAAAGTGTCTTCGATCAGTCACAGCTCATTGTTTTCGTCGCATGGCATTAGATGTAACGCCTTTTCTCGCAGGCCCACAGGAAGAGCACACATAAATCAATGGGCAGTTGGAGATGTTGGCAGGATAGGGTGAATTTAAGGGGACTTTGACTGGGATGGATATGTGACTAGATAGACACAATTTAATACAACTTTTGCTATTGATAGATTTTTGGGAACACAGGAATTGACTTGAAAGAATGCATGGCAGGAAGCAGTGCTCATTACTTTCTCTTTCTGGGTTGAGGTTGTTAAAAGCTGATCATTCTACCTTGGCTATTCAATAGAAACTTGGATTTGTTTTGTAGGCCAGCTGAGATTTGAGGGTATGAGGGACAGAAGTAGTGTTCATTGGCATTTCATGGCCGTGAACCCCTGCTTTATGGTCTGCTGGGGACTGAATTGTTCAGACATTTTCCAGGGGTGCTTTTGTATTTCTTGATACATGGACGTTATGGAAGCCTGAGGAATAATCCTCTCTCAAGCTCTCCCGCTGTTAATTCCGCAGATTAAGCTGATTATACTTGATTTTTAGGGAGATTAATTTGGCAGTGGTAAGCTGTTGTGTCCTGGATGACATTTGAATTCTATCATGCCAAAGTGACAGCTTGTCTCACTCAGAACAAGACCCTGTTACTGATTTACGAAAGCGATTGATTTTATTGTGATAAAATGTCGTAATGAAACAGCCTCCCATGGACACAATTTCTCACTGAAGATTGCTCCAGCTGTGCACCCAGTTTTTCGCCTATTTCTCTGCAGCCATCTCATAAAACTTTTAATCTCCTTGTTTTTATGGGACAGTTTTATGAGTTAAAATTCCTACAATCTTTAAAACACACAATTCATTCAAAACTTAAGAAGATTAAACGTGATTTTCTTGAGATTGTTTTTGTAATTTCCAGTCTTTCTCGCAAATGTGAGCAGTTTAAAGTTGTTATGTATTCATGTGTGTTTTAACATCTTGTGAATTGTTGAGGGAAACTGTGTCACTGTTGGGCCTTTTTGAGGGAATGAATTCAATGAAAAGGTCAATTTTTAGCAAGGATGTTGAACATGTTGTCTGTGATTGCAGATAGTTCAGATTCAGTGTCCATGCATGCAACATGGTGGTCTATCAAGTTTCTATTCCACCTTCACACTAGATGGGTTTGGGATGTACTTCGGGCAAATGCAAGCGCAGGGGATTAAAAAGCTCAGGATTAAAACTTGAGCTTATCTTACTTGTGGTATAACTGGAGGGTAACTGACTGATGTCTGTCAGACTATACTCTGGGGCTCTAAATTATTAGATGAGAAAGGAAATAGTGTGAAGTAAGACTGATGTCCACCTGACAATTACCTGCCCAAGGTGAGGCATAGAGTTATGTACATGTATTATGTCTGCTCCCTAATTATCCTGGGGGGACAAATAGGCATTGACCAAGCATCTCTCCCAGTCTGGAACCTACAATTACCTGGAGTCGCAGTCAGTCAGATCAGCAGGGGTTATCCAAGACTTTCAATAGCTTTGTATCATGGACATGAAGAGGGGTTTAACCTGTTTTCCAATGAGCCTGGGGCAGTTAGATTGGCCACAGGTGGGTATACCCTATTGTGAGATGAGCTCTGACTTGTAGATAGTGAAGCCCTATCCCACCCCCTACCCCTAGCCCAGTTTTATTTGAGCATAGAGGACAATTAAGATTCTCTCCACAAACTGGTAACAGCTATTAAAACTGTGTTAATGAATTTGGTGTTTAGTGTTTCCATTGATAATGCAGTCCATTTACATGTAGCTATAACATTAGAGTTACTTTATCACAAGTTATATATCTCTTTGTAGCTTGACTTTCGGAGGTAATTAAGTTTTTTTTCCCAACAAATTAAATTTTACAAATTTATCCCATGCTCACATTATCATTTTGTGATGTAATTAATTGCAGTACACTGTAACTTTAATGACGAGGTTGTTTGGTCATGTTTGTGCTTGACATCTTGATATGGATATAACAGCTGCATAAGTAATAGCATTATAAAACAGTGTAATTACTGTGTACAATTTTATCAGTATTACACTGGTAGTGAGATTGCATTGATGTGGATGGGAAGTATTCCCCTGTTGTAGATGAGCAAACAAACACGTTTCTTAAGACATTGGGATATTCCAGCCGTGGAGGGAGGAATTCCTGGTATGGTTTACTTACGGAGCAGATTCCCGTAACTCTCTTGCCAGCCAGTACGCACGTGTACGCAGATCACCAGATTCTGCTGCTATTATTTTCTCACATTCCCAGACGACAGAAAGTTCTTCTGTCTGAACAGCCATCATATAGCAACCTTACCTGTTTGTCCAAATGATGAATTGTTGGTGAAGTGTTGCATTCTGGTACAACATCAACTGTATGTGTACATTCACATGTAGAATTGCAGCCCGCTTGTTTCGCCTCTGTGGTGTGTTTAATCGTACATATGTATGAGCCGAGCTTCTCCAACATCTCCTACGTCTCACAACAAATCTACTGCCCCACAATGATTAGGCCAGTGGAAACACATGTAAATATACCTGGTGACACTTTATTCCATCATAAAAGTGAATGAAATGGTTGTACATATAACTCTTGACACTTTGAGAAATACTTTAATTAAAATAAGTTCACAAATGTAAAATAAGTGATGCTTAAAATACTTTGTATTGATATGGATCTTCAGTGCAATTCTCATCAGTACACATCAGGTATGGTGTATATGTTCATATTAGCTCATTGTTGGTACACTGGCTGATAACTGAGTCATCCTTTGAAAGACACTTTTTGTAATAATTTTTGACATTTAGAAAATGCGAGCATCATAAATGAAAGAGCTTACATCTGTAAAAATACCAGCCAGTTTGGACCATTTCAACCTGTTTCCCTTTTTCTTGCCATGTTTGCAAAGTTTGTACATGTGCCACACAATGGAATTCCTATAGGACTGTAGAAGGACATACCTGTATTGAGGTGCTATATATGTTTCACAACCCTCTCTCACCCAGGGTATTGCATTTACATTGTGTGTACATGTAACCTTCTTGTACATGATGGTATAGGTTAAGTTGTGGTGGGGTAGGGGGTCTGCTCTGCGTCTGAGGTTTCTTCTACTCACCCAGGCACTGGACATGATATGTACTGCAGGTTGGAATGGCTAACCTTTGAGCAGAATGGATGTGGCTGCTGTTTGTTATCACAGTCATGTGTGCTAATGAATCACTATTTGTGCAAACATGATTATCCTTGTGTTTTCCTCATTTCTGCTAAGTTAGGTGGTCTGCTGTCTGACACAGTGGCCAGGTTTCTGTCAGGGCGGCCATCTTGGTGGATGATGAGGAAGATGGTCTATATCTACCTCATTGGTCAGCCACTCACAACTATGGTATCTACCTGAGAAGAAAGATGCTGCTGATTACCTCTAATTACTCCTAACATTCATTAGTTAGACTGTCTGGTAATGACTCTCTATATTTGTCAGATTAGCTTTGATGTAGTCTATCTCTGTCAACACACATGTAACTGTACCAATCTAATGATCCATATATTTGCATTACTCAAATCTCTGTCTTCCAAGAAGGTAACCTAATATTCAACCAGCAGATATAAACAACACTGTTAACCTTAATAAAGGACAAGACATTTTTTATGTCCTTCATCAAAGGTTGGAGGAGTCTTTTGAACTTCCATTGTTTGGCTTATTTTCTGCTGTGACATGTAAAATAGACAGGCTCATTGAAGGACAGGGAAGGTACTTTATGAATATGAGTGTAAGGTATGAACTAAATTTTGGCCCAGAGGCATTAGGCATTATTTGTCCGCTCAAGCGTTTTCACAGCATGTGAGCTAGCTGTGCCTTTTCATTGCCACAACTATAAAGACAGCTATAAAGGTTTCCTCTCTCAGTTTAGCATTTGACACCAATTCATGCTTGGCTTCGCACTTGCTAGACAGTTATAATCAAACTACGAAACAAACTTTCTGTCTGTTGTTTGGCACCCAGCCTTTCATCTGGCTGTTAAGGGCAGATTTAGTGGTCTGTGTGCCCTATGGTTATTAGCCTCAGGCCAACACTCCCTCCAATTTATCATGTCATATACATCTCAGAGCCAAACTCACTCATCCTTAAGGCCCCAATACGTATTTGCCTTTGCAAAAGTCTTTCCTTTATAGGTATTTGAATGGGGGAAAGTGGGCCAAGTTTTGAATCTTTGCATGGACAGTCTTTTGTGAAATAAATATATCATTTGATCTTAAGCACACCTCTCCTCAATTGAGAGAGTAAGGAGATGGTATTGGGTAGAGCACGGAGCTGTTGACATGGCCTACCTGTTAACAAAAGTCACCGTGCATTTGCATCTCCTTCCCACTCAGGCCTGCATGTGGGCTAACACACAACAACTTCATATCAGTAGTTCAATATCTGTTTAGGTCTTAACGCATTCAATGTTAGGTTGAATTAACTCACCTACAAATATACATTCTCAATGCATGTGGTCTGCTTGATTCATGGACTATATTTAACAACAAAAACCCAATCAATTAATTACTGCTTGCAGAGATAATTCCTTACAAGATTTAGTTTCTGTTTAGTTTTATCTAAACACTTGGCTGTCTACATAAGCACACGCAGATGTAAACACACTCCAGCTTGCATGGAACAGCAGCTGTCTGTGAAGTTAACACAATGTTGAACTCTTGTTGAGTTCTGCAGATTGACCGTCAATATTTGGCATGCTGTTAATAACTCTGAAACATTCAGGACAAGTGTTGAACTACATGGATGTTATTTCCTGCCTCTTGGATTATCCAACACAGCAAAGGCTAGGTTTTAAGGACCATAGCTGGTGTGTCTAATGGTATACAGGATTTATGTTAACTACACAGATATATTATCTAATCTGGTCAAGATTCCCCGATCATGTGTCTGTATCTTTACACTAGCCAGAAAAGCCCTTACTTCTGCACACTTAGGCCTAGCTTCTGCACATGTTGTGCAACTTTAGAATCTCTCCTCAGAGCTTTGTTTAAGTTCAGGATAAGCTGTGTAATTAAGAACACTTGTTGGACATGACAAGGAGAAGTAATTGTTTCCTGTACTTGGTCCAGGAAGAATGCAGAAGGCATCTCTCTCAGAAGTGTTAGTGTGTAATGGATCCATCACATGGCACAGCGTTATTCCTGCATTCAGCTTCTGCCTTTTGTTGTTTTCTGGGGGTGTTACCTATCACATTCACCCGACTACACCCAGCATTCATGCTCGTTTATTTTACAACTTAGTACCACCACTACGAGTTCTCATCTTTTTTTTGGCCTGCCACATTTTTGCTCTCCCTGAACTGAATGTCTTTACTGTCATTGGTGTAAACTGGAAATTTTAAAAGCCAGGTTAAGACTAAAAGCTTACATGCACAAAGGGATGCTTGGCAAATGGTTCCTGGCAACATGAAAAATTAACAAGCCCTGGAATTCCCTTGTAGTAGAAAAAGTAGTAAGTTAATTAGTTATTTGCATAGCTTATTGAATATGTAGAGTATTTTGTGGGAAGGTTATGAATTGCAAACAGCAGACACGTTGGCGTCGGAGGAACCCTTGTCTGGCGGTCGACTGACATCTCCGATTTTGTGGATTGTCTTCAGGATGAGGCAAACTCTTTCAGTGAACAGATAGAATAGCAAGAGTTTTTCAACACCAAGAACAATTTGGAATGGGGCCATTTGGGCTTTATCTGCCCTATTATCACTACAGGTTGAAGTGCTCTGTGTTTTGACAGCAGAACATTCACAGTAAAGGGCCTGACATAGAAGCTACCTGCTGTAAACATCCAGGCTGCAGCCACTCAGCCATCACCACATATGGACCATCTGAGGGTGGGGGAATGCACACTTAAACAAGCCCACTACTGGTCAGACTAGCTATATACTGTACATGTACCAGAGTCAACAGGCAATGGGGTAGGGGGGGGATAGTTTGGTCTGGAGGGAGAGACTGATCAGCTCCTCTTGTCAACTTCAGGCAACATGTCAGCCAAAACATACACGATTACATAAAAACAAACAAACAAAAAATAACAATCTCAAAAGTAAACATATGGTAGACACGTTGCCAAGCTGGCTGGATGCTTGTGCATGTAGTTATAGCACATTGCAAAAACATATCCTACTAAATTCTATGAACCACTGAGCCAGTAAATTCTTCGCAACATCAGGCTTGGGAAATGTGTGTTTTCATGTGAAATTTCATGTATATACATGTATATGTACATATGTACAAGACACTTCCAGGGATTTGAAGCGTAGCATTTCAGCCCCAAGTGCATTGTAATGAGTCATGAAGCTCAGATCAGGCACTGAGAAGCACTAACATAGCAGGCTTCTAGACTCCCAGTAAAACTTTACATACATGTAGCTTGAAAAACTACTTGTGTCTTTACCACTGGTGTTGTGACTTTTAAAAACATTAAGTATCAATCACTGTGTAAACAGTACATTTATGCGTAATTGTGTGATGTCCATGTACATGCTTGACTCTTCTGGTATTCCATACATTCTGTACATATATTTCACAGAAAGCCGATCTACAGAGTTAACAAGGATGTGTTATCACTGGAGTGGTCAGCTAGTTCCCTGCCTCATAACTCAGCACTGTTAGTTTTATTCCAAACTTTTGCCCATACTCTGGGTCAGCTCCTATCTTTTGCTTGTGTGCTCAGGTTTCTCCTTTGAGCATGGAAACTAAACATTCAGATTTGTAGTAGCAGGACTTTGCCCTGGGTTGGTACATGTTGGAGTGCAAAGTGTGGACCTAATGATCAGTGTTTTAGATGCTTACCTTGTTGGTTTGTTTCATTTAGGTCATGAACATGGGTATATGCATGTACATGTAAAAATGTAAGAATTGGTAGCTTAAAATCAAGGTAATTAGGCCGGGCTTATACATGTAGCAGGGCCAGAGATTCAGAGATAACCCTGGTTCCAATGCCCTGTACAAACTGCTCACAGTGCTGACTTCAGGCAGCTTCCCCACATCTCACCCCAGTATTTAACTTGGTCTCTAAATGCCAAGATGAGTGATTATGGCACTTATTCTTCATAGCTCTCTGCCTGCTAAGGAGGTTGCTAAAATTGCCATAGTGGCAGGCGGAGTGAAAGCACCCCCAGATGAGCAGTTACTGGTGTGTAATTTAAATGACAGACAGAGTCTAATCTGTATAGTTAAGATGTGTAATTACATACAACAAATTTAGCGTTACACTGGCTGTGCTTTAAGTATTCAGACTGTGAGGTAAATGTGCTGGGATTATTGGGGTTTGTTTTCTAGGTTTGTGCCAGAGGCACAACATTTTATTTCCTCATGCAGCACAGAAGCTGTGTTCATATTAAAGCTTATCAAAGGACATGTAACATTGTCATATAGATGTATGTGAATTTATATATTTATTGTCAAGGGCCATTTCAAGCAGTTAATTGCGACAGCTGATATTTTTATTATTAATTTTGTTTAACACTCTTAAATGGAAAAAGAATGTGCGAATTGGAGCCCCGCTGGAAAAATAAATTTGTCATCTTTTTCCATTTTAAAACATGCTTTAAATGGCTTCATACCAGACCTCATTGCAGACTATGAGACATATGGAGGTTCAGTGCAGGTGTATACATACATACATGTATGCATTGGGCGTTCATGGTGGGAAAATTAATTCCATTTTCTTATCAGCTGATAATGACACTTTGGCTTTGATTAGTAAAACGTGCATACATGTTCACATTCAGGGTTATTGTATATTGCTATCAAGCTTGTAATTAATGTTACAGTAGATGGCTGTTACTGGATACTCACATGTTCAATGCATTTCCAAACAGTTCGTTTCAGCTGATAAGCCATCCTATTGCTGATCATAGTATTGTTTCAATAAAGAAATCAGAAGTATTCATTTCCTGAATTCTGTTACGAAAATAAGTTTGCACCTGAATATGTTTTGTTATTAATAGTGTGTACGTCACGTCAAGTATATCCTGACTGGTAATAAGACTTCATGAGTGAGATATGAGTTGACAGCAGATGTACAGGGGGTGGTGGAGGGGCTTTGTTATTTACATTAATGTCTACACCTGAATCTTATCTCAGGTGGAAGATTAGCCTGATAACAGTCTCAACTATTATGTTCTCAAACATGCAGACCTTAGTGGGAGTGAAATTTATAGTTACCAATAATGACAGTAAATTTCATGAAGCTGAACAGCACTTATGAGTGGATAATCTCATGGGGTGTCCATTGAAGAAGGTTTATTCTTATTGCAGAACTAATATCCTCTCTCAACTCATAAATTTATAACACCATAATAAAGGCGATATTTTAAATATGAGTTTTATGCACGGGATTAGTGCGTGGGGCCGACCACTTTATTAGTCTGCCATAGAAATTCTGACAGGCTTTCATTTAATACCGTAAAGTCTCTAATAACCAATATCAATCACAGGAATTTTCTTGTAAATGTTGAAATTTTAAACTCACTTCAGACTTTTGATCAGGTGTGTGTAGACTGTTGGTCAGGTGTGTGTAGACTGTTGGTCAGGCATGTGTAGACTGTTGATCAGGCATGTGTAGACTGTTGGTCAGGTGTGTGTAGACTGTTGGTCAGGTGTGTGTAGACTGTTGGTCAGGCATGTGTAGACTGTTGGTCAGGTGTGTGTAGACTGTAGATATGTGTGTTCCTTTATTGGATACATATCTATGTACAAACATGAGTGGTTGGTACAGTAATAGATGTCTGCTATGGTAATAGTGTGTTTGAACTGGAGGTATGGCTTTATTTCTCTTTAATTTGATAGGAATGATTTATTGTTGTTCAAATGTGTCCAGCTTATCATGTGTGAATAGTAGCTTGAGTTTAATTTCATTAAGTTGTGGTAGCCTGAGGTTTTGTGTACAGGAGTGAGGGAGCTAGGGTACATGCACATGTATGGTCATACCTGTGGCTCATAGCCCGGGGGTAGCCAGCTGCTTCATAGTCCCCACCTCATCAGGGGCCAGGAAGAAAAACAGTGCTGTATAGTTCCTGTGCACAACTAAAACAGCTGTTTATGTGTTAATATAAACTCTTTATCTGACTTCAACACAAAAAAATATTTAAAAAATTCAGATACAGTCTGTTTTTGTTTGGCTCTTATAGTAGTTTATAGGTCCTATATCCTGCTATAGACAGGAGGTTGATCCTCTGGCACAAGTCATTAACTGTATGAATAATGTCATAGTTTGCATGTTTTGCTTCTCACACACAAACTGTAAAAACTACACAAGTGACAGTAACACTACATAAGGTGGGATTTCTGCTAACATAGTGGGTATCTTCATATCATACATTTGTCCTATATGTGCGATATCGTACAAGTAGGCTACGGCATCTTTGTGAAAGTGGCCCCTGATGTACTAGTGACGCCTGATGTACTAGTGACTCCTGATGTACTAGCGATGTATGATGTACTAGTGGCCCCTGATGTACTAGCGATGTCTGATGTACTAGTGGACCCTGATGTACTAGCGACGTATGATGTACTAGTGACGCCTGATGTACTAGTGGCCCCTGATGTTCTAACGACGTATGATGTACTAGTGGACCCTGATGTACTAGCGACGTCTGATGTACTAGTGACTCCTGATGTACTAGTGGCCCCTGATGTACTAGTGACGTCTGATGTACTAGTGGCCCCTGATGTACTAGCGACGTATGATGTACTTGTGACTCCTGATGTACTAGTGGCCCCTGATGTACTAGCGACGTCTGATGTACTAGTGACTCCTGATGTACCAGTGGATCCTGATGTACTAGTGACATCTGATGTACTAGTGGTCCCTGATGTACTAGCGACGTATGATGTACTAGTGACAACTGATGTACTAGTGGAACCTGATGTACTAGTGATGTCTGATGTACTAGTGACAACTGATGTACTTGTGACACCCCATGTAGTAAGGATTTAATTCCATTGATTGGGTGGGTGGATATTGTAATTGATTGATCAAACTGTAACTGTGAGGATGTGTGACCTGTGTGATAGATATGCATGGAAAACACGATCACATAGATAGAATAGATAATACAGTAATTGGTTTGTAAATTACACTTAATTGCTTGTACTGTCTGTCATTTGAACACAGGTAATGTGCATATACATGTAAAAGTACTTTTAGGGTTTATATATATATATATATGTATGTATATATGTATATATAGTACATGTAACTGTATGCATGATTACGAGAACTTAGATAGTTTGATGTAGATATTTATTTAATGAGTGTTTTACGCTGTCCTCGAGAACAGTGGTAAGGTTCTTGGGTGGAGGAAACTGGAGTTATCAGAGTAAACCACAGTCCTTCTGAAGAATTGACTGTATTGACTCAGCTCTCTGCAAATACGCCTGTTGTTGTCCACTGTTAAGCTGTACATTCTTACTCAAGATGATTTATCCTTCCTCAGATTTAGATTCTGCTGAGAGTTCTAGGCCTCGTCGTTTTTAAAGTGGACAGATTACGGCTAGCAAGTGTAAATTAGCACAGGCCTGAATCAATAGGTACAATGGCTTGTGTAAAGCCCGTTTATTTCCTCTACTACATCATGGAATTACCACAGCCAAGCCAGTCATTCAGCAAACTGTGGTCTGATCAGCAGACCAATGTCCAGCTACGGACAGCAAATAACTCGCGGAGAAGTAAACCAAGCTAATAAACACTCGTTCAATGACTCCAGCCTCGTTAAGGCAAACTGGCAAATCTTTTCAAAATAAAAAGGAGAGTTAAGAGCACATAAGGGCTGAAAGTCTCACGGATATTGTTAACATCACAGGTGAATGGGTTTTGTTGTGGTTACAAGGTAGACGACAAAGCAGAGGCCTGATGTACTGTGCACAGGTAGATTGATTACAGGTATTGTTAGGTTGAGGGATGTGGGTGTGATTTAGAGATGGGCATGATTTCCACCCAAAGTGAAAAAAGGCGTTATTATACTGGTATGACAGAGTCAGGAAATCCACTTTGATGGTCAGTGGAGAGGGTGACAGCTGTATGGTCAGTGCCTCTGAATAACTGGACAAGGGGTCAGCTTATAAGGCCACAGCCACTCCTACATTTATTACACACAACTGATCTTATACATGTACATGGAACCCTGAAATCTTCTGAGGGTAAAGTGCAAGTTGTCTGTATACCTGTTATGACACTATGGTGTAAGGTTAAGTTGGGAGTTCCCACCCATATACAATGAACACCCAATCACCCATGTAATGAGACAGCTGATGTACTGTGGGAACACCACTACATGCTGGCGTAGTCAGGCCATGTGGCTTTAATCGGCCATGCACAAATATTATATTTTACAGGGTTATCTACATTTTTATCACATTGGCCGAGACCTTTGAGACCTTCAATCAAACCTTAATATTTGTTGATTTAAGGATTCCATCTGGGATTTGAGAGTTGCCGAGGCTGATGAAGCAGACAGCCAGTATGACGTATACTATAAATCACAGAGTTGTCGATGCAATCAGGTGTGGATTAGTCAGAAGACGGATTTGTTTAAGGCAGGCAATGACTTGTTGTTTGATGTAGACAACATGTATGACCAATCAGATGTACACACAGGACACTATGCACAAACAACTAATCCTCCCTACTGTATCTGATTTCAGATTTTCCAGCTAAAATGCATGATGCATCAGTGATGATGATTTGAGTATGGATCTTACTTCAACATCAATTCCTTAGAATTTAAATGTCAACTCAGTCATTTGTTTGTCATATGCTGACAATGGTTACATGCAAATTTACATTTAAACTGCTGTAGTTTGCATGTTGATGTGTACATGTTAAATCAGTTAATTGAGGAAGACATTTGTAAGCCTATAAAATTACCCTTGTTCATTGAATTGCTGGTATCCTCAGATTCCTCAGATATCTGTTTGTGCACAGGTTATGGTGTGCATGTGGCTGTGCTCTATGATAAACATCCATGTATGCAGCCCAATGATAACCAAGACGCCATGTATACATGTACATGAAAAATTACCATGCACATAGAGCTTTTTGAAAATGGAAATGTACAAGATAAGCCTTAAATACAATAATAGCAGTAAATTTGTATCTGTTTACAGAAATATTTAGCTGTGTAAACATTAGCTGTCCAAAAGTGACATACTGATTTCATGGAGATTTAAGGCTTTCTTTTCCATTTATCTACAAAAGACACATTTAGAATGGCAATTAAATGAAATGCTAGCAGTGTGTTTTTAGTAGAATCAGTACAGGACATGTAGTATCAAGTGCTTGAGAGACTTATTGCTGATATAGATGTATTTTGTCTTGTCTTACTGTACACAACTGCTGAGAACAACACTTGTTCCCAGATCCTACTGCTGAGTCTATAGTTCCTTCCTTGTGGACAAAGATCAACGAACGCATCTAGCACAGGACTGTCCTAGTCAAACATTGGGGCACAGCTAGGCCTGTGCTGTAGATAATGATCCCCTGTGTTGGAATGGGTGTGGAGGGGCAGAATGGTGAAAGCTCTGCAGGGACAGGTGATCTGAGGGTATAAGACAGCTAGTGTTTTATCTCATTGATTGGCTCTGTCTTTTGTAAAGTGCCGTGGAAAAGCACAATCAATAGAAGCCCCTCTATTTATTAAACGCTTGACTGGATTCCTAGCTTTGGTCCAACATGGTTGTCCAACTTGGAAGGAAATTCATCCAAATTGAAATATGTCCGATAATGTTACTTGTAGAAAAAAAGTCTCGCTACATAACCTTGTTGTCAGCATTGATTTGGGGGAGTGGCTGAGAGACTTGGGAACTCGGATATGTCTCTCCCTCTGGTAGTCTGCCTCTTTAGAATCATCTTTAAGGCTTCCGTCAGAAAGAGTTTTCCCCTTGATGTTTAATCTCTCCTCTTGTATTTTAAAACAATACATGCATATTTGCTGCTCTGCTGAGAATAATGATTGCATCATTACACTTTGTGTAAGAGTCAAAGAGTACCCTAATAACATGCTGATGTACATGTAGCGATGGCTTACAAAACCTTGTGTATGTATTGTGTGCTCAGAGATTTCCTGTCAACACAGCTATTCTCTAAGGGATTCTCTCTTTCTTTATTACATAAGTACTCCAACTGATGCTGAAGTGAGGGAAAGCCAATTTTGTGAGGTCACAAGATGATGATTGCAAATGCTGTTCAGGGCTAATGCGTAACTACTTCAGGAAGAGCGTGCTGAAAGTAGCAGTGATGACAGATCAGTTTTTTTGAAATGGAGACATTTCGTTTTAAAGTCGACCAGCTAATGCCGACATTGCTGCAATCAGAGATTTCCATTATCACTACTCTAAAGTATTACAGCTGAGAATTTTTTTCTTGCTTTCTTTTTTTTTTTAAATAAATTTTTTCCCTATCTCTGTGTATTAAGTATTGTACAGTATTTGTTCAGGAGTTCAGGAGCAGATATGGGCTAGGTTAAGAGACATGCCCTCATGTTGATAATGATTGTTTTGTATGTGACAGCCTGTGTAGTTTACAACAAGTAGACATTTAGCATGGCAGCTGACATGATTTTGATGCAGAGATGTTAGAAGTTAAAAAAGTAGATAGCAGGAAAAATAGTTTGTATTGAAGCACTATGTTGACCTTAACAACGATGGTAGTGAAAGAAAAATTATTTGTTCAAAAAGGTAATTTACACTGGTAGGAAGTGGCAATGACTTAGTTTAGCTTTGAGGATGCATCTGGGATAACATTTATTAATAGTGACAGGGGTGGGGATTTGTTAGTGTGAGGGAGTGTTGGCAGGTATCTGACCACCCCAGAGCAGTTCTGTGCCTCCAGGGGGCAGCTGCGGGTGGGGTAAAGGCTGTAATCACAGGAACTGTTACAGTTACCCGAAGCAGGTACGCTGTGGATATGTTCCACTTAAGTCATATGTGAAAAAGATTTATTTTATAGGGTTGCTACATGCAGCTCACAAACGTGCAGCTCAACAAATATTGCCATGTATGTGTCCGTGATGTAGACATACACGTACTAATCTGTACTGCATTTTAATGGGGATTTAGTTGTGATAATCATATTTCTAGTCTTTTCTCAAATTACATGTACCGGTACAGTACTTGGTTCACTTAATTTTTAATTTAAAAAATTTAATTTAATTGCCAAGGAGAACGCAATAATATTCGTGGTTAGTTAATGAATTGATCACTCCATGTTCATTTGGCCACATGCCCCATGTCTCGTCCTCAAATGACACGCCCCTCTACCACCTGTGACTACACTCACAAACACACAGTTCGTAATATCCACTGATTTCCATTGTCTACCGATAGCCCTCATTATACCTTACCAATTGTCCTACTCCTGTAAATATTTTGTCATCGGTTACCCATGTGCCACATTTTGTGTTATTTGTTTAGGCTCATACACATGTATGTCATATCACATTTATATGGTAAACAAAGATAGTAATTGGCATGTTTTAGCAACAATAGCAAGGCCATTCAACTGACTCTTCACTGTGGTTAATGCTATCAGTTGTTCTGGTGTACACCAGTAAAATGCTTAGGACATGTATGTTTGTTCACATGCCCAGAGGCCAATCATCCTAAAGCAAATAAAGTTTGAGATGTGCTCAGAAGGAAGTGAGAATAGACTAATGTACATGAACATCAGTCATATCTACTGACATGTATTTGTCAGTCTGATATGATATGATAGTTTTTGATTTCAAGTCAAGCGTCTGGGTGTTCCAAGAAAGAAATACAGTGTGGCCATACTGACTAAACTGCCGGTTCTTGAAGCTCTCTTAACATGGACACGCATGTGTATTTTGAAATACACATAAAAATAAATGCAATATGCCACAAAATCTATATGTATATGGATAAGTGCAGTACTTACATATGAAAGGGCTGAAGTGACTTTGGGAGGAAAAATTTAGAGAGATATCGGTGTAATACTTTATCCTTGCACTGTCATGTACCAGGATTTTCACTCTTTCAGAACCATATTAGCCATGGCATACATTATCATGGTAGCAAAACGAAGGTAGTCATTAATGCCTCATTAACCAAGTTTGGTGCCCAAGTGAAAATCAGTTGATGGGTGAGGTACTTTTATCCACAAGGTCAAGGGTTAAGATCTGGATAAGAGATGAAATACCCCTAATCAGACTGATGGAGTTAACAGCGTGCATTTAGCCTGATTCTGAATGGACTTAGTCCTACAATCTCTGTTTGCTGTCTATGCCCAAAAGGTGTGGCCACGCTATAGGACTGTCAGTGATGAACTGGTACATGTAACGATATAAAGTATACTTGTTTAACCTTAATTGATGTTTATATTCTTAAAATGGGTGTTGATGTTGTGATATTGGTTAATATTATGTCTATGCCTTATTGAAAGGCATGGTAAATCAGTTCTGTATATTGTTGGTCATGTTTGTGTGTGTTTTATTCACTTTAGAAATGCAATTCCCTGGCACATGGTGTTGTACCCATTTACATGTTCATGTATTTTGGTGAAAAGTTTACAATAAGGAAACTGTTAGATTTAATTAAATGTATTTATGAGGTGTTCTCAGCTTGTCTTGACTGGAATGCCAAATTTGGGGGCCACAGAGAATTTCAGTTTTTGTGCATCTTACTTTACTTTTATGTCCAGTCATAGGTCAATGCCGTTTATCACAAGAGCTGGTAGGTGGACAGACATAACTAGGTCAGTTTATAAAGTTTAAGCCAGCTGCAATAATGCGACTGATAGGGTGAAGTTAATGTTGATGAATGTGACAGGTTTGAACAGTGATCATTGATCCAGGCCAGTCCTAAGCTGTTAACAGTTTACAGCTATCCAAGCTGAGGGATTGCAGGCCCCAACCCCCACTCTGATACCAGCCTTCAAACTTTACACATTAAAAGCTCTTCAGTGGCTGGTAAACTGTTTTGAATCAGCCTTCCGGGTCCCAATTGCCTCTTTTATATAACCTGTCCTGGTGCGGGCCATTACTTTCTGAGCTAGGGTACATCTGGTCGTCCCCTCTCCCCTAGCTCCACCACCCCCCAGCCCGGGTTTGCTACACAACTTTCAACGGACACTGATCAATACTTCTCAACTAGCTGATACTTGTGTTCCAATGTTTGGGAGACTTTGCTTATTTCTGTCCCCTGTAATATGGAATAATGGCCTTAACTCAGTTACCCTCAAGTCCGATTACTTCCCCGGCCATATCTATCAAGTGATTAGATTAAAAACCTGCCACAAAGTGCATCTCTGTGTACTGGTTTAAGTTTGCCTGCGTCTTCAGCCTTTGCCTGAGTTCAGGAGGCCTCACCCTGGCACAGACTAAGACAGATGGGTTGTTTTGGACATTTGTGTACAGAATCTGAGGATGTAGATGGGTAGAGGGAAGTTAAGGATGCAGATTATAGCCTGTCTTGTATACCCTTCTGATAAATGTACTTTCTTGTAGATTTAAGTTGGCCAGGACTTCCAGCTATCTACTCATCCTTCCTGCTTTTATTTTAAACAACTACAGATAAATAAGGGGATGAGAACTGCTTTTCTTTTCACCTGTACTTTTACCCATAAAATATATATGGTAGATATATGTGGGTTTTTACAAACAAGTGTTTGTTCGTTAGTCTCATGTTTATAGACTGGATCTTTTCATGGCCTTGGCTGTTGAATGTGACCAATTTCTTGAGTCCTCAAATCGTGTAGCTTTGTTCTTGCTTTGAAGAATTTGCACACATATATTCCTGATTCTGTCATTGATCATTTGTTTTTGTGAACCACTGAACTTATGTGCATATACAGATATGTACAGTACTTGTGTAATTTTTATTGATTATTTTAAGTAATTCATTGATACATGACTATTTTATGCACTAGTAGTAGACTTGAAACTTTACTTGATGGTTGTATAAAGTGCATGTTTTTAAATATGCATTAATGACATGTACACATGCACATGTGTGGGTGATACAGTTAAGTATCGAGATCAGCAGCTGACAAGGGAATTCCCCTCATAGCTGACCTTTTATTGGATGATCAAAGAGTGTGAGTATTTAGACATATTTTATTTATGGAATCAGCACCCAAATCGAAGTTATTATCCATTAATATCTCGTTTGCACAGCTATAATGAAAAGCATTCAGGCCAAGACGTGGCTGAGCACATAACCGTGACTTGTTTGGCTGTGAAGAGTTGAATTGGATGCATGCCCAGAGTGTGCTTCTTAAAAGGATATCACCACAAGGCGTACACACATGTGCATGTACTATTTGTGCTTGTGGAAAACATCTGATTAATGTGTTCTGACCATGGTAAGGGGCAATTTTGATCAGACCATGAATCAGGATGTTGCGAAGATTTATCAGAATATTGGACAAAGCTCCCTGAAGTCCTCTTGCATCTTTCTACATGTACTTCAGAACTGTCTTTATTGGGCCCTCAATAACCAAGCCCTCTCCACTGGCCAGATGGACAAAGGGAATCTCTTAATGGTCAGTCTTGACCATGCCTGGCCAGACCTTCACAATAGGCTATACAAGTTAATTGTTGTTAGGAATTTGGTTTCTTTGTTGCGTGACTCATGAAACTGATGTTGCGGCATGAATTTACTCTGAGATTTTCCCAGATTGCTGGTATCAGACCTTTTGTTAATGTGGGCAGCCATATTGTCATGTTCTGACACAGTTTGTGGATTGGTATGACATTTAGTTCAATCTGTACGTGTCAGAGCATGGCATTGTCAGGTGCTGGCCCATACCATCCTCCATTCCCCCGAAATGAATGTGACCTAAGGACCAGATTTCCTCTTGTCAACACATTATGGCTGGAGACAAAAATTCACATAATACCTTTATGTCAATAAGGTGTGTGTTGGGGCGGTGGGTGGGTGGTTGGGGGTGTGGGCAGAGGTCAGTAACATGTGAAAGACGATAATGTACATGTACTAATGTCTTTGCTGTACAAATTATTGAAGACCATAATTATGGCTGTTTGTTGTAATATGTACACACCACCACTGTAGGGTACAGAAAGTACATGTAAGCCAGGAGATTGTCAATATCGAGCATACACTCATGGTTACATGTTGAGAGAAGTTTTCACTTGAACTGAGTGTAAGTGATCGACCGAGCATTTAACAATAGACTTGTGAACAAACATCCATTAGGAGGAAGAGGCAAATGGTGTATTGACTTTTCTGCCGTCATTTCAGTTTGCTTTCACACACATATGTGCATGTCCATGCAACATAGAGTAATTACAGTGTTAACTGTGATAGTTGTTTTGAATAGAGGCATCCTGATTGGAGCCAGAATGTCACCTCTAAGAGCCTTTTCAAGGTGTACTGGACAACCTTTTTTGTTGAACAACTTAACAGGGTGCAGTGGAGTGCAGTTCTGTGTGTGGGACAGCCTTAAATGTGGAATTCCCCCCTCCTGCAGAGAGGGTATGCTTGGCTGAGGGCAAACTGGACAGGGCTGTGCCAGCTCCATAAAATGGCCAGCCAAAATTAAACCAGGTGCTAAAGCTTAACTTAATCTGGCAGAGGTCCCATTGAGGTGTGGACAGTCCCAGAGAGATGGACTCATAAAGCCTTGCTCAGGGCATGAATAACCCAGGGGAAAGTGGATTTCCTTGTCTAACCCCACATGGAAATTCCATTGTGGGGTCCACCAAACTATTCTCGCTCTTCATAAAATGGGATTTAATGTCTTCCATTAGACATCTGCCTGGCAGAAAACAATCCACATGCTTAGATAAAGAGAAGACTTAAATACCAGGGGCTTGGTGTGATTAACAGTGGACCTTGTCTATGGTGAAAACTAGCTGTCTTAGTGAGCTGTCTATAAACAAAGATCTCTGTGGGTATGATTTAGTGGAGGAAGTGGCCATCCCATGCTGGTATGGCCAGATAACTGACCTGTCTGCTGCTCTGCAGTTGTGCTGCGTGTAAATGTTTACAGCTATGATAAACTGCTACAGCATCTGCATCCCAATGAAACACTGCACATTAAGTTCACTTGACACATCTTATACTGTAGTCTATCTGCAAATGGCACACAATGTAAAAGTGAGCCAAATAAACTCTTAGACGGTTTTGGAAATGACAGCAAGATTGAAACTTTATTCTTTATCATGAACGTGCTCTGTGTACATGCATGGCTCTTGATACGAGTTTATCTGTTTTCTGTATCAGGCTGTGGCATCAAAATCCAAGACAGGTGTGGCCTGCAAGCTTTTATGAGGTGTGGTGAATATTATTATCTGGAAGGTATCAGATGATAATTTGCCTACAGGAACATGATCCTTGGTCTTGGGCTTTATGCAAAATAAACTATACTGCGGTCTGGTTTGCATTGTTTCTTTGTAAGAGCCTATGTTGGCTGGTGTCTTAATGGCTGGTAACCTTGGAGATACCCTTTAGGCAGATTGGGCCTCATGTGGCCAAAGTCATAAAGACGGTAAGCACCATTGGAGAAGCATTAGGATGGGCAACTGGCAGGGGTACAACTCTTCATAAATGAGCCATACATGTATGTATGCAATATATACACAAAAGACACATGTTCTAATATTCCTGGGAAATCTGTTTGATACTTCCATAACAATTGGGGCTGATGAAACAGGATATGGGGACTACATGTTAGTGGGCAATGAGATATGTTTATACTTGTTATTTGAATAGGAATAGCAGGTTTAATGCGTGAGATTTCTCTCATATATGTGCATGTGCAATATGTGTGCCATGCTAACTACATCAGCATGATGCCTTTATGAACAGTTGCAATTAAAGCGCGACGGAGATACTTGTTTAGCTGTTATTTGACATGGAACTCATTCACGGACTTCGAATTTGAACTTTGATATGGAATTCATGCCTGGAATATTCATTGTCTGCCCGGCATCATTGAAAACTGATGACCGCTTCTCTCTTGTGTGTTACCGGCTTTATTTCTTATTTGTATAATTTCTTACATACCTTTGTCTTTGGGAGTTAGTCTTAAACGTTGTTTTGGAAATGGATCTTGCGATCATCGTCTTGGAGCGCCCTTTACGAATGGTATAGGAATGTCGGACTTGACGCTTATATTTATATATATAAAGACAGGTACCATTATTGTATTTGTTATCAAAGTAAACAGCTTGAAAATAAACTTTTCTGTGAATCAAACTTTATATTGAAGTGAATTAGTCTAAATATCTGATATGTATGTGTATGTTAAGGATGAACAAAAAAGTAGTATGGGTGAAATACACCTGACAGATATATCTACATATACATATATATGTGTTGCTTGTTAAACTGATATTTCAGATGTTAAATAATTAAGATTTAAGATCTTCTAACATGAACAGTATTACTGAAGCATTGGTGGACAGATTGTGTGTTTTAGGCTGTTGTTAAGGGAATTTATGAGAGTGTGCTTGTTTGAAGTAGGCATGGTTCATCAGTTTGCTGCGGACACAGTGATTTCTTTCTGCCTCTCTCCATCATCGTTGTCTTTGTCAGTATAATTATTGTGGTATCCATTCATTTCTGCTCAACAGATACACAGTGGTTTTGTGGAACTGATGTACAGTCCCTACTTATGATAATTCATTTACTGTGAAGAAATGGCCAGATAGAGCTACCTAATGAAATGATGGATTTTAACTTCCTCCCATTCATTTAGTAGTTTTTCATTGTGCAACAGGAGTCTCCGTTTTTTACCTTTAGTGTGTTTTGCTGAATGCTGACCACATGTAGGTTTTGTGTCAATATTTTGATGTTCGTCTTCGGAAAGGGATGTTTGGAGATCAAAAGGAGAACGTTGCAGTGTTGTAATGAAATAAGTGGAAGGTTGACAGGGGAGTGGTTCTTTTTGTCTGTGTGCAGTGGACTATACATAGAAACGTTTTTTTTTTATCTCTGTGACCTAATCCAGTCTAATTTAGGATGTTACGGCAATTGTTTTTGTACACATCCTCATGTCGTACTTTAATAATACATGTAGCAAAAAGAGGTTTAACTACAGAGACTTTATATTCATCTGTATGTAGTACATTCTTGTGATTTCCATGACAGATTACGTGATACACCTATGTCTTGTTTGGAAAGTGTTGCAGACTTTGGGCACTTTGTACTCTGCTTTGTACCTGTCCTGAAGATTCAAGCTGAGTGCCATACATTGGTGTGTGGATGTGTTTGGTTGAGGTAGTTGTGTAATAGTTGACCTGTTAAGTGGCATTAACAAAGACTGAGCTTAGTTGGAATAATTCTAATGTTGTGGCTGGGTGACTGTTCAAACCTGAGTACAGAGCTGTGAAGAGAGCAGGACAAGTACAGGACTAGCACAGGTACCCCAGCCTGGGATCAGTGAATCGAGCTGGACAAGTACAGGACTAGCACAGGTACCCCAGCCTGGGATCAGTGAATCGAGCTGGACAAGTACAGGACTAGCACAGGTACCCCAGCCTGGGATCAGTGAATCGAGCTGGACAAGTACAGGACTAGCACAGGTACCCCAGCCTGGGATCAGTGAATCGAGCTGGACAAGTACAGGACTAGCACAGGTACCCCAGCCTGGGATCAGCTCAAGGCTCCATTCCTTTCACTCTTACAGCCTGTATTGTTAAGCAGTGAGGAGTTAATTTTACTGCTCTTCTCTCAACTACCAGTATTGTGGTGATAACTGACTCTGATCTCCAGTAAAATGATTCTCTGCCTGCAATCCTTCTGAATTATTGGGCCAGGGCTTGCCTGTTTTCTGCCTTGTGATTGTCAGTAGTCATGTGTCCTTTGTCATGCTTTCAATCAATTGTGGAGTACCGTTTTCTCAATACCATCTGTATCGCATACCACAGCGCCTAATATTGCAGCAGATTTTCTCCTCTGCTGAACACCGATTGTGCTTTTGTGGCCATTGGTGTAGTGAGAACTGTTGCAGTACTGTGATATAGGTGAAAGAAACAAACATGTCCACAGGTGCACCCTATTATATGTTAAATGTTTGGAATGTTCTCCTATTAGAATAGCACAAAGATAAACTTGTTCTTCTACTCTAATATCTAATTCCCAGTTGAACTATTTACTGACCCATGTCACTTTGTTTCATGACTAATCAAAGTATATATTACACCCTATTGGTATGTTGGCAAGCTCCGTTAGATGAAGTTTAGGCATTTGATACAGGCTGAATACTGAATGGGGAAATCTGAGTATAGGACGAGAATGGAGCGTTGGGTGAGAAAAAAGGGGGAAGTGTCATGGGTGCTTCTTGGCTCTGTCATCAGCATGCAGCCCAAAGAGGGCATGTTCTTCATGAGCAGTCAGACACTGATGAAATCTGTCTTCACGCTTCTTGCTCCTCTGCAGTGAGATTGGGGTTGCCCTATAAAAACACAGTGGTGCTCACTGAAGTCTAGATGGTAGCTCTGATTCATGGACTGTCTGTTTAGAATTGACAAGGACCTGCCTATGGCCTGAAGAATGGCACTATTGTTTTGGAGAAGCAAAGAGAGCATCTCAGCAGGGCCACTTCGCTTACATTGTCAACGCCTGCAAAAGTGACTTGTCAGTAAAATTCAAGGCAATTCTATTTCTATGAATGCTACTGAATAAAAAAATCCCCTCAAAAAATCAGATATTAAATTTTTTGAGCGGAGTGTAATCGATGTGCAGAGGGTGTAAGAGCTATGGAGTATATAGCTTGATAGCACCAGGCCACAGTCTGTTGGCATCCACCAGGAAAGCATTCTACTCCATCATTCCATGAATCCAAATTGCCATCATTTTGCCCATTTAATACTGCATCATCTTTATTTCTAGGGGATTTTTAGTCAGCTTTTTGAAGTGGCCCTGCATTCTCTCCCTGGCCTCTCTATGTTTAAGCCTTTAATGGCAGAATATCTGGGATGAGGGTTGCCCTCCAAAATTGAGTTCAGCATTATGTATGCATCGGTGTGATTTTCTTCTGAGCACATCATTCATCTAAATTAAGATATTCAATCTAAAAACACAGGAACACATCCCAGTGAACGCTTAAGTGTGTTTTTGAGCATTTTAGAGCAGTGTTTTTAGGGTTCCTACAAGAAGATGTGTAGCTATACCAGGCTATTTGGAATTCATTTTCTGGACACCTGAAGCCCAATGTTACGATTGTTTGAGGTGTATTGTTCTGACATCTGCTTACAGCTGTGAAAAATCCACAGTTACTATACCTGTGGGAAGCACTAGGTGTGACTACTATGGGGTGCTGTGAAGGTCTTGTTATTTTAGACTAACTGTTAAATTTGGTACCTTTCGAGTTCCATTTACAGCTTTAAGCTTGACTGCGAAAGACGTGAATTGAATCACTTTGAGCAAAAGATTTGAAAGGACTCTCAAGTTGACCCAGCAAACCCCTTGAGCTCACCCAGAGATCCCGTGCCTGCAGGGGTTGTGTCACTGCTATAGCAGATTTGTCATTCAGGTAATGACTTTCCATGTTCTTGTTAAAATCCATAAGGGGTAGCTATTGTGGCAGAGGCCTGTCCTTTTAGCACTCATCGGCCCCTGGCCTGTGCCCCGTGGGTAGAGGAACAGGGGCTTTGTCTGCTTTGCAAAAAAATCCAGTGTTACCCAACGGAACATGGGCCTGAGTTTGTTGCCATATGGCCGGAGGCTTACAAACCTGTTCAGAGCTGTTGACTTTTGGAAGTTACTTTTTGAATAAGACAGCAGGACTGTTAACCATTTACACCACTGGCTTTGTATTCATGATGAATGTAGACTAATGTGTTCAGGCAGAAAGCTTGTGACTTTCACCTTGCCCCTGTGTAGATGCACAGCCTGTATCACTCAGTACCACACAGTTCACTTTCACCAAACATATGGCAATAAAACCTGGGATGCTGAACCACAAGTCGGCTCATTGATTTGAGCAAGATGAATTGTCGTATCCCAAGGCTTGTCCAAAAAGAACAATATCGATGGGAGCTTTTGAGTCACACAATGTTCTATTATTCAACCTGAAACCTCCATCCAGCTTTTAAGTCCTGTAGCGATTCATTGCTCTTGGACGCGAGGCTATGAGAGCCAGGAAGGTTAGGGATTTGGAGATCCTTTTGTAATATGTTGTGAAGGCTTCAAATCCTCCCTGTGTCATGATGGGAACTTTCCCAGTCACTTTGTGGATGAAGACGGTTCCCATATGATTGGACTATCAGGCTCCATTAAGCATATGACTCTTCCTAGAAGTGTCCAATTTCTAAAAGATGTGTAATCTGAGTTGTTTCACCTTCTACACAGACTTAGTAGACTTTAAACTTTCATAAGGTTAAGACTAAAACATTGCTAGCACTATAGTACATGTGCACTAATACTGTACTGGACAGGATTGAACTGTTTACATTTTTGTGTCTTTGACATCTACTTTTGTGTAAACAGAAGTAGACCTTAAAGTTCATAAATAGCTTATATGAGCTTTGGGTAAACAGTACACTGTAAAGTTCATAAATACATGTAGCTCATTTCAGCTCATATATATATATATATATATATATATATATATATATATATATATATATATATATACGTTCCTTTATGTTCAGTGTATACATGTATGTAGTGATATGCAAAAAGATAGGATATGGCAAGTATTGTGACATTCTTTTGCCATTAAAATGAGAAATATTGACTTCACTGTGCATGTATGAACCTGCATTAGCTTACATGTAAATATTCACCCCTCACAGAGCAGCTATAATTTCATGTGATTTTTCACCAACTACTCACCCTAATGTACAACAGTTTTTTGTCTGAGGCTGGGTGAAATGTGTTCAGTTCCCCCAGTTCCTGTCCTCACCAGATGTCACTGGTTTGTCTGTGTCTGTCATACATGTTTTACTGAAAGCAGAAGTTTTGTATGGCCACAGCCCACCTTACCTGAAGGTAATCTTACTGTCATCTGGCCTAACATTTACCTTCTGCTTCAAAGTACCAGCACAGTGGCTGGTATGTTAAGGTGGCAGAAGATTGTGGGCTGTGTGCTTAACCCCTGGGGCACTGGACCTTGTTCTGAGCGCAAAGTTAAGACATGGAGGTGGATCTGCCCATTGTGATATTTGCACTTTCCCAAGAATTTGTAGGTTTTGGGTGAGTTAATTACTCAGTGTTTGCGAGAACCCAGTGCAAAATTGGTGGCAGTTTAGAAATTCGTGACTGGCCATGTCGGAAACCTTGTCATCAGAGAAGAAACCTGACACCTTGCTCAAGCCCAGGGGTGTGTTTGCTGGTCGTTAGTACCACAATGGTCAGTTTCAAAGGCAACACGCACAGTATCTGTGTTGGGCCAATAAGCAGATCTGACCATTGTCATCCATTTGAGTGTAGGCTGGGATTGACTCTGACAGACTAACTCAGGGGAAGGCTTACGTATGGCTTAGCATACAGGTGGTTTTGACACCTGTAATACTGGCTTATTGTCAGAGTATAAATATATCACTAAGAACATGTTCACACCTTGAAATATTGGTCGTGTGTCTGTCAACCATCAGGAATGTGGTACAAGTGCACTGTAACTATGTTCACTTAGACCCTATGTGAGTTACTATAGAGGAGCCTGAAAATGTTGTAAAGCATTGTAGTAGTCACATTGAATGGTAAGACTAATCAGTACCACAAAAGTAGCTGGTATAAATGTTGTGGAGAAAATAATTCCAGAAGATGCATTGGCAATATTTAATATGATAGTGGGAGAGATATGTTGGGGAAATGCAAGAAGGAATTGTCTGCCCTTGAAGGTTGCTGAAACAGCATACTGTTAATTAAATTTAGAAGACCCTTTTTGTCAATAATTGCATTTGCTCTTGGCTGATGAATCATATTTTAGGTAATCTTCATAACTGTGAAAACCCTTCTGGACAGCTGATTATATTGAATGCCATAGAAATCTGATGACATCCATTGAGCGACAGAAAGGAAGACGTAGGCTGTCTTATCAAGTTTGTATTGGCTCCATTCATTCCACTTAAAATGTCAGTGTTGTGAGCACCCAATGCAGTGTGATTTGATTTGCTACCCACTGATTCCTCTGAAATACAATATCTGGAGTTGAAGAAAAGCTCCATAGTTTACATATTTAATGTACAATGATTTTCAGCACCAGTATGAGTACCATTATAAAAAAAGGAAAAGAAACGAACAAAAAGAAAAAAAATCACAGTTGTTGGCGAATATAGTTTTTAATGATTGGAGTTCAGGTTTTGTTAGGCAGTGTTTGTGTTATCTGTCAGGCATTACATGTAGATGTGAGAGTTTGGCAGTTTGTCATGAAGAGATGAGATAGAGGTTAAGATACACAGAATAGTGCAATTGTTAGACAATGGCTGGCTTGCTGATGAGGTGTGAGGTCATCACATTAACGAAAAGTGCACGAGATAATCACGATCTTACCCTTATGTTTTATTGCCACCTGTCTTGTGTTTGAAGTATTGCTGTGTTAAAAAACTGCAGTGTATGGCCAGCATGCTGGCTAGAGTAATGGAGTGGCAAGGAATTTCTGGATATGGCCATGTTAGTACCCATGACAACATACATTATTCAGACAGTCTCTTGTCTGGCCGGCAATTTTTTCTCTTAGCTTTATTTGATTATCCCTGTGTTAATATTTTTCCTGCGACCTGCCCCTTTTGTCTGTACTCTGATTCACCCAGTGTAAAATTTACCTGTGCCTCAATCCTCACTGAATATGGCTTCAGCTGCTAAAGATCTCCATTCTGGACTTCAGGCTACTACATGTCTTGTATATTACCACAGGAGCTAGTGTATCACCAATGATGGATGTCTGTATCAATTCTGCATTGCCTGAAGGACTAACGAGTTGAGTGCATGTAGTACTAGTTCCAATTGTACTGATAAACATTGTTTGTTACACTATAAACTGTTGAATTATATTTGTAACACTATAAAGTGCTGAATTATATTTGTAACACTATAATTTGCTGAATTATATTTGTAACACTATAAAGTGCTGAATTATATTTGTAACACTATGAAGTGCTGAATTATATTTGTTACACTATAAACTGCTGAATTATATTTGTAACACTATAAAGTGCTGAATTATATTTGTAACACTATAATTTGCTGAATTATATTTGTAATACTATAAAGTGCTGAATTATATTTGTTACACTATAAACTGCTGAATTATATTTGTTACACTATAAACGCCTGAATTATATTTGTAACACTGTAAACTGCTGAATTATATTTGTAACACTATAATTTGCTGAATTATATTTGTGACATTACAAAGTGCTGAATTATATTTGTAACACTATAAAGTGCTGAATTATATTTGTTACACTATAAACTGCTGAATTATATTTGTTACACTATGAACTGCTGAATTATGTTTGTAACACTGTAAACTGCTGAATTATATTTGTTACACTATAAACTGCTGAATTATATTTGTTACGGTCAAGTATTGATCTGTGTCCATATCCTCTGTATCTGAATGCCAGTATTAGATAATTTTGTTAATGGCATTTGTGACAGTCAACTATTGATTGCTTGTGACTTTATTTGGAAGTATGTTGTGCTTGCAGCAGCCTGTCAGCCTCTTACCAGTGAGGCCACGGATTAATCTGAACTCAGCTCTTTCTTGGCCTTTGTTTTGGCTGCTAAAATAAGTAACTAAGTAAATAAATATCTGAAGAGAGAACAGACAAATTTGTGGCCAGGTATTTCAGCAATGTACATGCACAGGAGTTACAAAATGAATCATTGTGGCCAAATGTCACATTGTGATTCAGTTCATATATATGAATGTAGGTTTCTAGTATATATGCATTCGTGAATTCTCAGCAATGTTTCAGAGTATATTAATAATAATAATAAATCACAGCATTTCAATGTATAAATAGAACATTTTTGTGCATTTGTGTCTAAAAGTGTTTTGCTTTCATCTGTTCCCAGTAAACTGAGGAACAGAGTTTCTACCTTCAGCAATTAAACTTGATTGAGAAGCATTTGTGGGAAATGAAGCTAATAGTATGTCAATTTTATGATTTGCGGCTGATGGGGGATTGAATGATTTGGGAGCAGCTTACAGGGCTGTGATGGCATTGTGTCTGGCCACTAGGGGGCAGTGCTGCCAAATAAGGAACAATGCTCTAAGAAGTATCACTGTAATGATAAAACAGGTTAATATACATCAGGCATAAAATATTTGAATGGTGTTGTGTGAAGATTTTTCTGATTACTCTCTGATTTCAGTACTCGAATAGTTGACAGGCATCTTGTGAAATGAGGCAAAGACAAGGTGATTTTTTTAAGTAATTAGATTTTTGTGCCGTAAGGCACTTCTGAATTTTTAATTTCTCTTTATAAAATAATGTTGTTATAAATAATATAACATGTGGATGATGGCTAATGCGCACAAACTGTCTCCAGGGATACAAATTCAAACTGTCAGAACAAGGGCATAAAATGATATACTGGAATTAATCATTTGTGTAGTTAGGCATAACTAAGCCTTGTGCAAAAGGGGAAAAATTCTCTTTTTTATATACAAGAGGATCTGTATGATATTTTAAGCAATCAAAAAGAATTTCAAATTGCAAATACATTTATGTGTACACCGGATTAAGGTATAATTGTGGGCTTAACCCCACTTAAAAGTTATCACTCATTTAAAAGATTTCAAAAGTGTTCAGATGCATGTTAAATGTGTGTGCAAAACAAAGGTATAAATTGTTTAGTTGTGACTTTCATATTTAATATTTCACATTTAACATTTCAGTAAGTAGTGCTTTTAGCTTTTTGTCCGTTGACTTAATTGTTCCATTAGGTTATAAGTGTAGTAAATACATCTACATGTTCACATAATTATTAAGATTCACAGAATGCCATTGGTTATAAATACATTTACTTGTGTGTAGATGGAAAATGGAGGGCAAACTTCAAAATATTGTATGTGCAAGATAATGTGAGGTGAGACAACAAAACGCTGTATAATTAAATAAGGAAGAATTACCGAGCCCCTACCCCCATCCCCACCCTCTCCCCGGGACATGTGGTAAGCTTACATGGTTTGCTTCTAAAATGGAGCTAAAATGTGCCTGCTGAATGTATTATTTAACTAGAGTTTGACCGTGGAGAAGTGAGTGTTCACATCTTGGTGCGCTGGTGTTAGGTGAGGCTCAGTGACAGTCTTAAGGAGTTGGGTGATTGGGCAAAGCACATCTGGTTATAAGTGCTCTCCTGTTATGATTCCAACCCGTAAATCAGCCAATCATGGCGCAGGGCCTGTCTGCAGCAGATTCCATTCCCCTTGCAGAAGTGGCACTCTGGCCTCACGGACTATCTCCTCTTACCCACCCCTTCCCGGTCACTTCTGTACATCACACAGGATTAATTGCTTTTTTCTCTGACCCTTACACCCACCAGACCATCTTGTGTCATGTCTAATAATCTGGGTTGTTAGGTTGTTGGGTGATCAGAGGGGCAGAGAATAAAGGCTTTGGGGATGTGGAGAGCGAAATACCATGAAGATCTCATCTGTCAGGGAGATGAGCATTACTGATTAAAGCCAGTATGTAAGGTGGATTTAGAAACATGTGGATTTCTCTGCCTGAATGTAAATATACCTGGATAGGATCATAATGACAGCCTTATAATTTGGGTAAAAACCCCTGAGTAAATTTTTATCAGACATGTTGGTAGCTAATCAAAGAGACTCTGTAGAGCAATGTTATCATTTTTGATTGTTGCACATGACTCCCACCGCAACAGAAACAGTAGGGTGTAATCACCATGGTTACTGTCTGCCTTTTCCATGGAAACTGATACCTTGATTAGCAATGTCTGTGACAAGTTTGATGGCTGTAATGTCTGCTCAACTTAAAAAGTACTGCTGGAGCATGGGCAAATTCTGTCGCAAGTCACCAATACGAAGATTTATTAAGACACTCATTGCTACATGGGTTTTACAATATTTTTAAATCACAAGCAAATTTATCCCTGACTGATGACAGTATTGGGTTAAAGATGTCATAAATACTTTAAAGAGAGTTCTATTAATCTGGGAAAATGGTTGATGTGTTGGTTAATGAACGGCAAAGTTGCATGTAAAAGTGCATGGTCTTGTGGATGCCTGAAGGCAATGTCTGGGAAGGTAGCAGAAGAACTGCCTTCTACAGTGGCCTTGTACTGATGAAATCTGCAGAAAACAGTCAATTATTCCCTGAGGATTGAGGTTATCAAATTCAATAATTCAGAAGCATGTGGCGATTGCAGTAGCAGTTAATAAATATGAAATTAAGACAAAGCGGGAGTGTCAGCCATGGGATCAATGAGTTCTGGTTCCAGATGGACAGCCAGCTGGCCAAACATCTAATACTTCCACATAGAGAAAAAATAGTGACGTAGAGTGCATGTGTGTGGAAAAGCAGCATTTGAGTCATGTGGATCAACTTTCCTTTCAAGAAATTGTGCAAATTATGTTTCACTTGGCCTTTGAATTAACTTTTATTGTAACCTGTACATATATGTATGAAATGTACACTAACAGCCAGTACAGAAGTCTGTGCAGAAATATGTAGATGGAATCATGTGTAGCAAGACCTGGATAGGGCTTACTGTAAAGAGAAAATAAACATTGCTTCTTAAAGTGTCTCAAGGATACTTAGTGCATGTGCAGTGTATATGTAAAGTTACCTGTGTCACCTGAGTTTTTCATTCCTGATATATACAGTGTACCTCAAAATTGTGGTAGACCTATGGAGAAATTCAGATATCTGTGCATCTATCACCAAGGCCGTGACTCGTGTGCGTGTACTTGCAGTGTACATTTGACTTATATAATACAGGTAATCAGTGGATACTGACTGCTAGCTGGCTATAATCATGTCAGATAGGGATTCTGTGGCTAGTGTAATGGATGATATGTACAGTTCTGTTCTTCAAACTAACATAGCACTTGCAGTGTACATTTGACTTCTGTAATACAGGTAATCAGTGGATACTGACTGCTGGCTGGCTACAATCATGTCAGATAGAGATTCTGTGGCTAGTGTAATGGATGATGTGTACAGTTCTGTTCTTCAAACTAACATAACACTTGCAGTGTACATTTGACTTCTGTAATACAGGTAATCAGTGGATACTGACTGCTAGCTGGCTATAATCATGTCAGATAGGGATTCTGTGGCTAGTGTAATGGATGATGTGTACAGTTCTGTTCTTCAAACTAACATAACACTTGCAGTGTACATTTGACTTCTGTAATACAGGTAATCAGTGGATACTGACTGCTGGCTGGCTACAATCATGTCAGATAGAGATTCTGTGGCTAGTGTAATGGATGATGTGTACAGTTCTGTTCTTCAAACTAACATAACACTTGCAGTGTACATTTGACTTCTGTAATACAGGTAATCAGTGGATACTGACTGCTGGCTGGCTACAATCATGTCAGATAGAGATTCTGTGGCTAGTGTAATGGATGATGTGTACAGTTCTGTTCTTCAAACTAACATAACACTTGCAGTGTACATTTGACTTCTGTAATACAGGTAATCAGTGGATACTGACTGCTGGCTGGCTACAATCATGTCAGATAGAGATTCTGTGGCTAGTGTAATGGATGATGTGTACAGTTCTGTTCTTCAAACTAACATAACACTTGCAGTGTACATTTGACTTCTGTAATACAGGTAATCAGTGGATACTGACTGCTGGCTGGCTACAATCATGTCAGATAGAGATTCTGTGGCTAGTGTAATGGATGATGTGTACAGTGTCGTTTCCTCAAACTAACATAACACTTGCAGTGTACATTTGACTTCTGTAATACAGGTAATCAGTGGATACTGACTGCTGGCTGGCTACAATCATGTCAGATAGAGATTCTGTGGCTAATGTAATGGATGATGTGTACAGTTCTGTTCTTCAAACTAACATAGCACTTGCAGTGTACATTTGACTTCTGTAATACAGGTAATCAGTGGATACTGACTGCTGGCTGGCTACAATCATGTCAGATAGAGATTCTGTGGCTAGTGTAATGGATGATGTGTACAGTTCTGTTCTTCAAACTAACATAACACTTGCAGTATACATTTGACTTCTGTAATACAGGTAATCAGTGGGATACTGACTGCTGGCTGGCTATAATCATGTCAGATAGAGATTCTGTGGCTAGTGTAATGGATGATATGTACAGTTCTGTTCTTCAAACTAACATAGCACTTGCAGTGTACATTTGACTTCTGTAATACAGGTAATCAGTGGATACTGACTGCTGGCTGGCTACAATCATGTCAGATAGAGATTCTGTGGCTAGTGTAATGGATGATGTGTACAGTTCTGTTCTTCAAACTAACATAACACTTGCAGTGTACATTTGACTTCTGTAATACAGGTAATCAGTGGATACTGACTGCTAGCTGGCTATAATCATGTCAGATAGGGATTCTGTGGCTAGTGTAATGGATGATGTGTACAGTTCTGTTCTTCAAACTAACATAACACTTGCAGTGTACATTTGACTTCTGTAATACAGGTAATCAGTGGATACTGACTGCTGGCTGGCTACAATCATGTCAGATAGAGATTCTGTGGCTAGTGTAATGGATGATGTGTACAGTTCTGTTCTTCAAACTAACATAACACTTGCAGTGTACATTTGACTTCTGTAATACAGGTAATCAGTGGATACTGACTGCTGGCTGGCTACAATCATGTCAGATAGAGATTCTGTGGCTAGTGTAATGGATGATGTGTACAGTTCTGTTCTTCAAACTAACATAACACTTGCAGTGTACATTTGACTTCTGTAATACAGGTAATCAGTGGATACTGACTGCTGGCTGGCTACAATCATGTCAGATAGAGATTCTGTGGCTAGTGTAATGGATGATGTGTACAGTTCTGTTCTTCAAACTAACATAACACTTGCAGTGTACATTTGACTTCTGTAATACAGGTAATCAGTGGATACTGACTGCTGGCTGGCTACAATCATGTCAGATAGAGATTCTGTGGCTAGTGTAATGGATGATGTGTACAGTGTCGTTTCCTCAAACTAACATAACACTTGCAGTGTACATTTGACTTCTGTAATACAGGTAATCAGTGGATACTGACTGCTGGCTGGCTACAATCATGTCAGATAGAGATTCTGTGGCTAATGTAATGGATGATGTGTACAGTTCTGTTCTTCAAACTAACATAGCACTTGCAGTGTACATTTGACTTCTGTAATACAGGTAATCAGTGGATACTGACTGCTGGCTGGCTACAATCATGTCAGATAGAGATTCTGTGGCTAGTGTAATGGATGATGTGTACAGTTCTGTTCTTCAAACTAACATAACACTTGCAGTATACATTTGACTTCTGTAATACAGGTAATCAGTGGGATACTGACTGCTGGCTGGCTATAATCATGTCAGATAGAGATTCTGTGGCTAGTGTAATGGATGATATGTACAGTTCTGTTCTTCAAACTAACATAGCACTTGCAGTGTACATTTGACTTCTGTAATACAGGTAATCAGTGGATACTGACTGCTGGCTGGCTACAATCATGTCAGATAGAGATTCTGTGGCTAGTGTAATGGATGATGTGTACAGTTCTGTTCTTCAAACTAACATAACACTTGCAGTGTACATTTGACTTCTGTAATACAGGTAATCAGTGGATACTGACTGCTAGCTGGCTATAATCATGTCAGATAGGGATTCTGTGGCTAGTGTAATGGATGATGTGTACAGTTCTGTTCTTCAAACTAACATAACACTTGCAGTGTACATTTGACTTCTGTAATACAGGTAATCAGTGGATACTGACTGCTGGCTGGCTACAATCATGTCAGATAGAGATTCTGTGGCTAGTGTAATGGATGATGTGTACAGTTCTGTTCTTCAAACTAACATAACACTTGCAGTGTACATTTGACTTCTGTAATACAGGTAATCAGTGGATACTGACTGCTGGCTGGCTACAATCATGTCAGATAGAGATTCTGTGGCTAGTGTAATGGATGATGTGTACAGTTCTGTTCTTCAAACTAACATAACACTTGCAGTGTACATTTGACTTCTGTAATACAGGTAATCAGTGGATACTGACTGCTGGCTGGCTACAATCATGTCAGATAGAGATTCTGTGGCTAGTGTAATGGATGATGTGTACAGTTCTGTTCTTCAAACTAACATAACACTTGCAGTGTACATTTGACTTCTGTAATACAGGTAATCAGTGGATACTGACTGCTGGCTGGCTACAATCATGTCAGATAGAGATTCTGTGGCTAGTGTAATGGATGATGTGTACAGTGTCGTTTCCTCAAACTAACATAACACTTGCAGTGTACATTTGACTTCTGTAATACAGGTAATCAGTGGATACTGACTGCTGGCTGGCTATAATCATGTCAGATAGAGATTCTGTGGCTAATGTAATGGATGATGTGTACAGTTCTGTTCTTCAAACTAACATAGCACTTGCAGTGTACATTTGACTTCTGTAATACAGGTAATCAGTGGATACTGACTGCTGGCTGGCTACAATCATGTCAGATAGAGATTCTGTGGCTAGTGTAATGGATGATGTGTACAGTTCTGTTCTTCAAACTAACATAACACTTGCAGTATACATTTGACTTCTGTAATACAGGTAATCAGTGGGATACTGACTGCTGGCTGGCTATAATCATGTCAGATAGAGATTCTGTGGCTAGTGTAATGGATGATATGTACAGTTCTGTTCTTCAAACTAACATAGCACTTGCAGTGAATGTTTGTGTGGACAAAGAAGTCTACTCTACATGGTATTCTGAGCAGAAAGCCATGTTGTTCTGGCTCAACTGACCATTATTGGATAAGTGGAGGTATAAAATGATTTATTTTGCGAGTAAGTGACGGGAGGGATAGGGCAAAGTTAGATTAAGAGGAACCCCCGTGGTTTAGACAGTGTTGTGGCCAGTGATTACTGGGCTCAGATAGAATTAGCAGGATAGCATCAAGCTTAAACAGTTGGTTACACTGACCGTTCCCTGGTCAGCTTACACTGACCATTCCTCAAAGTCAGCTTACACACCTCCAGATAGAGGCAGTCAGAAACAGAAAGACCAACCAGATAGTGAAAATATGCCATAAATATAGCCTTAGTTATGCTGGCTGCCTAAACAATTACATGCATCCATAAGCAATTACTTGAGGCCAATTTTCACACCAGACAGAGGATAAATCAGCTTTTGGGAGATTACCAGCGGTACTTCTGTCTATGACGAACAAGCTGGAGGAAAGAGATTGTAAGAATTGGTGACATACATGGGATACACAGGAGAGAAATACATGTTAGCATCGACAAAACTGTCTGATATATAAAACCTTTCATGTCACCGCTGTGTGTAAAGCATTCAAACAATTCCTGAGAGTGCTTTTTTATGAACACACATCATGATGATCATCATCTAGAGATATGTTCATTGAGGAATACTTGGAAAGTTTCTTGTTTCTTTGGTCAAGAAAAAAATCCACTTAAAGCAGAGCTAAAGTGTGCTTGTGAGTGCATGCAAAATGGAAGAGGAAAGCGCATTTTGACCATTAGTATCAGGGAAGTCCATGTATCACTTAGAAAGGCAACCAAGGGGAACAATTAGCTATTGATTATTGATTTATGATTTGTGCTAAACTCAGGGCTACAAAACGAAGACTTCTCAAAGACAAGTGTGTAAGATGGGCAAGGTTGTCTTTAGCCTCAGAGAGTACAAACAGTATCACAGAGAATCTGCTGAGAAATGGCCAGGAAGTCTTCAAGAGTTTCTGTGTTAAGTATTCAAGAAGTCAGGAATGAGAGTAGCAACCAAGCCCATCAAAGGTCAATCTAGTGGCACAGAGGCTGTGGAAATAAGCAGGCCATAAAGGCCAGATTTGTCGATTGATATCAACTCTTGTATCTCTGGTCATCTGAAGCTATTGCTGGCATGCAGCCTGCCTATAATTGGTGGGTTTATGGAATGACTGTTCTCTGTGAGGCACTCGCCATCAACTTACAGAGTCTACCATCACATCCATTCGCAGACAGCCCATTGGTCACTTCGCTTTGGTCAAGCCTGTATTTACCGTTTAACAAGTATTGTTGATCTCTTCTGGTAGACATGACATCGGTACATTAAACACTTCAAACAAACAGGCCCCAGGCAGTGCAGTTTCTCCCTCTCTGCCTGGAATGTCCAGTGATAATGGATCTGCTGGGGAACACCATTCTCTGATAGAACTCCCCTCCATTAAGCATTCCATCTTATCAGCACTGATTGGATGTGATGTGTTTATCTTGCACACACATGGTACATGAATATAACAGTTACTTACTGGCACCCTGGGGTGCACCTTTGTATTGTAAGCCAAGGTACTTATTGTTGCCATTATTGCCTACAGCACATCAGTATGATCATTCTGTGTACATACTTGTGTCTGCTTACATGAAGTCATTAAGCAAACAACCTCGTTGTTTCATGGCACAAATTCTTTTTATTGGTATTATATGTACTCAAAAATGAACATATTTTTTATACGATTACTTGGAAAAGTTATGAGTAATCTACATGTAAATGCCATGAAAAGAATTATCATCTAAAATTACAAGACATAAAGGTTATACTGAAACTTCAGTTGCTCCAAAGTTCAAAGGTTGCATTGTAACTAGTTCATACTCATATGGATGTATATACATATATTTTGTTAATATTTGTGAATTTGAAATCTCTTTCAAGTGTTTATTTTAAGTGAAATATTTTTGTGCTTGGCAGTTTGTATTGTTGCTAGAAAGGGGCTGTGTGATTTTTGATTTTGAACATTTTTTTGTTTTTAGTTTCCATTTGTATAGATACTGAATTTTGTCTAATGCTTAGTGTTAAAGCATTTTACTAAGGTTCTTTCAAAGGAGCAGAATGATTTTGTTACAGGGGTAGAGTTATGCCTTGGGTAGTTAATAAATAAAGTTCATTATGCAAGATTCAATGTCGACATTGATATTAATGTAATGAGACAACTGACCAGCCAAATTAGTCAAGCACTGCAATTATTCAGTTAAACTGTCCTCATTATTGTGGACTTGTCCAATTGATCATTTTGGCAATTGGAATATTTTTGCATAATTTAATAGACTTGTTCAGTGATGCATGAACAGAGCAGCTTCTGTTCTCTCTCCTGACTTGAAGTGGTTATAAGGCTCCCAAGGGTGTCCCATTGATGTGACCGGACGCGTGTCCCATTAGGTGTATGCACAGGGAATGACCAGCTCTCTTACACCTTCAGTAATGACCAGCACAAATCAAATTACAAAGAGACGATTGTACATTCACTATTCAAGAACTCTTTTATGCAATTACCTAAATGCTACTTTTCATTTAGGTACCTGCATGATAAATGAGACAAAATTATGAAAAGTTGTATCCTCACATTGCAGGCTGTGTACAGGTAACTACATATCATCTGTTCTTACACTGTCTGATACCTTGTCTTCAATGTGCCCATACATGTATATAAGCTGTATAATCAACCTGTTTACTACTGCAGGTATCCAGTATACAAGATGTACCTGTACAGCTTATTTGTTACATGCTAATGTTGGAAATGTCCATAGGAGAACACACATGTGTACTGAGTTACTGCCTATGTGTACTTGATAATGATTACAGAAACAAGTATGTAATATGGTAATAAAAACCCTGGTGTTCTTTAATGGATGATTTATTGGACACAGGTAATCATGCTTTTAAAGGATATATACCTCTGTGATATACTTGACACAGACCTGTGTGAAGGTGTAAGGTATAATGTATATGTATGTACTTGTGGTAAGTTCAGAAAGTCGATCACGACCTATCAGCTAGGTACGTGAACACAGATCTGTCAAAGCCAGTACCTGAAGGGGAGCAAATTGTCCCTGGTTTGTGTACTGACATTAGGGTCATCTGAACCCTAAATGCAGTTCAGCTCGGACTTTGTTCACTTTTTTTTACCTGTCTCTCAAATTGACAATATTGCGGCCACTTTGGTGCTGGATGTGGTTGAAAATGTCAGACAGTCTAACAAGAGAGTGTACTTGTCTGTGTCTCTTTGATCGCAGACGATTGATGAGTTTGCTAAGGTCATGCTGTTTTAGTTTTTACCTGCTACTCAAATGTGTTGAGATTCTACCTGCTTATTGGAGCAGTAATAATGGAGGGTAATTACTGTCTCTGGCAGGTGTGAATGTGACTGCTCTCTCTGTCATACAGAGATAAATTGTCCTCAGAAATTAGTCCAGCGATGAGAATGTTCACAGCTTCTGAAAGCAGCTATTTGCTGCCTATATACAAACACCTCACACAAAAGATGGGTCGAGTCTAGCTCTCCTCATTGTGTGTGCTAAAGTTAGAGAACTTTTACACTGGCAGTTAAGACAAAATGCCCTTCTGAAACTGCTAAGTAGCTGATTGTGATATTCACAGTACATGTGAGTACCGTATATACATGTACAAAAGAAGACAGTATACACGTGGTAGTACACGTCATGTATCCATCTTGTCTCACTCCTTACAAGACTACAGCTGTGTAAGAAAGCGTCTTCTGCTGTGTTTTTTGAGGCGATATGCTTGAGTGCCCAACCGTGACAAAAGTGTGATTGTAGCAAATCATCAGTCGGATTATCCATCTGTTTTGGCTTGTGTCATTAGCGCACTTCTGGCCTCTGGCCTCTGTACTGATAGATCCTTGTAATCAGTTTCTGACAGTTCTGAAGGGGGAAAACTTGGTTATTTCTTTGGTTTAAAAAAAGCCCTAATAAATCTTTAATTTATTTGTTTTTTATGCTGTACTCAAGAATAATTCAATTTATTGGCAGCAGCTGGGTTTAGAAAATTTTCAGCTATACCAGTAAATGGAATGAATGAATAGTTTGACCCACATACATGTACAACTATGTATTTAATTACTATATTTAAGTATTTATCTTTTCTTATGCTGTACATGAAATGGAGTGGGTGATGAAGCCACTGATAAAACTGCTCCAAATATTTTATAATTTATATGCTAATTTTCCTTCTGACTGGTATTCAACCAATTTACTTTTTCCCCCGTCAGCTTTCACTAACATTCAACTGAAATAAAACCTTTAATCAGTGCTGATTAGTATCAAGATTTTAGATATCTCCATAGGTAAATTAATTAAGGTTGTGTAGTAGGGAGTTGGGCTCAGGTGCATCAGATCTTTGAACCTTTCTGATTAGTTTAATGAGGGAGGCAGATCTTGTAAGATATCATCTGACAATCATGTGTCATCTCTGGTCTTTTAGACAACAGACTTAAGGTGATCAAACCTGTATGGATTTACTGGGATTTCCACTCAGTACATGCTCAGTTTAACATAGTCAACCAAATCTCACAAGAGATACTTAGGCTACTGCATGTTGTTTACCTGTATTTTGGGTTATTGAACTATCTTCAGGAATGCATGTATTGGTCTGGCCCTATCGTTTTGTTGAAACTCGGTACATCTGAACAGATATATGTATATATACCCCAATAGTGATGTTTACATTAAAATGCTACAGTTCACTGCTACCTAGATACCAATACATGCCCAGTGTTATGAGGAACATGCCCATGTACATATTATATACAGTGACTTCACATTGTATTTTGTGTATATACATGCAAATATATGCAGTACACTGTGCCTTTCCTTTTTTTTACGGCTGACTTACAACAAAATCCAAACAAACAAAAATTCACATAATTTTTCTTAATTTTAGAAACTATATTATATATATTATTTTTCAAAATTTGTGATAAATTGAAAACCATAGTTATACCATAAACCTGGAAGATTTGTTCCAGTTTCCCTCAGGCATGTCCAAGACAAGGTTTCCCCATGGTATGAATTGATTCTGGACGAAGATTTTCTTGATGCTGATTAAGTGAGCTTCTTAAAACACCGCAGAAATACTTTGATCTGACATCTGATGTAGAGAGTGCTCAGGTCTGTGTGATGGTATCACAGGTGTAGGTTGACAACCTGGTGGATTGAGACTGTCTAGATAGGTGATGCTAATCTGCACTGACATGCTTCAGAGCAGGACATGTTGTTCATATTTAACAGATTATTAACCCCATAGATCACACTTGTTATAGCCAACAAGTCAGGTTTTAACATGAACAGGTGAGATTTCGGTTTTCATGTGTTGTGAGGAGGTGACTTCAAAGAGAACAGGTGCAGTTATTTATGTTGCCAATGTTTTGGGATCAGTGGAAAAAACAGAGTTTTTTAAATGGAGGGTGTAACTGAAACGTTCAGCTCTGACTGCTACCCCTGCCACTCACTTTGACTGACTGGTAGGGGTCTCTTGGCAGCCGTGTTTTCATCGCTTCTTCTCTGTTATTTTTCTCGCTCCTCCAAACACACTGAAATGTCATCCTCTGAAATGCCTCACTCTTTATCTCTCTCCAATAACAACAGATACTCCCCATTCCAGACCAAGTTGCGTGTACAAGTGTACACTCTCCTTACCAAAACTATTTCTGCTCAAAAATCTGAAGCTACCCCTTATACAAGCCTGCGTTCTTGTTGCTTTTTCTGGAGCCATAATTTTTGGTTTATTTTTGGACAGGTGTAGGAGTATGTTTGTATTACTTGTATATGTTTGGAACTGTTTTTTCTGTTACTAGCATTTTGGGAGGGCTTAGGTGTATCCACATGAAGAGTGCCAGTTCTGAAGTGGGAGTGTGTATACATGTTGTTGAGTCATGTGTTTTGTTTGTGTGTTTGTACGTAAGAAACAGAACCCCACATAGTCTACACCATTAAAATATGCTGAAGGTCTCACCTGAGTCCTCATTACACTTCAGTTTTTACCTGAAATATCTCGGTGGAAACTACATGTAAGTAGATGTACATGTGAGGGTTCACCTGTACTGCTATAGAGTTACAGGTACAATACTTACAGCCACACTGGGATGAACTTCGGTGGTATACTCAAACCATGCCATTTTGCACGTGCTTACAGACATACATCTAGACCTACATGTAGGCCTCGAGTCACAGCTTTGCTGGGAAACTAACATGTGACCTGCACTTATAGCAGAGAAAACTCCAACACATGTAGCTTGTTGTTCTGTGTTTTATGTCTACAAGCTGGAATGATGGTAATGCGTATACTGTGTTAATACAAATGCCAAACATCTGTTGTATGGGCTTTCTTGTAAATTATATTTGCCGAGAATATGTTTTACCAGGGTTAGGTCATGCTAACATTCTTGTATTGTAGTAGCAGACACAGACCGTATAATGGTTTCTCAGGTGAAAATGCCTAAACATGTACAGCAATATGGAAATTTACATGAAATGTTATGTTGTTAACCTCATGGGTCATGATAATCGGGCACCTTAAAAGCCTAGGACATGCAGTCAAAGTTTTGTGCCACACAACCTTATTTAGTGGACCTTAAATACATTTTACCTGCTCATGCAAATGGAGGTAGAGCATTGGAGCATCAGATCTAAAACAGAAATACCTACATGCATAGATTTAGCCAGAATTTGAAATCTGGTCGTCTCATTTCCAATTTCCTCCTATTTTCCCTATCTCTCCCACGTTAATTTTGTCAAAATAGGGCATCTCAAAGACACTGAGACACATCTCTGACTAAGTCTGTGCCCACATGAACAGGCATGGAGAGTCTTTTCCTTATGAAGGCCCAGAAATGACAATATTAACCCCAAATGTACGTGTTTATTTATTTATTTGGTTGGTGTTTTACGCCATATTTAAAATTATTTCCCATTTACAACGGTGGCCAGCATTATGGTGGGAGGAAACTGCACTGATCCCAGGAGTAAAATCTACATGTGTATATGTATGCCAAGATGTGTACATGTATGTCAAGATGTGTACATGTATGCTAAGATGTGTCCATGCATGCCAAGGTGTGTACATGTATGCCACGATGTGTACATGTATGCCAAGATGTGTACATGTATGCCACAATGTGTACATGTATGCCACAATGTGTACATCTGTGCCACGATGTGTACATGTATGCCAAGATGAGTACATGTATGCCAAGATGTGTACATGTATGTCAAGATGTATGCCAAGATGTGTACATGTATGCCAAGATATGTACATATATGCCAAGATGTGCTGAAACTTAATTTATATTTGCTTGATAAAGTATATAATTCCACCTCCATTTTTCTGTTTGTAGTTTTGACAGCTCAAGAATTCCGAATTCGCCCCACAAACAAGAGTGTAATACTAGGCCAGACTACCATTTTGCCATGTGAAGTTGACAATGTTGTTGGAAAAGTGCAGTGGACTCTCAATGGATTTGCCCTGGGTAGGTTGTCTAAATGTTCATTGTTCATGATTACCTTGCAAGGATACACATATGTACATTGCTCTGTTTGAACATTTGATCAGTTCCAGTGAACTGACATGACAGTAATAGCTAGCAAATGGTCATGGCTAATCAGTGATATTCAGCCTCTCTTAATTTACAATAGTTACGGTTTTGTTCTGTTCATGTAAACGCACTTATATGTGTAGTAGCATTTCACATGCTCACCCCTTCCCCCCACCAGCGTGGCACCATGCGTGGCTGAAGAAATAAGTCAACAAAAAACGTTCATAGCTATTTATTAGACATCACTGGTCTAGAATTACTAAGAATTCATTGTTGTCATCACATGTAATAAATAGTCAACTGAAAACAATGTGATATACTTGAGATGTACCGGTATTTTGTTTCAAATTTCAGGTTTTAACCGGGACATTCCTGGTTACAGGAGATATAAGATGCTGGGTGAGGAATCAGCAGGGGAGTTTGGGTTGATGATTTCTGATGTTCGACTGACTGATGACGCAGAGTTTCAGTGTCAGGTTGGACCCGCGGATGGCCAGCCCCCTATACTGGCCTCTGCATACCTCACAGTACAAGGTAACCATAGTTATAAAAACAAATGCTTTCTATGACACATTCACAATTCCTGGGTAAAGTGTTATAAAACAGATCCCTATCAAATACATGTACATATATGCATATAATAATATGAATTTTATATTGGCACAAAACAGAAATATATTAATATAACGAAATAATATTTTTAAATTCAAAATTAAATAGAATCCTGTCGAAGAAGAAAACACTGTATATATGTTTATCTATATGAACCAGAAGGATCAAATTGCAAGGGTTTATTTCAAACAAGTACAGTGAAGTTTATTACATGTACACCTATTATGCAGATAGTGTCAGTTTTCATAAGGAATGGAAGAGTATAACTGGCAAGTCCACTGGATTTGCATGATGATTTCTGACTGTGTGCGAATTGAAGACATGTACGGTAAATGTGTAATTTATTGTGCACCTGTAAAGATTAGTTAAGTATGATAATGAGCTTGGCCTGTACTAGTTTGTCCTGTTCACAGTGCCCTGTGAGGCCCCGCAGATACAGCGTTACCCCAACGGCTCTGAGGTGCAGGTGCCCCACACCCAGTCGCTTGTCCTTCTTACATGTGTCGCCAAAAATGGGCGACCAGCGGCGACTATCACCTGGCTCAAGGACAATGAGCCAATCACAAAATCAGGAGACATAAACACCAAAGTAGAGAGTGCTGGGAATAAGAAAGAGAATGCCATAAGCGTGCTGACAATACGTCCAGAGTTCCACCCTGACATGAGTGATATCTACTATACCTGCCAGGCCAAGAATGATGCCTTAGCAGAGCCATTGTCCACCACAGTCAAGATGGTCATTCAGTGTAAGTAATATCAAACCATATTGCTAATATCCATAAGTGATGACAGTATTGCTGATATGATGTATCCAAGTCTTCAGTGTCACATGTTGATCTGTAACAGAGTACCGTAGCATATCCTACAGAATACGCAGTCTTTGAGTTACATCACAATATAAAACTGAGTCATGTCAGTGCAAAATGACATTGCTGCTATCCCACATGGTCAGGCTACTAGCCTACATTCTAACAGAAGAGGATTTGCTTGTTAATGAAACTACCAACAGAAGATCATCATTTTGGCAATCTTTGACATCCAAAAATCTAATCCTGATTACCTAATTAGACCTTGATACCACCATGAATTCACTGTACACATATATGCACTATTACAGTAGTGTGTTTTTCTGTAGAAATTTTTCAGCAGACAAAAAATATTAGTACATGTACATTCAGAGACCATCAACTCTTGCCATTGTTTGACCTTCAAAAGCTTATCTCACACTCCAGCTGACATCTGTTTGTTCTGCCCATTCATGACTGGAGATCTGCCATTGGCTGGCATGCTGGTTTCAGTCATAGTGTCCGATCATGTCATATCTTCTTGGTTTAAGGCATTTGTTGCTCATTTATGAGGTGCTAATACTTAGGGTTAAATTGATACAGATGACAAGAGCACAGTGTATAAGGGTATATGGGACAAAATGGGCTGTGTCCATTAATACTCTGTCATCAGATTACTAGGACCTCTTGCCCTGAAACTAAAAGTGTGTGGAAACTAAAGGGGTGTATGCTTTATATGCCCTTCTTGTTGTAAACTCTAAACTTGTCACTGTCTACAGGAAGGTGTAGAGTTTCTTTGGTGCCCTGGCATAGGAGGTAGTGGTAACAACCTATTTGTCTCAGATTTAGGTGGTAAGGTGATATAGACAGGGGTGTAACTGCTTGGGAGTCTTATTTCCTGGACAATCCAGAACAGAGTGAGCTTAACTCTTCACACAGACATGGAAGACGAGTCATGGACAACCTGTGTCTAACCAGGCTCACATTTCAGTCTTGTTTCCTTCTAGATGGTGACAAATGTAACTGATGGATGTGTTGTAAGTGGAAGGATCAGCTCCCATATGACTGGATACTCCAGTATACCACAGTGAGCAATGACACATGTGACATGCTTGCCTTAATATGTGGTATATACGTTTTGATAAAAGTCATGAAAGTAAAAGAAACATCCTCCTTTTGTCTCTAAATTGGATTGGAGGTATTTAGATTTTTATTATGACTATTATGACTATTATAATTATGCTAAGCATCAGGTAAAATTTGTGAAATCATTTTTGAAAATATTTGGAATGGCTATACCTGATAAATGATTAAGATGAAAGTTTACAGAATTAATAATGCAATAATTTTAGGTCAGTTGCATAATCCCACTGCTGTATTGAATGGCCTGTGAATGTCAGGAGAGGCCAGGCTGAAATATAATAATGGTTGTGGAAAACATTGAAACTTTTTTATGCTCCTCACAAAATAATTAATTTGTTAGAAGAGGGTTTTGCTCAAGGAACTGTGCTGACATGAAAGACTTAGTTACATGTACAATTTAAAAATACTTCAAGACGGAAATGGATTAAGTCAAGGGAGTATTGACTGAGGCATGGGCAACTGGAATTCATATTTGATGATGGCAGAAATGATTAGGGACAAGCTAACGAAAGTGAAATCGCCACGCTGCTTAAGTTCCATTTCCCAGTCAAATTGGCCTCTTCACTCACGCAATGCCAGTGTGCAGCTGCTGAGAAGCCTTGGCCACACATCTCCCTTCCATTTCCTCTGACAAAAGAATCAATTTTTCTCGCTGAACTATCTCAAGACGACATCAATTTGGTATCGGTTTGCCTTGTCTACTTACTGAGTATACACGAAAGTAGTGGTGTATTTGAAAGCCCCCTACTCACACTTGAGTGACCTTTCTGCCTTTGATTCTGCTCCCATCCTCTCTGTTAAGATCCGTGGAGACAAAGAGATGTCTAAGATGTGGTCAATACTCTTCAGTTATCTCTCCCAATAAAGCCCTTTGTGCTGACAATTATATGTGGAACATAATTATCTCAAGTATGTGTAGACTGTGAAGGGGCAAGGAAAGAAATTCTTGTCTTTGGTGGGATAGTGGGTAAATCTGCGTGTGAGCGAGTGTTTGTGTGAGTTTAACACCTGACTCCTGGGTGAAGTGAGCTGGTGTAAGTGACAGCTCATCGGTAGTTGATCTTGATCGCTGACCAACACTCCTGAAGGAGACTGCATATCCTGGGTATTGGGTCTTCTGTACTCATGTAGACTGCATATGGCCTGCACGCTGTTCACATCCAGTATTTGTGTTTGTCAACTGTACATGTAAACTCTTAACTTTTCTGCATTTGAACATTTTTCGTCGTCTAAAATTGTCAGAGGTAGATCTGTTGACATTGGATGGCTGGATGATGATATCAGGTTACTCTTTCATTGTTCTGATTAGTGAGATTTTCTCCAGATATGGTTTCAACAGGAATACATCTCAAGTTCTATATGGAGAATGTCAAGTAACTGCATAAAACTGGGTGTAAAAAAAACTCAGTGCAAAGTGCTGCAGTCATGTTTTGAGTCAACTCGATAAAACGTACAAGCGAATGAGTAATTAGTGTTTCCATGGAAACACTGATCCTGCCTTTTTGAGCAATAATAGGTTGTCTCTTTCTCATTATTACAACTTAGGTGACTTATACAACAGCGCAAGTAATTAGAGACGAGGTCGCTTTAATACTGAGGGATTATGGGAAGTTGGAGCTCTAATCTGATTGGTGTAAAATTCCATGCTGTTTTGTGCAATTTGGTGATTGTAGATGTGGATTGATCCCACGGAGGAGATACAATCATGGAGGCTTTTTGTGCCTGCATCATTTTGTTGACTTCCTTTGTAACAGGTAACATTGTTGCAATGATGAAAGCAGCTGTGTTACGCATCAACTCATTGCATACTCTGTAAATCTAGATTCTTTGTGCAAAACCAATCTGGAAACTCTGCGAGAATAATGGGAGATTTTATGAGATTATCAATGAAAATGATCTTCAGGGGTTACTTTAAGAAGACGTTCTCCTTCAGATTATGCTTTGTGATAAAATTCGCAATATTACCAAGCTGCAAAACTGAGGTATGGTTTGTTCTTTTACACATTAACTTTTGGAGTATTCTGCAATCATGTCATCTGTTTTCTTAGAGCTGGGCATTGATGTAAAATTACATATCTTATCTCACTTATGATTAGTTTGACTTTGTTGTGAAGAATCATGACACGGAACTCAGGGAAAAGATTGGGTGTGCCAGGACGGGGAAGTCAGTACTAAGGAGCGGAAATGAGGGCTGTCTTGATCAGTCTTAAAGCAGAGAGAACGGGCAGTGCTGTCAGCCGAAGACCTGTGCTCTGCCAAATCTGTCTGAGCGGTACGATTTGAAAGCCTCCCTTCACCAACCAGACACAGCCAAATGTTCCCCACCACTCGCCTCATATTGGGATTTCACAATTTATGGGACACAGTTGGCCGCTGCCACTTGTCAGCCGCCTGATGTTCTACTGCTTGACGACTAAAGAATTACACAGCCTAGGACATTTGCATGGAACCTGCAATATTCCCTTCAATTTAAGAGGGTACTTTAAGAAGATGCCAAAAATTCAGAGAGGTGTTCACTTTGAAATAGAAGCATTCTAAGAAAGATATGGCCAATTTAGTTGAGTTTATGACCCGTCTATCAGCCCCTCAGTCCGTTGATCAGTGACATATAGGGTGATAACTGAGTCTTATTAAGGGAGCGTCTGGGTGGGTAGTTACCATTTCTCAACTGGCTCACGCAATCTCTGACCGAACCCACGACACAGCAGGGTGAGGACCTTTAGGAAGGGGTGGCTCTTCTCAGGTGTCTCTGCTCATTACAGAGAATAATCTAGATGTCAGCCTTAATTATATGTGTGGAACTTGATCATGTAATCGCTTGTTGAGTTTTGACTGCAGTTTCTGGACGATGTTCGGGGAGACAATGTAGAAGCTTCACTTTGCATGTGTACAAGTATTGATATCAGCTATCTGAGAGAGATGTTCATGTTTGACCAGGAATCAAGCCATTTTCATGTCAGTGCTTATTACCTGTTATTAAATTGTTTTACCTTGATTTTAAAGTTTGTGTTAATGGGGGAGGGAGGGTGGGTATACTTTGAGTAGTGCAAGAATGGTAAGAATTTAAAATACATGCTGTTCCTTTTGTACATGTATTAATAGCTAAGTCCAAAAGGAGAATTGCAAACAGGCTGCACAGAAAGAAATGTGATAATTAAAGAGTTCTTTGTGTGGAGTTGCTTGACCAGAAGATGCTAGGAGAAGATGATCAATGAGGCAGCCATACCCGTCATCTCCTTCCTCGTTAAAATACTCTTTAATTAAAAAAAACTTCTTTGCTTGTTAGCGTTAATTAGTAATCTGTCATTGTGTCGGTTGCATTAGACTGGTGGGTCAATTTTGTTGGAAAATATTTCCTTTCTTTTCTGAGAAAGTCCATCTGAGATAGATGAGAAGCGTAAGATGGATGGGCGGATGGCTTATTGTTTGTCTGACATTGTCTAGCCTCCTTAGGATTTGGTCTCTGATTACAAAAGATTTAATCAACTACAGTCATTTATCCAGACGCATGAGGCTGCACAGTGTATAGCTCAGTGACATGTACCAGCCATCTAAAAGCATTGTTTTCATTGCTACATGTACATATTGACTGATGTATCATGGAGTCACAGAGCATTAAGTCTACACTGAACAAGTAGGCATTAGCCTAGATATGCCTACTAATCACCAGATTGTTCTACATTTACCAGTAATTAGCATATACAGGTGATAACTTAAGAGACCGCCCCAAACTGTACTTTATGCTGTTGTCAATTAATCAGTTTTTATTTTGATTTTTTTGGAAGGGTAGGAGGGTTGTGTTGGGAGAGAGGGCAGTAAGCATTTGGAAAAATGAAAGATACAAGGTAGATCTTTGAGGCATTGGTTTAATTTTTCTTTCAAATATTAGTATTTTGTTTTAATTATAAGCTGCTTGAATAGAACTTAAAATGTGAATGCCTCTTCTAATATCGCACCACAAGTAAAGCTGTTGATTTTTGTAGCCACTTTTGTGTGAGAAAGAAAAAAGAATAAAATGATATTAATAATAATAATAGGTGTTTTGGGACATCAAATGGTAGTCAACTTTTCTAGATTGGTTTTGTGTTTCATTAATATCTTGAATGAATCATATTTTGCTTTAGGCTTTTCATACTTTTTTGTCAATAGTTTCCAAATGTATGAAGCAAATGGTGTTATTGGACATTTGTTCCGTTATTAGATCATATTTTTGGTCATAATAATAAGATTTGCTGAGATGAATAGATGGTTACCATGGAGACATAATGCTGTGGTTTTGTCTAGAGTTTGTGCCTTTGTCTGATGCCTTTGTCTGATACACACAGCTTGTGTAAAGGTGTTCTCCAGGGAGGTGGCCCCTATTGTTTGGGATATACATGTTGTGTCTGGGAGGTGGTCCCTATTGTTTGGGATATACATGTTGTGTCTTGGAGTCGCAGTTTAGGTTTATGAGAGATAAAGCCAAGTATTTTGTCTGAAATATATACATAGGCCAGTCTATCCTGGTCTAGGATGTTGTTTTGATGTACTTCAGTTTAGTCCACACTACGAAAGTAGGTTTTCTATGAGAAATGTTTCCATTGAACACTGGATTGAGAAGATGTTGTAAGTTGTATTGGGTAGCAGTTTTGTCAGCTGATGTCTGGGATAAGCCAAAGTGACACCACAACACCTGTCTTGTATTATAGCCTGCCTCAGGGACCTCTGCTGTACACATTGCTGACATACCATCCCTACGTCAGCTGCCAGCCCTTCTCTGCTCTGCATGTTACATAACACCATCCTTCTTCTTCATTAATCACCTCTAGAAACAAGAATATTCTCATGGCTAAATTAGGCAATTGCTATCTGACACATCAAACACAAGAATTTTATTTCCCCATTATTTAAATATTTATCAATGCCTTAATTTCCAAAATCTGATAATCCTTCCACTCAAATTTAAATTTAAAACATGACAATGAAATGTAAAGTGTAAAACTTTTGAGACACTGGTTGAGACAATAGTATAATGCCATGCATTGCAACATACATGCATATACCATAAATACATACACACAAATACTTAGTTGCTGACTAACCAATGTATGGAAAAGGTTTGTTGCTTAAAACTCAACATATTCAACATTGCAAGTTATTATTAGGTGAAATCTGGCAGCGTTTTACTTTTACATTTGCTCTTAGTTATTTATTTGCTCTTAGTTATTTATTTGATTGGAGTTATTTATTTGATTGGAGTTCTAAGATATTCTCAGGACTGTTTCACTTATAAGACGACTGCCAGCATTAAGATGGGAAGAAACTGGGCAGAGCCCAGAGAAAACCCACAACCATTCACATTGCTGAAAGACCTTCGCTGGAGAGGAAGCCAGCATGAGCTGGACTTGAACTCACACTTGTACTTGTAGTATACACTGAATTTACTACTGAAATCTTTTGAATTCTAAGACTTTTGGATATAGAGAACTCCATTTATGTGCACACCTGTATGAAGCACTATGGTACATTTACTTCAGTGTTGGACAGCATAACACAGATACATGTAGCTGGATGGATTTAACCCCTGCAGTGCTCCTGTTACTACAGCACGTGTATGTGAGACAATGAGGGGTTTAGATCTGTAGTAAAGGCAAGCTTTGGTGAATGCATGTGGTATAGACATTGAAATAGTTAGCAGGCATGCTGGAGAATGCGTACCTGGTGTGAATGATTGTTTACAAGTATTTAAATGGGAAATGTGCACTTTTTACCAGGCTAGTTAGGAACGTAGACAACAATGGGCAAATTAAAAGTGACAGCTGGGATCACAGCGTTTTTTAATAAGCCTTACTGATGCAGGAGTTAGGAAGGGGGTGAAGGTATGTTAGTTCCTCAAAACATTTAAACACCTCACTGTAACCATGGTTACCACTATAATCATGTTACAGGCGTTACAACCATTGTATATGGTGTGTTGACATCTTCTGCATACATGTACATGTATACACTCAAAAATAGGGCTCTTCTGTTTGAACTTGTGAACTTGTGTCCACAGTACATGGTTGTATATACACATGTGTAGTGCACATTCTTCACATACTTGTAACTTTCATTTGAATTTGAATTTATATTTATTTATTTATTTCATTTGGTGTTTTACACTATACTCAGTGGAGGCATCCAGCATTACCGTGGGAGGAAACCGGGCAGAGCCCGAGGGAAATCTATGACCATCCACAGGTTGCTGACAGACCTTTCCACATATGGCCAGAGAGGAAGCCAGCATGAGCTGGATTTGAACTCACAGCGACCACATTGGTGATAGACTTCTGGGTCGTTGCCTCGTGCTGGCATGCTATAACCCCCTTGGCCATGGAGGTCCCCTTTACATTTATAGATTACTGTTCATGGCACTTGAAAAGCATATTTGATCTCCCAAACATGTAGTTCCAGTTTCCTCCTACCGTAATGCTGGCCGCCCTCATATAAGTGAAATATTTTTGAGTACAGCCTAAAACATCAGTGAAATAAAGAAATAAAATCAAACATATACATGTAGTAGGATTAGTTCATCAGCACACATTTCACTTTCAGTTGTGTCTTGAATTCTCAGTTCATGCCCATTAACAGTTGCAGTCCATCATGCCCATCAACAATTCCAGTCTATCATGCCCATCAACAATTCCAGTCCATCATGCCATCAGCAATTTCAGTCCATCATGCCATCAGCAATTTCAGTCCATCATGCCATCAGTAATTTCAGTCCGTCATGCCATCAGCAATTTCAGTCCGTCATGCCATCAACAATTCCAGTCCATCATGCTATCAACAATTCCAATCCATCATGCCAAATCAGGAATTTCATTCCATCATGCCACAACAATTCCAGTCCATCATGCCACCGGCAATTCCAGTCCATCATGCCATCAACAATTTCAATCCATCATGCCCACAACAATTCCAGTCCATCATGCCCATCAACAATTTCAATCCATCATTCCCACAACAATTCCAGTTCATCATGCCCACAACATTTCCAGTCCATCATGCCCACAACAATTCCAGTCCATCATGCCCACAACAATTCCAGTCCATCATGCCACCGGCAATTCCAGTCCATCATGCCATCAACAATTTCAATCCATCATTCCCACAACAATTCCAGTCCATCATGCCCACAACAATTTCATTCCATCATGCCCACAACAATTTCAATCCATCATGCCCACAACAATTCCAGTCCATCATGCCACCGGCAATTCCAGTCCATCATGCCCATCAACAATTTCAATCCATCATTCCCACAACAATTCCAGTCCATCATGCCCACAACAATTCCAGTCCATCATGCCACCGGCAATTCCAGTCCATCATTCCCACAGCAATTCCAGTCCATCATGCCACCGGCAATTCCAGTCCATCATGCCTATCAACAGTTCCAGTCTATCATGCCCATCAACAATTTCAGTCCATCATGCCCACAACAATAGACCTTACTGATTGGTCAATTGAATGGACACATTAGTTTCAAATGGTCATTCATTCTGTGTGTTATGTCATATTTGCTTTAAGCAAGAAAGGAACAAAAAGCAGTGAAAAGAGATTATGGTTGGACATTAATAGGTGTGTCCAATCCATCCATGACATAGTAAGTTAATGCAGAGAAAGAGAGAGAACAATAAATGCATATGGAAGCAGACATCTCCAGAATATTTACTCTGAAGTTCTTAATTGAGCTGTACTGCCATACAGGATATTACATGTAATGGTTTTGTGTAATGTCAGTGACTGAAGGGATGGAGATACTGCTCTGTATCTGCTTGTGCAAGCCTGGCCACTTTCACCTGAACTCGTCTCTGACACTGTATACAGGGGATATGTAAAGAGCTAAAGAGAGTTTGTTACATGGCATTCCTGCTTCATGACATCAGAAGGGAGAAGAGCGGCCATGTGGCAGTCTGGTTTACTGTTCCCTTCACCCTAGACATAAGGGGCCAGGCTAAGAGGAGAGACAGGGTTTGGGTTATCTAAGCTATTCACTCCCCCCAGACTGAATCCTGTATACACAGCTGTGTTACACTAGACAAGCTCTAACTTTTCCAACGTATCCTACATTTGTCCTTAATCCGACTTTCCTGTCTCTCAGATATAAAAAACATGTTCTTGTAATTTTTCTGTGACATTTAACATGTTTGTAGGAAACTGATCTGTCTTACTTCTGGTACAAATGAGAGGTATCTGGATGCTATATACTAGCTGGCTTTCTCGTCCCTGTGTCCATGCTATGCTATTGATTGATCTTAACACATGTATGTGTATTAATACCATGATTATGAAATGTCTATTGCCATAAAGATCCCATTCATATACATCTTGTTTGCTTACTACATTTTGTAAGTTTTTCAAAGTAATGTTCTCTTGTGATAATCAAAGTCTTCTTCAAAGAGTGAGGGTCAGTTACAAGGATACAAGAACTAAATTGGTTTAGATATGATAATGTTTTGTTTGAACTATGAAGTTTGGTACCCGTGGTAATGTTTTGTTTGAACCATGACATTTGGTTACCTGTGATAATGTTTTGTTTGAACTATGAAGTTTGGTACCCGTTGTAATGTTTTGTTTGAACCATGACATTTGGTTACCTGTGATAATGTTTTGTTTGAACCATGAAGTTTGTTTTACATGTGGTGGTATTCTTTTTGAACCATGCCATTTGGTTACCTGTAATAATGTTTTGTTTGAGCCATGAACTTTGGTTTACCTGTGATGGTATTCTGTTTGAACAGTGTCATTTGGTTACCTGTGATAATGTTTTTTTGAACCATGAAGTTTGGTTTACCTGTGGTGGTATTCTGTTTGACTAATGTCATTTGGTCACCTGTGCCCATAAGTTTGGTTTACCTGTTATAATGCTCTACCTTTCAAACACTGATAACAGTTAGGTGTACCTAGAAGTTTGGTTTACCTATTGTAATGCTCTACCTTTCAGACACCAATAACAGTTACGTGTACCCACAAGTTTGGTTTACATGTGGTAATCCTGTACCAGTAACTGTTACATGGATGCACATGTTTGGTTCCCTGGTGATAATGCTCTGCCTTAAACACCAATAACCATTACATGTACCCACAAGTTAGTTAACCTTGAAGGCAGGGTCTTTTGATAACACCCTGCCTTCAAAAGACCAGTTACATGTACTGATGTATGTAATCTGGCTCCCCATACTCAGTTGCTCTATGTATTCCACTACTACAGCTCTTCTGTCTGTGTGTCAGTTATGTTCAGTCTCACACACAGTTCTTTGTCTCACTAAGTCTCTGGCAGACCCGGTACGTGGCACTCTACCAAACTCTTAATTATCTCCCTAAATTTCGCCCGTGTAATGGATCGTAGTGGTCTGATAGACATGCATGCACTTCTCGCTTTAGGAAATGTTACTTACATGTGCCAAACTCCAGGTTGTACGCACAGTTTTGGATTTTGACTGGTTGCCAGGACAGATATATTTGTCAAGAGGTTCATGTTTAGAAGTGAGTTTGAGGGGCAGGGTTTAGTTTGTACCCCTATTAGCCCTGGGTGTTCAGCTCTGGGTGTATAAGAGAAAAGATTCCTGGACTGTGTCAGTTAGAAGTGTATCAGCGTTTTAACTGTTGTATTTGTGATGTATGAAAACCTTATTGGTAGCATGGTTTAAGTGTGCAACGATAAACACCCAACCCCAGCAGGCCAGAATTAAATGCATTATACTCTGATGAGCTGTCAGCTACAAACCCAGCTACACACCCAGCTATACAGACAGCTTAAGAGGTGCAGGAGAAAAAACAGATGATACTTTGCATTTCTAGGTGAAATATAAAAGTAGATCTTTGTAATAGGTAGGGAGAAAGGTGGCAACACTGGACGAACTGTGGAATAGTGGTTCAGGGGAGACTACTTCGTATCATAAATATTTAAAGCAGCTGAAGCAGAGAATGATTTGTCACTCTTCTTATGTCTTCAGGTTAAAAAAAATTTGAAGAATTTAGTAAATGTGTGATACGCAACTATATACATGTAAAAGCCATTTGAATAATTATTTGGTGTTTCTTGTGATTTTTTCATAGACCCCCCAGGCCCGCCAGAGATCTCAGGCTATACCAATGGCCAGGCAATCCGTGCAGGGGACACATTGAAACTGGTTTGTGTCTCAAAGGGAGGTAACCCACTGGCACAGGTGATATGGTTTAAAAATGATCAAGAAGTGGACTTTTCATACACAGGGGGGAACAACAAGGCCGTGAATGAGCTGGCCTTCACTGTGCAGGCCACAGATAATGATGCTGTGTACAAGTGTGAGGCCTCCAATGTCATCCCTTCCCCAAGACCCCTTACAGCATCCTACAAACTCATTGTGCACTGTAAGTAAACAGCGGTAAAGAAAACCTTCAGCTCGGCTAATTCTCACTCATGCAATGTTGACGTTATTGATAAGCTCAGATTGAGTTACAAAGACCAGCAGGGAAAAAAGTTAAAACAGTACAGTAACACAAAGACATGTAGACTTCTGCAATGTGTAAATTTAAGGTGAGATCAGGGTGGTTTGAAAAAAATTTAACCAAAGAAACGGGAAAAAGGTATGTGTATTAAGGTGGTACTGATAAGTTTAAGAAAATTAGAAGTCAAAAAAATGTAGGTTGATATTGAAAAACAGGTCATTATCTACATAATTAATGATACGTTAATTGGCCATAAATTAATATGAACAAAAATAAAATGTGTGTACAATGATTGTTGCAGTCGCTCCAACAAAAGTTGAGATAAGTGGTCAGAAGCTTGCCAAGGCAGGTGAAGAGGTAACGTTGAGTTGTGTGACCACAAACAGTAATCCAGCTGCTGTGGTCACCTGGTTTGCTAAGGGGAAGCAACTGCAGCTGCCGAAGTCGGCGACGCGTGTGGAGCCTTCTCCTGATGGGGGTTACATCACCCACTCTGATGTCACTGTCCAGCTGACAGACCAGGAAAACAACGTCATCTACTCATGTCAGGCCACGAACAGTGTATTAGGTCTGACTGTGACGGATGCAGTCACCCTCAGCGTTCTCTGTAAGTACACCACCAGTCACAGGTGAACAGTTATCTCTCGCAGGGCTGAAATCCCTTAAACTAAGCTCAGTAGGAAATGTTTTCAACAAAGACCTTGAAAGACCTTGACAAAGAGTTATTTTGGTTTAAGTTCCTAAAAGTCCTTGATTTTTTCGATGTTAAGTATCATGGTGCATGATGTATGAAATGGACTGATATCGTCATGGTGCATGAAGTTTAAAATGGACTGATAAGTGAGCAACCAAATCCCAAGCTGTATCTGTGTACCTTAAGTGCTGGAAAAGATATAGGATATTAGGTCCTTGAAATAAAAAAAAATATTTTCCTCAACACAGGCAGAAACTTATCTGTGGTTGTTAGAGAGCAAAACAAGAATTTAATAGTAATAATATCCGATTTTGTAAATGAAAATGAAAATACAATTACATATTTCTGTTTTAACACCGACGTGTACACAAAATACCTGAATAAATAACTGATACCTTTCTTTGTCTCAGGGTAATGAACTTCTCATTGATGTAAAAAGAAACACCTGTCCAACACCTAACTTAATGCTATGTTCTCCCCCAGACCCGCCCAATCCACCCATCATCCCAGACTACACATCTGCCTCGGCCGCCATTGCTGGAGAGCTCAAGAGAATGAGTTGTACCTCAGTGGGTGGCAACCCTCCCGCTACTCTCAAGTGGTTTAAAGGTGGGTCGGCAGGTGGACGTAAAGTTGTACACTTGGAAGTTTCCTTTTTTTATACACTTCACTGAAAATAGTGTGTTTTGTTGTCATTGGTGACTAAAAATAGGACAAAAAATAAACCGTGCATAGAGTAAATGATCTATACTTCCAATTTTGACAGAGATGCACATTTTGTAAGATTCTTTGTAAGAGTCCTATTGATCTTAGAAAGGTGTTTGGAAGGTACATGTGGAATGATACCTTACTGCAGAAACGCAAGTTTGGAAGGTACATGTGGGATGACACCTTACTGCAGAAATGTAAGTTTGGAAGGTACATGTGGGATGACACCTTACTGCAGAAACATAAGTTTGGAAGGTACATGTGGGATGACACCTTACTGCAGAAACATAAGTTTGGAAGGTACATGTGGGATGACACCTTACTGCAGAAATGTAAGTTTGGAAGGTACATGGGGGATGATAGCTTATGGCAGAAATGTAAGTTTGGAAGGTACATGTGGGATGACACCTTACTGCAGAATGTAAGTTTGGAAGGTACATGTGGGATGATAGCTTACTACAGAAATGTAAGTTTGGAAGGTACATGTGGGATGACACCTTACTGCAGAAATGTAAGTTTGGAAGGTACATGGGGGATGACACCTTACTGCAGAATGTAAGTTTGGAAGGTACATGGGGGATGATAGCTTACTGCAGAAATGTAAGTTTGGAAGGTACATGTGGGATGAAACCTTACTGCAGAAATGTAAGTTTGGAAGGTACATGTGGGATGACACCTTACTGCAGAATGTAAGTTTGGAAGGTACATGTGGGATGATAGCTTACTACAGAAATGTAAGTTTGGAAGGTACATGTGGGATGAAACCTTACTGCAGAAATGTAAGTTTGGAAGGTACATGGGGGATGACACCTTACTGCAGAATGTAAGTTTGGAAGGTACATGGGGGATGATAGCTTACTGCAGAAATGTAAGTTTGGAAGGTACATGTGGGATGACACCTTACTGCAGAATGTAAGTTTGGAAGGTACATGTGGGATGACACCTTACTGCAGAATGTAAGTTTGGAAGGTACATGGGGGATGATAGCTTATTGCAGAAATGTAAGTTTGGAAGGTACATGTGGGATGACACCTTACTGCAGAATGTAAGTTTGGAAGGTACATGGGGGATGATAGCTTATTGCAGAAATGTAAGTTTGGAAGGTACATGTGGGATGATAGCTTACTACAGAAATGTAAGTTTGGAAGGTACATGGGGGATGACACCTTACTGCAGAATGTAAGTTTGGAAGGTACATGTGGGATGATAGCTTACTACAGAAATGTAAGTTTGGAAGGTACATGTGGGATGACACCTTACTGCAGAATGTAAGTTTGGAAGGTACATGGGGGATGATAGCTTACTACAGAAATGTAAGTTTGGAAGGTACATGTGGGATGACACCTTACTGCAGAATGTAAGTTTGGAAGGTACATGTGGGATGATAGCTTACTACAGAAATGTAAGTTTGGAAGGTACATGTGGGATGACACCTTACTGCAGAATGTAAGTTTGGAAGGTACATGGGGGATGATAGCTTACTACAGAATTTAAGTTTGGAAGGTACATGGGGGATGATAGCTTACTACAGAAATGTAAGTTTCAGCAACAAACGTAATAATGTTTTATGACATTTATTATTACTTGTTGTGTCCTGAATGTTAGCAGTTCACCACTCGGAATAGCCATTGTTTGATGATGAGGTCAATGTAAATCTATAAGAATGTTATGTTGAATAAATCCAAAATGTACTTCTACCTGTCTCCACATCAAGCTTTATCACTCGCACTCTTTCAGGTGATACACCTCTGGATTCGGAGGTAAAGAAGGTGGGCACCATCGTGACGGCGGATGTAGCTGTGGTGCTGAAGCCGGATGATAATGGTGCTGTCTACAAATGTCAAGCCTCAAACGAAGCTACCACTGAGCCACTAGAAACAAGCATCACTTTAAAAGTTTACTGTGAGTAATTTACATTACACAGTAATTTACATTTTCAAAGTTACACAGCCCATAAAATCTGTAGGTTGTAATGATGTAGTAATACACTGTGTTTACATATCTGCTGTAAAGGGGGATAACATTTCATACAAGGGAGATAACTGCAGGAGACTGTCGAGAAGGAATTTACTGAACAGGATAGTGTTGTATTTGAAATGGCTACTGAAATTTCGGGTATGGATGACCTAGCCAAAACGTGAGTATCTTGAGTTGTTGAAAAAATTGATTATGTGATTTGATTATCCTGATATAAGATTGTTTTATACCCTCCAGATCCTCCGGAGACTGTCAACATCACAGCAGCCCCGTCCGACCCGAGAGTTGGCCAAAAGATGAATTTAACCTGCGTCTCGTCGCCTAGCAACCCAGCCGCTGTCATCACCTGGATTAAAGATGGCTACCAGATAGATGGGAATGACGGAGGACAGACGGATACAAAATGGGGTGGGAAGATAACAACCAACCGTCTAGAAATCGTCCCTACTTCAGATGACCATGAACAGGTTTACGGTTGCCGAGCAACTAACCAAGTCCTTGACCAATCAGTGAATGATGCTGTAACTTTAGATATTTTGTGTAAGTGGTAAAATTTAAGTGTTCAAGGTTTTTTTTTTATCAGCTTTAACATGTTATGTATTTACATGCATGCTGTCACTCTTAAGATGGTGGAGCTTGAATATTTCAGATACAGTCTAGCCGTTTAGTCCTAATTATGTGTTCATCATGGTTTGATATTTTAAGACTACAAACTCAACGTTATTATAAAATTTTCAATTCTAGGACCTATAGCTAGAGTTTATTTAACAGCGTGTTTGATGCTTCTGTAAGGAAACTTACAGATATTATATGTAAGACATTTATCTCTTTATATGAAAAGTATTCATGGGTTTAGAACCACTTACTGCACTCTAATGCTTGATTGATTGATTTATTTATTTGATTAGTGTTTTTTGCCGTACTCAAGAATATTTCACTTATATGACGGCAGCCAGCATTATGGTGGGGGGAAACCCGGCAGAGCCCGGCGGAAACCCACGACCATCCACAGGTTGCTGGCATACCTTCCTGTGTATGGTCGGAGAGGAAGCCAGCATGAGCTGGACTTGAACTCACAGTGAACGCATTAGTGAGAGGTTCCTGGGTCATTACGCTGTGCTAGTGCGCTAACCAATTGAGCCACGGAGGCCCACTAGTACTTGATTGAAGTTGTTTGTATGCAAATTGATAAATTGATAAAAAAATACTGTTGGCAGTCAAACCAGAATTTGACATGGAAGTGTCACCCGCAATCATCCTTATTGTGGAAGGTGAGAGTAAAGTGGTGAACTATACAGTAAAGGCCAATCCGACGGAGGTAACGTATTATCTGCAGCGAGATGGGATACGGCTCAGTCTAGAGGATGACTTACCTCGCTTCTCCATCAACGCTGGACTCTTGTCTATCGAGGAAGTGGAGAAGGGAGATTCTGGGCTCTATACTCTGGAGGCTGAGAATGCTGAGGGGTCCACACTGCTTAACATCACAGTTGACGTTCAGTGTAAGTAATGAGTATAGCTCTGTTGACCTCTTCACTAAACTTTGTAAGTTATGTTTTTCATAAATTTCTTTCATTAGAGACACTTTCTAGGCTATTAGTACCATAAGATGACACCATTTAAAAGAATAGTCAAGAAAAATTGAGGTACAAAGTTTTGTGGAAAAGGGCTCCTCCCTGAGAGTTCACTATCAACCATCAGCATTATGGGTTTGTTAACACTTCCTTACTGTGCTGCAGAATTACCACATTTTGCTGCATCTCTGGTCTGGAAAGTGCCTCTAGGCAATACACAGAGACTTTTCAAATCCAAGATTATCTGATTTTTAATAGCAGAAATTACTTCCAAATGTGGGTGTGTTTTTGTCTTGGTAAGATTTCGGACCAGAGGAATCAGGACTTACCTGTAACTGTCTGTTTTAGTCCCAGCCACCATTTCAAGCATCTCCACCCCAGTATTCAAACAGGAGGGAGAAGTGGCGTTCTTTGAATGCGTGGCTGAGGCCAACCCCCTTCCTCCAGACTCTGTCACCTGGACGAGAGAGAATTATGAACCATTCGCCTCAAAAACCAAGCAGGAGTATAAGAATGGGCGCTCTGTGCTGACTGTGTATGACCTGGAGAGGACGGATACTGGAGCGTTTACCTGTACAGCCTTTAATGGGATCGGTGAATCCGTCACTGAGCTGGCACATTTGATTGTCAAATGTAAGTGTGTTAACCAAAATAGTAAAGTAGTGTCTTTTACACAACAGTTATAACTTGCTTAACAACCGTGACAATATTTTTTGAAGACTTGCTTCGTGGTGATGGATGTCCTTTATGACAGTTTTGAAAAACTGGCTGCTGCATTTGGTGTTAAAAGCAAATTCTATTGATGTTTAAAGCATGAACTGTTGTTGTCATATTGTCTTACCGCAGATGTATACCAGAAGCACCACTTAAATATTGAAATGTTGGTGTTAAGGTGTTGACTTTTACATTGTAGTTTCTCCGGTAATTGACAAATCCAGAGAATATGGCAAATCTGCTAGTGATAAGGGTGCCACGGGCCGTCTGCTGTGTAAAGCCCAGGGAGCACCAAATATTACATTCACCTGGATGAAGGTAAGTAGCGGATGATTTAATTAAATTGAAGTTTGGGAGTGAAATGCCTACATGCCTTCATGTGTGTGTTTCAAAGAAGATCGTTATACAAAATAAGTAGCTGAGGAATCAGATATTTTTATTATGTGGTTTGTTTATCTTGATTTTAAAGAGATTTTCATTACCCTGCAAGTTGCAAAGATATGTAAATACCTGTAAATAAGGATGTTGGTATCATTATCACAGGTGAACAATGTCACATCCAGCAGCTAGTGAGTTTATGTTATTGTTTGTTCTAATAGGGTGAGGAAGTTATCAACACTGCTGGACCAAAGTATGGGGTTGAGTCGAAACCACAAGAAATGTACAGCATAGACTATGAAAATGTCCTGCTGGTCAATGATGTGGTGAAGAAGGATTATGGGACATACACATGTAAAGCCACCAATGACGAGGGTGAAGACTCATTTGACATCATCTTAGACGGGACAAGTAAGTTGCCTATAATAAAATGTCAAGGAATATATGCTAGCATTATGAATTGGGGAGTGAAAACATTTTTTCATAATTTTCATTTATATTACAAACATTGTGACCAGTCTCAAATTGCATGGTTTGTATTTTAATCTTATATCCATAATGTCTGTTTTAGGCAAGCCTGACCCGCCATACAACATACGCTTTGTGAATGCCACGCACAACTCTGTGACAATTGCGTGGACACGGGGTTTTGATGGAGGCCTCCCACAGACGTTTAGAGTCCGGTACAAACCTACAGGCGATGAAGGTTACACTTATGTTGATGTTAAACCCAATAACATCACAGTCTACACAGTTACAGGTAAGCTAGCTTGACAGTGGGGAGTAAATCTCTATGTTGTTTTCATCATTGTTGAAGAAACCTTTTGACACTTTGAATGGAAGATGGCTGCGTTGCATTATGAATGTTTTCAGGTACCTAGAAACCTTGGTTTTGCCTTATTATCACTGAAGTGTAAACCCTCTGATCTTTGGCAGGGTTAAAACTCGGGACACATTATGAGCTTACATTGCTGGCCTTCAATGACCTTGGGGAGAGTGAATACAATATAGACGGAATTGTAGCCAAAACTTCCAGTGAGTATAGAATTCTTTGTGCAGTTGACCAGTTGTTTTATGTCCCAGTTGAGTGAATGTTCTACAATGATGTTTGCATTGCTGTCAGAAGAAAAGTTCTCTTTGGACTCATATGATTTATTTCATTTATTTGATCGATGTTTCACGCTGTACTCAAGAAATTTCACGTATACGATGGCGGCCAGCATTATTGTTTTTGCCTCCTGGGTCATTGTGCCGTGTGATGGCGTGCTAACCCCCTTTGGCCATGGAGGCCTTGACTCATGTGAGTAAAGCCAGTTTAGGATTTCCTGGAGCTTCTCAAATTCACTTAGTGGATTAATGTAAACCTTTTAAGTAAATACAAAATTTCATATCTTAATCTTTACCATTTTATCCATTTTTACCGAGGTAGTGAAATATAATATTTTGGTGAAATAAGAAGTGGTGGTTCATGTGTATTTCACATGAATTTGTATTTCATGTTTAGGTGTTGCTCCTCCGGAGGAGACCACCACCTCAAGTTTCTCTGGTCAGGATGAGGTACCTTTGATCATCATTCTTGTCGTTTGCATCGTCGGTGTCTTCCTCCTAGCCTTAAATGTTGCACTTATCCTCTACTTCATCCGCAGAAGAAGGAAACGATTAGAAAGTAAGTACTTGTCAGTTCTCAAAGGTTTAAAGCTTTTAAATACCCTCAGATTTTAATTCTGTGAAAGTTTAAGTTCAAATTCTCAAGTGTCTTGTGCAGCTGTAATCACAATTGAAGACATCATGGTCAATGTGTAAATGTGATGTGTATTGTGTTCCCTGTCAGATGGCAGTGACTCCACCAGCCAGACTAACACTATAGAGCTGTATGGGCCGAGTAAGGAGACAGCCCTTTACCCAATGTCACCCTCAGAGGTAGATTCAAGGAGTTACACCAGCTACGACAAAACTATAGATGACTTTTCAGATGACCTCAATAAGTCCTATGACGTAAGTACAACTTTTACAACAGAACGACCTCAATTTTCATTTCATTCATCTTGTGCTGGAGAAGATGAGCAAATGAAGTATGTGTGCAGAATTAACTGTCTACGTTCTCAACATTTTTGAAATTATTTACATTAAATTGGAAATTTTTTTTTGTGGTTGATACATTTACAGACTCAGACTGACATTTACAGTACATTTGAGTTCTTAACCTGGAAGATGACCTTTTGTTTCTCATCATATATAATAATGCATGTTTATCCAAATGTCTTGAATTACATGTATATCATGCGTATGTAGTAGTGTTATACAGGCTTTTTTATAATCAATCTAATTCAGTTTGTTGTGTTTTTTTTTTTCACATCTCTGAATATAATATTATGTGTAGTGCCACAATTGCTTAATGTCACAGCTTTTTATTCTTACAAAAATGTTCACGCTCTGAATGTTATCCTTGTGCGGAGATTTGCTTCATAGACTCCATTGAATAACCTAACCCAACTGGAGAATTCCTTATCTTCACCTTGAACCGTTTTTACACTGCATGTCCCGTATTTTGAATTCCGGGTGTTAGTCGATGTAAACAAACTTGATAAACTGCTGTGTTCAGCTTGAGACTTGGATTCAAGCCTGGAAGAAACCGGATATAACAAATATGTTAAAGTTTGTGTACATTAAATGCCCTTTGCAAATATTTTCCTTATATACCCAGCCGAGAAAGCCGTGGTATACATGTATGTCTGCTTCCTGTTTGCTTTATCTTTGTGTCAGCTGATTCCCCTGTGCTGTTAGACTACTAACCTGATGCATGCTGCATGCTGACCTTTTATCTTTGTGGGGTATTTTCTTACTTACCTTTCAGTGCTCGTTACAGGACGATGATGTCAAACGTGTGTTTTTACCTCCCCATGATTACTCTGGTCGGCCATACACGCCGTCACGACATGACTCGCCGCGACTGTCTCATCAGCGGAAATACCCCTCGTCTCAGACCACTTACCTGGACGACAGTGACAGGAAGTCACCATGGAGATCTGAAGGTGAGTGACCAACTGCGGGCATTTGGGTGGAAATTTCTGAGGAAATAGCTAGGTAAACACTGCGGATGTGCCCCTATATTAGCGCTTCGGAAAATTATGCAACTTGCATAAATTCGGCATAAGTTTGCATGATGCATTATTGTGGGTATTTTCTGTGATGTTAGGTGCTACATGCACCTCTCTCTAGGGCCAGATGGGAGACAGAAGACATGAATTAATAATCAGATCAAACCACCATCTTGTCTGGAAGGTAGTCTTAGATTTGACATGTAGGTAGCACCAAAAAGCCCTTGGATTTATCCCTGAGCTCCTATTGAATGAAGCTGATGTATCCTAGTCAAGATTATACTGTTATTTCTTTTCAGATCGTAACACATACAGATCAGCAACACCAGTTAGAAAAGGCAATAGCACGTTTGATGGCCCGCCACGGGGAGAGATTCCATATAATGACCAGATCCGACATAAGAGTCGGTCTGGGATTGTGTACGACCCTGCTGGCAATGTGATTGGTCGAGAAGACACCAGGCCCAAGGTAGGACCATGGGTCCTGAATGCAAATGTATGTGTACTTCTTTTTTTGTGACTTTTTGTTTCTTTGCTTTTGTTTTTTTTTTTTGGGGGGGGGGGGGGGTATTTGACTTCTGTTTCATTTTATTTGTTCCTTCTCCCTAGATTCACGTAGTTTTATTATAGACTGTACACAACACAATGACCATAGCATGGACGGGAATGTCATCAGTGCACAGAATTAAGGTAGCCATTCCAGTGTATATACTGATTTTCAGTTCACAACTTGGTTTTGTTTTTTTAGGGTTTTTTTTTTGTTTGTTTGTTTCTAGCTAAGGCAGACTACACCTGTCTACAGTTTTATGTGAGCCCTTAGTTACCCTGCTTGTATACATGTATGTGGATGTATAGCCCCAGTTGAGTTTGTTACCTGCATGTGTATTGCTAGGCAAGACAATACACGTAGATGATTACCTGAAGTTCCCTTCACTTTTCAGAGCCTAAATGTAGATGCTGACCGGCCAGCCAGTAGGAACTCCAGTAAAAATCCCCCTCCCCCACCCATACGTTCTTCAAGTCGTGGGGCCGCGGATATCCCCCCAGTCCCCGCACGGAACTACTCCCCACAGGAGATGCCCCCACGCTATGGCCCCCCTCCAGGTAGGTCTCCCTACTGGGCCAGGCAGCTGGCACCTACGTGAGAGTGCTGGTGCACTGTCACTGATCGAGTCACCATCATGGTCACATATGTGTAGCTCATTATACCTACCACGTAGATGTATGTGTTACCCCTCTCATCAGGTTTAAGTCAGCACCTGTACATGTGTGTCTTATCTCACCTGCACGTATTCCCCGTAGCAAATCATACCCTGAGATGCATGTTTCGTCATCGGTATTTTAGCACTTCTCTTCACAGCTGCATTTAGTGGGTAGAAGTCTTTTGTCACCACATGCATTGGTAACTTTTTGTGCACAGGCATTTTAAAGTCTTTTGAAGAGTGTAATATGCCTTTTGTGTGAAACCGTTGTCAGTAATTCTTGTTTGATTTTGAAACATGGTTTTCACAATTGACCCTTTGATACAATTGTTGATGTAGTATACTATAATTGCCGTATGTTTAAATTTGTAAGTTACTAATATGTCATTCTGAGTAGCTCACTCTGAATATAACATCAACCTATTAATGTTTAGTCATTACAAACAGTATGATCCACAGTACAGCCACATTCCAGCTGAATATCCTACACATATCATGGCTCCACGATCGACCTATGTTGGGCCCACCATGGTCAGATCATGTCCCATTGGTAATGTATGTTGGGCCCACCATGGTCAGATCATGTCCCATTGGTAACGTATAATGGGCCCACCATGGTCAGATCTTGTCCCATTGGTAACATATCTTGGGCCCACCATGGTCAGATCATGTCCCATTGGTAACGTATGATGGGCCCACCATGGTCAGATCATGTCCCATTGGTAACGTATGTTGGGCCCACCATGGTCAGATCATGTCCCATTGGAAACGTATGATTGGCCCACCATGGTCAGATCATGTCCCATTGGTAACGTATGTTGGGCCCACCATGGTCAGATCATGTCCCATTGGTAATGTATGATGGGCCCACCATGGTCAGATCATGTCCCATTGGTAACATATCTTGGGCCCACCATGGTCAGATCATGTCCCATTGGTAACGTATGTTGGGCCCACCATGGTCAGATCACATGCCATTGGTCATGTATGATGGACACACAATCCAGACAGAATCCAAGTATCATTGCACCACCGTGGTACAGTACAGCACAGGCTAAAAGTCAAAACCAGGCAGGAGATTAGCGCGATCCTGGAGGTCTTTTAGAGAGTTTGTAGACAGTTGCCTGCAGAGTCAGATATCTGTCCACTGTGACTTATCACACACATGTTGCTAAGCATTAGAAGGCCTACACGCTGGCTGTGGGAAGTTGTTGATGGAAAATATAGTTCTTTGTTAGAATGATTTAAAAGATTTTTGAAGGACTAACACAATACATGAAATTGAAGTAGGACATCTGCTGTGTGTGTTTTTGATCGCAAAGTGGCAATCTTTTAAGTAGTGATTTATGAGTGAGTTCAAGCAAGATTTGTAATGGATCACCATGACTGCTAAAACTAGCTCAGTCTTCATCTCCCATAAGGTGGACAGATAACTTTCATTTCTTCTGTACAAGGTTTTTCTTGTTGTGGGAGTAACTTGGAAGCGAACAATTATCTGCGTTCGATGATTTGATCGCATATTTACTCCCTGTAATCAAGTTGATTTTGTTGTGCAGAGGTAGGTTACATATTGCAAGATAAACTTTCTGCTTTTCACAGCTAGTATGTATTCAAATAGCTGAAACACTGGCTGAACTTTCGCTTGCAAACAAGAATGTGTCTGTAGATGGAACTATATTCACACCTTCCGACGATAATCCTGCACACCTCAGCAGGTCTCCGACACAGCCCAGTAGAGGGTTTGTCACGTGCCAGTGGAGCGTTATTCAGTATATCGGATCGCAATACCAGCAGTAAACAATTGACTTTTAGTCTGAGCCTTACTGTACCATCATGGCTGAACGATCCGAATAACACTTTACCACATGATTTAACGACATCAACATAACTGTTGCATGGGTATGTTCTTGGAGAGAGTCAGTGTGAAAACTGTACAACAATGTAACTATTTAGATGTCTGCAGATTATTTACTGAAGGTAATGATGACATCACAGCATCATTTGCTGATCTTCCCTGTTTGTACAAGCGATAAGTTTAAAATGTACATTGTATTATCTATGCTGTGTTTATACATACATAATAGTCAGATTACATAATAGACTACAAACATCGGTAAGGGAAATTGTCATATAGGAAAAAATACTTGCCATAAATAAGTTTGTAACAAACACAGCATAAACACTGAATTCTGATGAGGATGGCAGAATGATGGTACCATGATGGCCAAACCATCCACATGTGACACAGCCATGATGGATGTGGAATATTTGGCTAGGATTCAGATGAACTCTAATCTCTTGCTTGTAGCTTCTTGCCATTGCTGTAATTTATATTTAGGTAGCTATTTGTTGTCATCACATGCTGTGGATGTGAAATCGGCTGGAAAGCTATAGTAACTGTTTCTTTAAACTTTTGTACAATCTGTTTCAATTCATAACTGTAGTTCATTTTGTTCTGTTGTCTGTAGGAAGCCTGGTGAACTCGATGTCAAACCCGACGTATGAAGGTCCGAATCCCCAAAGAAGTACAAGTCCGCGAGGAAAAGTGGATGTGAGGGGACATCTGGTGTAGTTAAGATAGACGATGACTTTGCCAATGTTAGTTGGGAGGATGTGTATTGGACAAGATCTAAACACTGACTGTGAACAGCTGTACCAGATAGACAGTGGCTGTGCCAATGTCAGATTGGAAGGCTGTGTATGGGACAAGACCTAAACACTGACTGTGAACAGCTGTACCATATAGACAATGGCTGTGCCGATACCAGATTAGAAGGATGTGAATGAGACTGGATCTAAGCACTGACTGTGAAGAGCTGCACCATATAGACAATGACTGTGCCAATGCCAAATTGTGAGGATGTGTGTGGGACTCGATCAAAACACTGACACTGAACAGCTGTATCATATATAGACAATGGCTGTGCTGATGCCAGATTAGCAGGATGTGTGTAGGATGTAGACAGTGGGAGCAGCTGTGATCTGTGTACAGTATCTAGAGTGTTGATGTGGGACATACAGGGTCCCAGTCTGTGCAGTGATGTGACTGGGTTTAGATCAGCTGTCAGAAATAACTCCCTCTTCTTCCCAAGGGTCTAGTGTATATGTTGGGGTGAGGAGCTGATGGTGACCCCTCTGGCCAAGAGCTGCCCACAGCAGTGAAGAGCGGATTTCCTATAGACATTAGGTGAAAAGATTCAGGATTGATAATCCTATTTCAAAAAGTGAGGGCGAAAGTACATTTGGCACGTATTAGCCTCTGCCATGAGGATGGAGAATTCAGGGGGGTGTAGCTATGCGCCTGACCTGTGTCACAGGGATGGGCTGTGTTGTGCCTAACACTTCATTGCACCTGTTTGTCTGAGATACCAGAGACTGGCCTGCAATACTGTGTTGATGTGATGGGGGCCTAGAAGTTGGCATAGAGAACTTTGCTGAGCCAAGTGTCATAAGTAGTCGCTGTTTGTTTACAACTGTAGGCAGCTAGCAAACTGTAAACAGGAGGCAAAACAAACTTTTACTGGGTCACATATAATAATATTTTGGTGCTGATAAACTGAAGGACTGCTCTGCTGTAGAATCCAGAAAACCTTCTGGTCCTTTCTACAATCCTTCTTTGTATTTCTCTACTCCTGTGGCATAATTTTGCTTGGTAGAATACTAGGCAACTGTGTTGATGTGGACACTGGACTGTTATGTCTAGGGCATCCTGATGTCGTGTCAGTTTTGATAAAATGCATAAGGTTCATATTGATATGACTGTAGTTCCACTTAGAATCGGCTCTATACTGAGTTCTTCTAGAAGCCGTCTACATGTGCAGGTACTGTTTGTTGACTTAAGCATGTGGCTTCAGTCCCCATTGAATTGCCAGCAGTAGTTTGTTTGTGTTCATTTGCCAGTTAAAATGTTGTTTAATTTGAAAAGAACAGTCAGGTTTGTGATCACCTGCCATGTTGGAATATTATGTATTATAACTATTATATAATATATATAGCATGCACGTACATGTATATGAAGCATATCAAAAGACAAGTAAAAATCTCCTGTTGTGGTATAAACTATTGAATGCTTTTCAGTTTAAGCTATAAGAGGACAGTGGGTATGTGCAGCCTATTGATACCTATTGGGTCCCAGAGTATGGCAATCATATCTGTATAGAAGTCTGTGCAGTAAGAAGTCTCAGATTGTGACTGGTGTCTGGTTTACATTATCCCAGCATTGAAGAAGAAGGTGTTTTTAGGAGTTTGCAGATTTGGGGGACAAGATGGTGGTCTGGATGCAGCATTTCTTTTAGAGTCATTCTATACATTGGAATCATAAATCAGCTTATATTGCATCATGACAATCTCATATCTCAGTTGCATCACCAAAAGTAACCAGTTCTTGCCACCATTCTCATTAAGTAAAGGCCCAGTTGCACAAAAGCTACTTATGACCTACTGGTGTGTGGTTCGCTGTGATCTTTTCTTTGTTGTCAGTAATGGCTGATTTACACAGATTGAAATTGACGAAAGTTTATATATGATTGTTTGCACTGTCCATTCAATGCTGAGCTGACTAATTGGAATTGATAACTATCCATATTTTCAGATTCATCAAAATGTACCAAGATCCTGCACTACTTAATTGTTGCAGCCTCAATCCAGGATTGTGACAGTCCTCAACAATTTTTGGTTTGCAGGCTGTCCTAACTACTCGTAAGTGTATGTGCGAGCCTTAAAGTGGCAACTGATCATAGGTTTTTGATACAGTGTGAACCTGACAAGTATAATGGAGAAGTGACTCCCAGGATTGTGTTTAGTTTGGAATTGGTTTGAGATGGATCTGAAACATTTTGGCCATGAAATCGGTGATATGATTGAATGTGTTTGTCTCTGTTACTGGTTACAGCGTGAATGATTGAATGTATTTGTCTCTGTTACTGGTTACAGCGAGAAAGATTGAATGTGTTTGTCTCTGTTACTGGTTACAGTATGAATGATTGGGTGCGTGTGTCTGTGTTACTGGTTACAGCATGACTGGTTGAGTGTGTGTGTCTCTGTTACAGCATGAATGGTTGAGTCTTTGTCACTGAAGAAAGAACTCTGAGAAAGATATCTAAATGTAGGTATTGGTATGATTTTTGAATGGATGAAGTTCTTTCTGTGAATGGAATTAGTGTGAACGGTTTAATGTCAGTGGTTAACGTGTTGTAATGGAGTGTGTGTTGTGTCCGTTGATATGTTCTGTGGATAGTTAAAGTATGGTAAGTGGAAAGAAGATGTGAGTACGACCATGTGTTAGAAGTTTGTTAGCTTTTTGCATGGATCAAGTACATTCTATAAGTGATAAGAAATGTGGAAGAGTGCAAGTGATCGAAATGGATTTGACTGGCCAAATTGTTCTGTTAAGGGCAAAGTGAATTTTACAGTAAAAGGTGGCGACATGGTTAAACTTCAGAAAGAAGTGCTGTGTAAGTAATTTTCACCAACATTGATATGAGTGTATTTTACCTCCATGGTTAGACAAGTGCTGAATATATTGTTACAGTGTGTTCTAAAATATACATTCATATATGTATGTGCAGTTAAAGTGTGCTGTATTTGTGTGGTTTGCATGAATGCTGACAGTTTGCTTGACCTGTTCACTGTGGAATACAAGCTAATGTGTGTATTTAAATGTTTGACTGGTTTTGTAAGATTATCCCCACCCAGTGGCCAATTTCAGGTGAACTGTTATTTAAAAGTCTTGAATGTAAAACTTGTGAACATCCATCATGTACAGCAGTGTATATGAGCAGTAATACATATCACGAGTCATTTATGTATTATTAGTTACCTCCAAAACTGTACATACATGTAAACATGACAACAGATTGCTTTTTAGCTGTGGTAGATTAACATGATGTTTGCGTTTTTTTAATATCAGTACCATGTTGAAGATTTGTACATTTTTAGTGTGTATCGTGTGGTGCATGGTTGTGTAGGAATTACGTGCCAAATCCAATTTATACGTTGTGTTTTACATAGGTTAAGTGTAAGTCTCTGTTATAATATACCACAGGTTAAGTGGGTTAGCACAACGATTTTGTCAACCTGCTTATCTAGGGTACTGAATTACTGTTGTCTGTTGGTTGTGATGATTTTCCTGTAGGCTTCAAACACACATACATGGATATTATAACCAGATACATGTTTTGGTAACTTGTTCATTCAGGAACTTCAGGACCTATTCAGCATAATATCAAGGTGTTGTCATTATGTTTGCAAACCCTGGTGTAATTTTTATGAAATCACAACATTTTGTCTTTTAGATGTTTTTTTTTAGCTAAAACCTATGTACACATGTGGTAGCTGCTGTTTTGTCCCTGCTTTATTTTGGAATCTGAGTGGAGTAAGTGTGTCTTAGAAGAATACAGGCCTGTGCTGTTTTTCAAAATATGATCAAAATTTTAATAAGCATTATCATTTGAAAATGTTAAAATATTAATTTTTTTCAGATTGTAACTTCTTTGACAAATATTTGCTGCATGGTTGTGATATAGAGCTACAGTATCATGGCATACTTCTTTTGAAGAACATCTTAATAGGGCTTCTGTGACATAATTGTTTAGAATGCCAATAGTATTATATTGTAAATGGTTAACTTATAACCTCAAGTGTTACAATATATATATATATATATATATATATATATATATATATATATATATATATATATAACTGTTGATACCCAATCTAGTGTGCTCTCTCTCAAGTCCACCGGGCTCATGGGTCACAAGTTCAGCATTATGGGTGATGAAGACAAATGTGGTTTTCACTGTGTAGATTTGCTTTCAGTCATATGAAAGCCAGGTTTCTCTAGCTTCTTTCTTTGGCATTCAGCAGTCTGTTGGCTTATGTGAAAAGAGTATGGTACCTTTTCTTACACTTCTGTTAGTTATTCCAGCTGTAAGGTTAGGCATCGTTACACATCCTTTTTTCATTTGATTCTGTGTGTATCAAACATGCACCATAAATTATTTGTTGAGGTAACACTTATATTTTCAGTTACTTTATTGGCCTGCATTTAGTTTTACCAAATCGATAGTTTCAGGAACTAGATCTGTTAGCTATAAAAAAGAAGTGAAACAATTTTTGTAAAATTTACCGTCATTTAATATATTGGTTTGCAGACCATCTTGTTGTGAAAAGCTTTAAGGGTGTACAGTGTGTTTGTAATGTACATTAACAGGAGAATCTCACATGAAAAAAACCTGTATGATTTATTGTAGATGTTATCAGTGTATTATGCAGTGTTTGTGCATTCTGCTCACTGTCATTTCTCTCAAAGGCTGAAGAATAAACAAATTTGCTTCTTTTAAGTGAAGTGCCAGTGATATACAAATCTGCAGTGGTGTGAAAACTTTTCACATAATGAAATGGTCTGTATAATTGTTGGCACACCAGTAAAGTGTACTACATTTTGAAAGGCTGTTATGTATCATTGGCTGGCATACTCAGGAAAATGTCAAGTCAGAGCCAACGGCTTTTACTCTGTTTATACATGTAGATACAACGAGATTACCAGCAATAAGGTGAGAATCCAGACAGGATTCTTTCTACCATATGGGTGTGCTGCTTATGTCAAAAACTACAGGAGTACCTGATATGCTGTTGACTATGTGATTAGTGTTGTACTCACCTGGCCCAAGAATGATCCTTGTCTAAAGCCAGAAGCAGCTTTTTAGCATCCATGTGGCATATTCTTTGTAAATACTACTCATTATTGGAAGCTTTTCCAGTATGTCGTCTATGTTTGTCTGAATCTACTTCTGTTGCTAGGAGTGTGCAAGGGTTTAGACCTAGAGAGATGTTCATAAAGAAAATAGGTGTGCCAGTCATGTGCAGCTTCCTGTTGAGTGTTCAATTCTGTGTAAAGCAGGCCATTTGCTCGGTGGTGAAGGCTAATAGATCTCTAGTCATTAATCACATCTATATCAATACATATAATCATTTTATGACAGGTTCTTGTACATAAATATATATGATCACACTGTAAAATAAATATTTTCCCAAACACATGACTGGTTTTGATTTTGTTTATACTATTTGCCATGGTCTTGTACTACCTATCATCTGATTCGCATGTTACATGTTAAAAAACGCTGTGACATTTTGGCGGCATCTGTTACAAGGCAAAGCGGATCTAGTGGAGACAGATGGTTGTGGGGGGGAGGGGGGGGGGGGGGGGTCCGACCGTTTACAACACATCAGGAGAGGGTGCAGGGGAAGCCAAGACCCAGAAGCTCATAATCTTAGATAACCGGATATGCGTTCTTAACCGTTTGGAGGAAATTAATTTGCTTTGTGTACAGTAATATTTTTGGCTGTCTAAAAGCTTCCCTTGGGACATATGAGGTGTTACAGACCTCTGTGGAGAAATCGTTCCGGGCAACAGCACATCTACCAACGTATTTTAATGTTGGAACCTGCGATATTTCTCTGCTGCCGATCAGCTGTTTTTGCCTTTGATTTGTTTTCAACACAGTTTATTGACTTTTATATAAAGACGGTATATAGAGTATATACAGGGTAGCCAAGGACTAGCTCAACAATGGCAGGGGACAGTTTATAACTTATCTGACAAAATCTGATCACAATCTACATGTAGTCATGCACCTTACAATACTTCCTGTTTAGTTATGGATATTTTCTGTGGTTCATTGGAGGCATTTAGATAAAAGCTAAAAGCTTAACTTGCAACTTTAAGTTAGAATAGGTAAACTAATTCAGATTTGAAGTTACAGGTAACATGTAACTTTTAACTAAAGGTCTCTTGGTTGTCAAACGTGCTGTTTCAAAGCTTGGAAAAATGGAATTTTCTTAAAATCAAGTTGTGACAATGAACTGTTTCACTGACGGCATCCCGGTGAGTAACTATACAGACTCAGATAGCTCTTCTGTGTTATTACATGTACGTGAACAGTTTTAGTCTGATTGTTCTCCCCAGAACTGTGAATACTAACACACTGCAAAACGGCTTGGCTTGTTCTGGTCAGAGTGACTTGCATTTGAAAATGTTAAGAAGGAACGTGTTTTACAAAAAGATATTTGACAGAAACATGTAGAGCCTTAAGTGAATTAACCAGGGAAAAGTACGTTTTTTTCCTGGAATATTATTTCTAAAGGCGCCGAGGATCTGCAAGCTGGCTTCAAGAAGTTCTGAAAATGTGACCTACCTCTTTAAAAATGACACTCTTTGGCCATAGTACACTGGGACCAGTATAGCATCTGAACTTAATAGCTATAGACAGTTATAATATCATCCTAGAGAGAAGGTATACTGGCTTCCAAAATAAGTAGATCCGATGAATTTTAACGTCTCATGTATATGCTGTGTAAATTGAAGTTTTAACACCACTACTTTGAACACAGTTTGTTTGGTGAAATTTATCCAACTAATTGACTCTTTCCCGTTCATATACAAATTTTGGTTGTTTTAAAATGAATGAATGACTGTGAACCGTTGGTTTGCGTTTCGGTTGCTCTGGCGAATTATCACATGGACAGTTACAATGACCTCGTAAACTGACTTCATGTGTATGAGGTGCTTCAGAGTGGTTTGTTGAATGAGCATATAAGCAGTTATATTACTCTCGTTGGTTTGCCCATGGGTTGTTCCAAAGCGTTTTGGTGAATGATCATATGGGCAGTTATATTACCCTCGTTGGTTTGCCTATGGGTTGCTCCAAAGCGATCTGGTGATTGAGCATATGAACAGTTACATAATCCTCGTTGGTTTGCCTATGGGCTGTTCCAAAGCTCTCTGATGAATGAGCATATGAACAGTTACATAATCCTCGTTGGTTTGCCTATGGGCTGTTCCAAAGCTTTCTGATGAATGAGCATATGAACAGTTACATAATCCTCGTTGGTTTGCCTATGGGCTGTTCCAAAGCTTTCTGATGAATGAGCATATGAACAGTTACATAATCCTCGTTGGTTTGCCTATGGGCTGTTCCAAAGCTCTCTGATGAATGAGCATATGAACAGTTACATAATACTCGTTGGTTTGCCTATGGGCTGTTCCAAAGCTCTCTGATGAATGCCCGTGTGAACAGTTACATAATCCTTGTTGCTTTGCCCATGGGCTGTTCCAAAGCTTTCTGATGAATGAGCATATGAACAGTTACATTATCCTGGTTGGTTTGCCTATGGGCTGTTCCAAACTGTTTTAATGAATATCCATGTGAACAGTAACATTATTCTCATTGGTTTGCCTATGGGTTGTTCCAAAGCGGTCTGGTGAATGATCAAATGAACAGTTACATTTTCCTCGTTGGTTGTTCCAAATTGTTCTAATGAATGTCCGTGTGAACAGCTACGTTATCCTCACTGGTTTGCCTATGGGCTGTTCCAAAGCGTTTTGGTGAATGATCATATGAACCGTTACATTATCCTGGTTGGTTTGCCTATGGGTTGTTCCAAAGCGCTGTGGTGAATGATCGTATGGACAGTTATATTGACCTCGTTGGTTTGCCTATGGGTTGTTCCAAAGCGTTTTGGTGAATGACCATGTGGACAGTTACATTACCCCCGTTGGTTTGCCTATGGGCTGTTCCAAAGCGCTGTGGTGAATGATCGTATGAACAGTTATATTGACCTCGTTGGTTTGCCTATGGGTTGTTCCAAAGCGTTTTGGTGAATGACCATATGGACAGTTATATTACCCTCGTTGATTTGCCTATGGGCTGTTGCAAAGCGCTCTGATGGATGAGCAAATGGAAAGCTATATTACCCGCATTGGTTTGCAAATGGGCTGTTCCAAAGCGCTGTGGTGAATGACCATATGGACAGCTACATTACCCTCGTTGGTTTGCCTATGCGCCGTCCAAAGCGTTTTGGTGAATGATCATATGGACAGATACATTACTTTCATTGGTTTGCCTAAGGGCTGTTCCAAAGCGCTGTGGTGATTGACCATATGGACAGCTACATTACCCTCGTTGGTTTGCCTATGGGTTGTTCCAAAGTGTTTTGGTGAATGAGCATATGAACAGTCACATTATCCTCGTTGGTTTGCCTACGAGGCAAAGCGTTCTGATGAATGTCCGTGTGAACAGTTGCATTATCCTCGTTGGTTTGCCTATTGGTTGTTCCAAAGCGCTGTTGTGAATGGTCATATGAACCGTTACATTATCCTGGTTGGTTTGCCTATGGGCTGTTCCAAAGCGTTCTTGTGAATGATTGTATGAACAGTTACATTATTCTCCATGGTTTGCCTATGGGTTGTTCCAAAGCGGTATGGTGAATGAGCATATGAACAGTTACATTATCCTCGTTGGTTTGCCAATGGGCTGTTCCAAAGCGTTTGGGTGAAGATCATATGAACAGGTACATTGTTCACATTAATTTGGGTATGGGTTGTTCCAAAGCGGTCTGGTGAATGACCATATGGACAATTAAAATGCCGTCAAGTTGGTTGGCTGTTCCAAAGCGCCCTGCAGTGTGAATGGCCATATTTCTTTCTTTATTTGATTTCCGTATACAAGAATGTTCCACACATACGACGCCTGTCAGCATTATGGTGGGAAGAAAATGGATAGAGCCCTGGTGGAGAATGACCACATGGACATGCTGTTTCAGGCCGTTCTGCTCGGTGACTCGCCATTTATGATTATGCAGTTTTAATATGCTGATTGGAATCAACGTGAGTGCGACATATCATATAGCTAAACGCAATAACGGCTTCTGAAAACGGAAAATTAATTTACAATAACATACATGTACGACTCCGCGCTATGACCATTGACAGTTATAACATTAAAGGCTTGATGGATACATTGCCCAATGTGTGGCTTTCAAGACCGCCAGGGCGCTTAATAAAAACCATTAAAATGATTTATAAAGAAAACATAATAACACATGTTTAACTTATACTATTAGTCATCCTATGCAGGTGTGTTGGTTCTAAGAAAAGTCAATTCAGTTTGAGGTCAGTTAGCATCATAGTTTGGAAATGGAGTTTATGATTATCGAGTTTTGGGCTGAGGTAGTTGACGAAAACACATACCAACTAAAGTATTCTGCACTGTGATGGAATTCACCTGAAGTCAAATTTTAAACAGAAATGAATTATGTGCGGTATAAGCAGAGAAACATTTGATTTTAATGAATGCAAAGCATACAACTCCTGTCGTTTCCGTGACCGGAAGTCAACTTCGATAAGCTGTACATGCGCATTCCCCCTCTACTTTCCCGACATACTTGTAATTTCTTCGGTATATGCTCAGTCTGACATGTACCAAATGCTTCTTAAATAGACTAATAAAAAACAGACAGACCGGATTGTGGACTAGGTAAACAAAGAAAACCGACCTGATGTTAACAGTTTTTATCTCTGTGGATGGCGCATTACACCCTTATTCCGCGCACGACATGCAATTAGAATCTAGGCTGTAGGTTTTAGAATCTAGGATAAATAGGAATAGGTAAGTACAGAGGTTTTTATTTAATAAATAGTAGCACTCAATATCTTTTCGTGAAAAAAATGACATGCAATAAAGTGAATTTGCTCACTTAACCAATAACAGCTTTAAATACACGAATGTTATTCGGCTTACATCGAATACTCGCCTTCAGACTAAAACTGTTGTGAATTGGTCGAGTGGTAAAGGTGTTATCTTTGTATCACTTGGGGACATGATGTGCAGGTTCAAACCCACTCTTTGTGCATTTTCTTATATTCCCCCTCTTTCGCTGTTTGGTCGTTAAACGCATCGGTGATCAGGCTCGTGTGGCCTTTTGTGCAGTTTGACGTTCAATGAAGACCACTTGCCTTCCCCCAATGTGGTATGCGTATGTCTGTACGTCATCGGCGGAAATTTTCGTCAGTAACTAGCCAAAGGTCGATAGTTTACCACGGGCAATCGTGTTAAGTTTCCACTACCGCAATAAATACTCACCGCCAGAAATTGAATTCCGTTAGTTATTCTACTCAAGATCGACAAGAAGAGAGCACACCTGATAAGGCTGGTCTTTCTTATTCTCTCAAATCATTCGCCCTGCCATGTACACGGGAAAACTCCAGCAACATGAGAAAGACCAGAAAAATACAGAAATACACGTAATTCTCAAATTCTGTAATTCAATCTATAGGTGTGACTCCAGTTTCACTCATATGACTGCCGTGGTGTGTACTGATCATCAACAATTTTTCTTGTCCAGCAAAAAATAAATGTCCATCTTTACTTCAGCATCATAAGCACCGTTAATCGTGCACCAAATCACATCTGCACTGGCGCACCGTTAGGTCTACCTATCAACGCCAATAAAGCGGCTTACCGTAAACTTATTTCGTAAATAAGTGCAGCTGTTTACCTCAAAGTCCTACAATAAGTAAGAGACAGTATTCGGTTAATTATGTCACTCACACTGATTGATACGTCATGTGTAAACACATAAATCATTCCGATTTACTCTGTTATCGACGAATGTGTTGCATGGTACAAGCATATCTAACTATGATAACTCATTGTTGCCGTATGAACACAAAAATAAAATTATTTTGTTTTATTCAAAAATAAACGTGTTGTCATTATTTACAAATTTTTGTGCAATTTAACCACGAAAGCACAATTGATAAGAATTATAGCCATGCCCTACCTATTGCTCCCAAGTCTGCTTTGTGCTTGAGTGTTCCATCAGTTTTTATGTTTTTTGCTATTACAGTAGATATACTAGAACATTCAAATATACTGGCAAGGGTGTTTAAGATATAAGCCCTACTTAAATTACATACTTTTAGAATTAGCCTGTCTTACTGTCGTTGTTGACGTCATCTAGCCTGAAGTTTTCCCTGGATAAGAAGCTCGGTCTTAAATAGACTGATAAATAGAAAGGTGTTTCTTCAGGTTCACCCCTGGATTCCCTAGATTCAACAACAGCTCCCGCTGCGATTTCTTCGGGTTGCTCTGCTGGTGTCTGCTCTGGATGTTTCCAGATTTCCTCTGCATTATTAGAGCTGTCTTCTTGTGAATTTCCATCAGCAGTTCCCTCAGTCTGATCAGCAGGAGTTTCCGCCCTTCTCTCTGGAGAAGAGTCTTCCTTGTGCGAAGCTGGAGTTTCCTCTGTCTTTTCAGGTTGGGTTTCCTCTGTTTGTTCAGCTTGAGCTTTTTCTGCCTGTTCAGCTGGAGTTTTCTGTGTCTGTTCATTTGGACTTCTTTCTGTCTGCTCAGCTGGAGGTTCTTCTATATGCTCAGTTGGAGTTTCCTCTGACATCTCAGTTGAGGTCTCCTCTGTGTGCTCAGCAAGTTCCTTGGTTGAACTTTTCTCATTCCAGTCAGAGAGGCTTTCTTCTGTCTGCTCGATTATGGTTTCTTTGGTCTGCTCATCTGGAGCAGGTTCTGGTTCAGCATGTGCTTCCTCTGTTTGAGCAACATGTTCCAAATCAGTGGAAATTTCCTCTGGTTGAACAATGGCTTCTGATTCTTCAGGAGCTCCCACTGGTTGACTGGGTGGTTCTGATTCAGTTAAGACCTTCTCTGGCTCGCGTTCAACAGAAGTTTCCTCTCCTTTAGTCGATTTTGATTCAACTGGAGTTTCCACTGGTTGAGTAACTGGATCCAATTCCGACGTGGCAGTTTCACCTTCTTGAGTGGCTAGTTCTGATTGTACTGGTGTTTCCTGCTCTTTAACAACTGGTTTTGATTCAGCTGGCTTTTTCTCCAGCTCAGCAACTGGTTCCGACAAAACGGGACTTTCCTCTCTTGGTAAGCCCTTTTTTGATTTACCAGGAGTTTTGTCTCTTTCAGAACTTTGTTTTTTAGCTACAGGGGTTTTCTGTTCTTTCGCTGCTTCTTGTTCAGCGGATGGTGTTGTTTCCGTATGGATTTCTTCCCCCTGAACAGGTAATTTAGTTTCATCTGTGTGTTGAAGAGAAGCTTTCTCTGTCTGCTTAGCTGCTGTTTCTACTATCTGCTCAGAGGGAGCTTCCTCTGACATCTCAGTTGGGGTTTCCTCTGTGTGCTCAGCAAGTTCCTTGGTTGAACTTTTCTCATTCCAGTCAGAGAGGCTTTCTTCTGTCTGCTCGATTATGATTTCTTTGGTCTGCTCATCTGGAGCAGGTTCTGGTTCAGCATGTGCTTCCTCTGTTTGAGCAACATGTTCCAAATCAGTGGAAATTTCCTCTGGTTGAACAATGGCTTCTGATTCTTCAGGAGCTCCCACTGGTTGACTGGGTGGTTCTGATTCAGTTGAGACCTTCTCTGGCTCGCGTTCAACAGAAGTTTCCTCTCCTTTAGTTGATTTTGATTCAACTGGAGTTTCCACTGGTTGAGTAACTGGATCCAATTCCGACGTGGCAGTTTCACCTTCTTGAGCGGCTAGTTCTGATTGTGCTGATGTTTCCTGCTCTTTTACAACTAGTTTTGATTCAGCTGGCTTTTTCTCCAGCTCGGCAACTGGTTCCGACACAACGGGACTTTCCTCTCTTGGTAAGCCCTTTTTTGATTTACTGGTAGTTTTGTCTCTTTCAGAACTTTGTTTTTTATCTACAGGGGTTTTCTGTTCTTTCGCTGCTTCTTGTTCAGCGAATGGTGTTGTTTCCGTATGGATTTCTTCCCCCTGAACAGGTAATTTAGTCTCCCCTGGTGTTTGTTCAAGTTCAGGGAATGCCTCTGCTTCTTCAGGTGTTTCCTCTGCATCCGATTCTAATTGAACAAGCGTGTCTTCATGATGAGTATCTACTGCGGATTCAGCAACTGAATCTGGTTCAATTATAGTCTCTTCTGCTTGAAACGTTAGTTCTGATTCCGCAGGGGTGTGCTCGGCTTGAGTCGCCGGTTCTGATTCAGCAGGGGTGTCCTTTGCGTGAGTCCTTGGCCCTGATTCAGCAGGGGTGTCCTCTGCTTGAGTCGCCGGTTCTGATTCAGCAGGGGTGTCCTCGACTTGAGTCGGTCCTGATTCCGCAGGGGTGTCCTCTGCTTGAGTCGCCGGTTCTGATTCAGCAGGGGTGTCTTTTGCTTGAGTCGTTGATTCTGATTCCACAGGGGTGTCCCCCGGTTGAGTGGTCGGTTCTGATTCAGCACGTGTCACCTCTGTTTGAGTCGTTGGTTCTGATTCAGCAGGTGTCACCTCTGTTTGAGTCGTTGGTTCTGATTCAGCAGGGACGTTCTCTCCTTGAGCCGTTGGTTCTGATTCCGCAGGGATGTCCCCCGGTTGAGTGGTTGGTTCTGATTCAGCAGGTGTCACCTCTGTTTGAGTCGTTGGTTCTGATTCAGCAGGGACGTCCTCTCCTTGAGTCGTTGGTTCTGATTCCGCAGGTATGTCCCTCGGTTGAGTGGTTGGTTCTGATTCAGCAGGTGTCACCTCTGTTTGAGTCGGTTCTGATTCAGCAGGGACGTCCTCTCCTTGAGTGGTTGGTTCTGATTCCGCAGGGGTGTCCCTCGGTTGAGTGGTTGGTTCTGATTCCGCAGGTGTCACCTCTGTATGAGTCGTTGGTTCTGATTCAGCAGGGACGTCCCCCGGTTGAGTGGTCGGTTCTGATTCAGCAGGTGTCACCTCTGTTTGAGTCGTTGGTTCTGATTCAGCAGGGACGTCCTCTCCTTGAGTCGTTGGTTCTGATTCCGCAGGGGTGTCCCCCGGTTGAGTGGTTGGTTCTGATCCAGCAGGTGTTACTTCTACTTGAATTATTGTTTCTGGTTTGGCAGGGGTATCCTCTGCTTGAATTGTTGGTTCTGGTTTACCAGAGGTTTCGCCTACTTGTGGCGATGGCTTTGATTCAGTCGGCACCTTCGATGTTTGATTTGCTTCAGTATCCCTCAGGTCAATTTTTTCCTCACAAACTTGAACTTGGACTTTGAAAAGACAAAACAAAGCATAAATGCACCATTTGATTAAATTACTTACACTGATGAATGAATCATTATGACTTAACATCACGACTTACATTTACGTGATATGTCTGAAATATCGGTTCTCCCCCCGTACCTATCTTGTACAAAATGTCTTGCCCCCATGTACGTAGTACGTTGATGCTATAAAATGTAGAGAGCGACCAAAAGACAGTGACGCAACCAGTAGTATTATATCAAGACCTGTTTACACGGGCGAATACGCCTTCTATATGCATGCGCCAACAAGCTAAAAGGACATTTCAATTTCTAAAACAGAAGGTTTAACAGGTAGTTTGGACTGGTTTGTGGTAAATTTATGGGGGACTTTATATGTAAGCCTCTTTGTGAGGTGATACTGGACTGAAGGCATACGATCTTACAAATGCACTGACAAAACTACTGCTCTCTGCTTAAGATTTTCAAGGGCCTCCTGATCAAGTGTATCGCTGTTTCTCAATTCATTCCAAAGCTTTCGACAATGGTCATAGCACTTCTCCTTCTTCATATATATAATGTCTTTCTCAACAGCGTCTGGCACCGTTTCCAGTTCATATCAGGCATGACTGAAAAGTTTAGCCCGACTATACAGGCCGTACGGACCACGTGCTGCTGACAAATATAAGCGACACCTATCTTGTTCAGGACGTCGCCATAGAACCCATGGCGAATATTACTAATTAGTAATCTAGAGTGTATCGTATTCATACATTTTCATTTTTTTGTTTTTTTGTTTCTTGCGTACAGCGATAGATGACCCCCCTCCCCCTGAGCGCTCCTTGTAGGTGATGCACGCCCCTTCCTCCCATGAACGATCGGACTTTATGGACGACCCCTTGGCCTTCTGATACAGTGCGACAAAGACAATTTTGACCATGGAAAATTCGAGGATGTTTGTGAAAAATACTTCAACAAAACAAAGCTTCTGCATATCGTACCCTAACTTAGGTAGACATTGACGTTGTATGGCGATTGTAAACAATAGATTTCATTCCAAAAGAAGAGGACGAGTTGGTATAAAAAAGGGGAAAACTCAGAACAGCAAATATACAACAAGCCTGTTCGTGGTCTGTTTACCTTCTGACAATTCCGTCTTCTTGCCTTGATCTGTTTTTGTACAAATCTGCTGAAAGTACGACACCACTGGCAACTGGCTGAGTTCCGCTGAAACGCCAAAGTAAACGCATAACGTCTTATTGCAGGAAATATTAGGAATACTGGTACGTGGAAAATATTTCTCAACACCTATCACATAGTGATGGGTAAAACTAGGAGATGTGCCAAATCTTACCATTTCTTTCAACAAGTTTTTCTTCAAAATACTGTGCGGCAAACTCAATGATGCTTTCAGGCTGGAAGCGGACCACCCCTCTGCTCATGCGCTCCATGTATCTGATGAAGCCATTTGGGATATTTTTCCTCCAATGTCTCCAGCTTCGTCCATTCGTGGCATTCACTGGTCTTCCTCTGCGATCCATTACGTGGACCGCTAGTGCTGCTCTCTGCGGTTATGTCATCTGCATTTGATTTTACCTGACACATAGACCTCCCTAGAAACAAACGAACCAATAAATAAATAAAAACCTAATCAATCAACCCGCTTGCAAATATCAGAATCTCCTGTACAACTATGCCTATCGAGCTCAGACACTTTCCTTATACATGAATATAAACAATTACTTCCCAAGACTTTTGCTAATAATATACCGGACTTATTTACCGATATATTACTAGGTTCTGTGTCCTTTGTTAAAAAACATCCCCACTATTATACTCCCCTTGATTTCTGTTTGTATTTACAGCAGTGCTATAAAAGTAAACTAAAGCCATGAACAGAACACAAACACAAACACACAAAAAATATTTCGTTAAATTCGTTCTCTGAGTGATGGCGGGTAGCGTTTTGGTCGGTCTAACGGATTATTCCCCTCCCAATAATGAATGAGTCTTTTCCTGATAACGAATGAATCGGTAATCAGCAATCGATTCATTTCGCTACCTGTCATCACTTGGAGAATGGATTAAACGGACTTCTGGGACTTTTTTGAGTGTTTAGCATAATTTATTTGGAAAATGGACCGTTTACGTGGCATTAGCATATTTAGTGGTGGGTATGAATACTTGTAACGCTATTGCCTCTTTTGAAGTCGCGATGCGAGATAAATCGCGACTTTTTCTTTTTGCTAAACAGAAAAAAATGAAAACGAGATCTATGGCGCAATCTCGCGGGTTGGCATGGTCTTCTATATATACCTTCTGCATGTAATCATCAGTAGTAAATAAATAAATAATGCTGGCCGTTGTATAAGTGAAATATTCTTGAGTACGATGAAAAACACCAAGCAAATAAATACAAGGACGATCTGCAACAAAGGTCAAATGACCGCAGAGCGCATCGTTTTCTACTGATACGTTGCAGTGCTTGTGTACTTCACATGTTTTATAAGTACTCTTACACCGATATGAAAGGAGTTTTACAAACTCCACATTGGTGTAATTATTTCTGACGTATCTGTCACCAATTAAAACGTCTATACGGCTATGTTTTAGGCTGCAAAACATTAGCTTTTAAGTGATGCCATCGTTAGATGGTGTGAAGATGACCACCTCAGAAATGCCCTCACATGACTTTATTTCAGCTCTGCGAAAGAGAACGCAACATTTGTAACATTTGTTGCCACATCTAACTTTATTTCCAAAATGTTTTTGAAATAAGAAATTTAAAATCACGTAGGCCGAGAAAAAAGTTGAATGTCAAACTTACAGGTATGTTAGGCCAGTTGAGGAAAGTAAGCCTACGTGTATTTTTTATTTTTATTTTCGAAGCGGTAAAGATGCTCAGAGGCATATAAATATATAAGAAAAACATTCTGAATGGGTCCTTAGCTCACACTCTAAAACAGTACCGTAGACTGAGGCGACTTTGCCCACTGGGGTGACATTGCCAATCTTCTGTGAAAAAGTTACAAATATGTGTCCCTGGTGTCAAGTGAGACATGTAAGAAATTTGGCTTTTTACTTCATTTTGTGTTATTTGGAGTCCTCATAGAGGTTAACCTTTCTTTTATGGCAGACAAGGGTCTGCTTTACTGTTATTTGATGAGATGCAGAATGAAGTTTTTAGAACATGGCATCATTGCAGAAGAGCTCTAGAACGAGTAAGACGAGTTTGTAGTTAGTAGGAGCCCTGAGGAGAAATTTAAACTAATGGTGGGCAAAGTCAGCCCAGGGATCAAGAACCGAGTTGGGATGACTTTACCCACTTGCACATAAATATTCGTGCTGAACATATAATATGTTTACATAACATCGATCATTGAAGTTAATTAAGATTGAGTGTTTGACTGAATGTTTGATTCATGCCTAATTGGTACAAAGGAAAAATTCATTTCAATATAAATTCTTTACAAATTCGTAATGGCACGAGTTCACAAGAAAGCTTGGTTCCAGACATTGCAGAAGCTACATAGACGAGTGTCTTGCAAGAGCTATTGCTGAGGTAGAGCATGGAAGTTTTTCGATTCGTGCTGCCGCTGAGAAATATTCTGTACCTAGGAGAACACTAAGCAATAAAATACCAAAGTTCATCTCAAACCTGCTGGAGGTCAAACAAAGCTTTCTGCTGAAGACGAAGAAACCACTGTCAAGCATATACAAGTAGGCCTACGTGCCGACTGGGGAATGCCTTTGGGCTCAGGCTGAGCCCACTGATAGTTTCATGGTCCACAAAGTTAGGTTAAATGTTGTCAGCATTAGCTATCCAAATTTCTTCAAGAGAAGGTGTACGTGGGAAGGTCTGTCAGCAGCCTGCGGATGGTCGTGATTTTCCCCCTGGCTCTGCCCGGTTTCCACCCTCCATAATGCTGACCGCCGTCGTATAAGTGAAATATTCTTGAGTACGGCGTAAAACACCAATCAAATAAATAAATAAATAAATCAAGAGAAGGTGTGGATAATCTCATTTCGATAAAAGATTGTGTTGAAGAGTTTATTGTAAAACTATTTTTTCATTTGTGTATTTCTCCGTTTTTAAAAAGTTAATAAATGGACAAAGCCAACCTAGTTTCTTCTTGTGGTCAGAGTTAGCAATAAAAGTATACGACGGGCACAATCTCCCCATTACAGGGTGGCTTTGCCCACACAACATTTAAGAAAAAAAACAACCTAAGATAAGGGTTATGAACTACATGTTATATTTGGCCTTAAAGTAGACTTGACCATTAGGATTATTAACTGATTATTTGGAGTTAGACAGGTGGAATGTTATGAGCTTTGAATTTAAAAAAAATGGGCAAAGTCACCAAGTAGTGCCCCAAGTAGCTTTATTTATTTACCGACAGGTCTTCCAGCAACCAGCAGATGGTCGTGAGTTTCCCCCCGGGCTCTGCCCAGTTTCCACCCACCATAATGCTGGCCGCCGACGCATAAGTTAAATATTCTTCAGTGCGGCGTAAAACACCAATCAAATAAATAAATAAATAAATAAAATATTTACCGACACTTGGTGTCCAGGAAACCGACTGTTTTAGGTCAGACAGATGCACTTATTTTCCCATGTCTTTGACATGCAAATCATACATGAATATTTATTACACGCTCCACAACTAACCTTTTCCGGGCGCTCCATGATGTTTGGTTTGCGTTACCAGGAGAACGCCGAGCGTTCAAACGACCTGACAGTCAGGGCAAACTGTCGGGCTGGTGTATGATTCGGCAATTTTTGTTTTCAAGAAATAAGTAGTGTACTTGACTTCTTTGCTTTTCTCTTAAATTTTTGTGTTTGTTAAAGTCATAATAAAGGAGGAAATGAAACACTTTTATAGCCAATTAAGCGCAGTTGCCTCAAACATCACAAACCCTTAATCAAGATGGCGACTGGGTAATATTTTAATGGAGGGTGAAAGACCGAAATAATTCATGATACATCTTGAAAGATTTATCTCAGGTAGTCCTTTGACCCCCCCCCCCCCCCATTGTTCTTCTCCTTTTTGTTGTTTATTTTTAAGTCATTGAAAATTTAGACGTCTGCAGTGTTTCAACTTAGATTGTTATTTTATCAGATCCATAGTTGATGCAGTGTGGCGAAAACTGGACCTCACATAATGATTTCTTTCATAGAGCCTTACAGACGAAGTCATTTCGTTTACGTTTTGTCTGATAGCGTCGCTCTATGGGTCTTTTGCCTTTCGCTGCATGTTTAATTTTTAATTGATGCGTTATTCAGATGAAAAAGACCATGGCAGTTAAAATGTGTTTTTTGTTTTTTTGTGTGTGTTATTAATGTTATGAACTAGTAGGTCCACTCAAAATGCATCATTCAGACAACATTTTTGCAAAATTACGGCATAGTTGCTCAAAGCGCCAATAACAGAGACTTAAAAATGTCCAGGGAGGAAGCAGCCATTGGGCTCACACTGATTTGCAGGGGAAGAGCCAGCATCTGTAATGGCCTCAGTTCGGTATAGCCAGTCATGATAGATGCACAGTAATTGCTGTGAGTGAAAAAATATGTCAAAATCACCTCATTTAAATAATGACAACTCACGTAACGTTAGCCTTGCATTGCTCATTTGGCTGTGAGGGAGAAGCTCATTGTCTTGGGGTTAAAGGAGAAGAAAATTTAAATATCAAACAAATACCATTGAAAAGAGTATGCATTTCCTCGCAGGTGCATGCCGTAAAAAATTTTAATATGTACCTGAAGTTGATAAATTATAAATAAAGTCAGCACCAAAAATTGCTGTCTGACTCCATTTTGCCTTAGAACTAGTCCTGAAGTCTTCTCTGTTAAGAGGAGAATTGCCGTCGGAAACTGACGAAGTGCAGTTTGTTTTCTGCTTGACGAGCAGGAAGCCGGAATGTTGGACGTAAGTTCCGAGTTTACAAGACGGCAGTTTCAACGACTCTCTCTGGCTGAGAGGCAACACACCCCCAGCATAAATTGGTAGATTCTCCCATTTTCATTGTTTGTGGTGCCTTGGTCAAAATAAGTGTTCAGTGATGATCTTTTGGCTGTGTGCAGAGTCTTACATTTGCTGAAGATCACTTGTCTTCCACCAGTATTGTGTCCATTTTTGTAGATCACAGAAACTTGCCATAGGTCACTGGTTTACATCAGGCACTCCAGTTTGCTCAACCAGTATAACTGACTGCAATGGTAATTGTGAAAAATTTGTAAGAATGGCATTAAGCAGTAATCAGAAAAACATATAAATAACAAACCTCTATTCTTGTCATTTTTACAGATTCCTGTGGATTCACTTTACGACAGTCCACCAGAATCCAATTCATATATTATACTACAAAGCAGTATGTTGCTCAAGTTGAAGGCTAAGATACACATGGAAGTGAACGTATTCATAATTTAACAATGTGAAACCATAATTATATGGAAATAGGACTTTGAGTGTGACGTTTTAAAGTGAATATAAGCAGATTCCTGTAGTTTTTGTTTGAGAGTCATCACATAACGAAAATTGGATTTTGAGATTCCTGTCCAAAGTAAATCCCTGTGTTCTGGTTATTCTCGTGTGCGCAAAATACAAAAAAATTGCGCAACTGTTAGTGAAGTTGGTTAACCTGCATATACATACTAACTCAGTCTAGCTTGGAAATGCAGGTATCTCCTTTACTTCGGTGTTAAATACTTATGATTGACATGGATCTAATCATGATGCATTTCAAATGTCAAAAGCTCAACATGTCCTCAATAGAAGGTATTGAACAGGATACATACTAACTTAAGTAAAGCAGGACCTGGTAATAATGCTAATGCTGAACAGAATATGCCTTAGCCAAGATTGAGATGTAATATTGTGACATTTCACGATATGCGCAGGTCATACAGTGATATTAGTGCAGTGAAATAGTCTGACTTATTCTGGACCCAATACACTCTATTTTAGGTTTCCTTATGTTTAGTTTTTGTGTTACCAGTATATGTATGGTGCAAACTAAGGTGAGAAATTTGAATTGTAAAAAAAATCACCTGAACAAGGAAAACGACATACTTTAAATTTAGAATGTGAATGAGAACAAGAAAAGAATTTATTTAAGTAGAGACAATTAAATGGCGAGGCATTAAACTTATAATCTATTTGTTCTTCATTTTGACAGTTCTATCCACCATGGACAATACTGTACCATCTGTTTTGGCAGCAATGCTGACATGGGCCACCATGTACATTCTCCTGTGTGTCATCTACTCAACTCGAAGCTATGAGTGGCATGTCCGTCTGGTCACCATGGTCCATGCCACCCTGGTCACTGGTCTCAGCTGGATCTGTTCTTATAATTATGGCCCATGGCCTTTCACTGATGCTGGTGAGTACGGGTATTGGTGTGGTGACAGGCAAACTTTGTATATGACTTTGAATTAAGGTGAGAGGCTGGTGGTATTTGCTTTCAGGGTGGTGGTTGTTGATGAAAGTTTACAGAAGAAAGTAGAAGGGGAAACGGGGAGTTGAGGATTTGAGCTATTGTGATGTAAAACTCTGAGAATGATTCCTAAGGCCATGTGATTTGTAATGCTTTTGGATGGAGATTTTTGCCCCAATTTCATCATACCCAAATAATGGACATTTTTATGAGTTAGGTATGTTATTTCAGTTTTTACATTTGATCAGTGTGATGTAAAAATTGTTTGTAGGCTTTACTTCATGCGTCATATTGCATGAATCTTTTGACTCACTTTTATTTATTTATTTATTTAATTGATAGTTTTTAATGCTACACTAGAGAATTTTTCACTTGTACGATGTCAGTGAGTTTTATGATCACACAGCCGACATTTGGCAAATTGCTGACAAACTCCCCCACTGTGTAACATACATATATGTGCATTTTATTGGTGGAATAGGTCTGGTCTTCCACAGTGTTTCACTGTGTAAGTGATCATATGGGCATCGGTGACCACTTGTAATCACCAATGAATAGTGAGAACAGTGGATTTAGGATAAATTCTCTGTTCGAAGCTGGGATTATGAATATTTTGATGTAACTTCCAAGCTACAATTATAGAATCACTGTGTAAGATATCAAGTGGGCACCCACATTTGATGAAATACATCCCTTCTAACTTTGTGAAGTGATCATGAACTCTATTAATTCAGATACAGTATTATATATATTCACTCTTCCGTTTAAAAATGTTTTTCAGGAGGAGTGAATACTGCTTTCCAGGAAACCATTGTTACAATCTCATTGGGATACTTCCTCTTTGATCTCTCGTGGTGTCTCTATTTTAAGACAGAAGGTAAACAGTTGCTTGTATTTGTTCTGCTACATGCTACAATGACACATCCTATGATATCTAACACAGAGGCAAAACTAATAGTTTACATTAAGTCAGAAAGTTTAATTGTAAATGTGTTATAAAACTGTTTAGGCATTTCTATTGAGGTACAGTGTACTGACTAGCATAAAGGTAAAAATCATTTTTCAAAATATATCTTGCTTTTTATGAGCACTGTGTACATTTTGACACGGTGTTATTTATTGTCAGGTCCTGCTATGATGTTCCACCATGTGCTAAGTGTGACAGGACTGTCTGTGACTCTGTACACAGGCTTGTACGGCTGTGAGATTGTTGCTGTCATATTTGGCACAGAGATTACCAACCCACTGCTGCAGCTACGCTGGTTTCTCAAGGATTCAGGCAGGTACAACACCAGGTTAGGGGAGCTGGTAGACATCTTCTTCATGACACTGTTTGGTACCATGCGGCTAGGTATTGGCTCTTACCTGTTGTACACCTACATGACGAATCCACGGACAGACTATATCGGAAGGACAGGTGGCTGGCTCATATACTCTGTTGGCTGGATTTTCTGGGTCAGCATCGTTCAGTTTGCCATCAAGAAGTACAGCAAGAAATGGCAGGAATTGAAAACTAGAAAAACAGCTTCCAGTCAGAAGGACTTAACCGACCCGTCATGTGATGGCTGCAGGGACTCTGCCAGTGCAGCCTGCGTGCAGCGGGTAAACAAAGTCATTCAGGATATCACCAAAAGTACTGTAGACAGCGACACAGTGGAAGCTATCAAGAGTCTGTCCAGCGCCAACCAAGACAGCATAAAGAGGTCCGTGAACACATAGTGGTGTCACAGAGAAGTCAGCTATGCCATTTGATTAGAGATTTTTCCACTGGTAGATCGTGGTTTAGCTTCTGATTAGGATGTACATAATTACAACGCATAGGTACAGTTTTATATGGAGAAAATGCAGATCAAGGATTTTGAAGTTCTTTACTTTTTAAGTCATTTTGTACAGAGATTGTGGTTTACATGGGACAATATCATTTTATCCATTTAGAATGTTTTAGTAATCTTTGGAGCTTTTTAGTTCACCTGTATAAAGTACAGGCATAGCTTGTGCATTACGGTGAGTGTCGGCATCGGCGTCTAATAACAGCTAAAGTAGTGTTAAGGGACTGTTCAGGGTGGTATCTCTGAAAGCACTACATGCAAAGCACAATAACGCAATGGGGATATTCCATCACTGATGCTCGAGATATTGATTAACATGAATAATGAAATTCATTACTTGGTCTTTTGTGTATTAGAATTGATGTTAAGGATGGTATTTCAAAATGTACTTGTATTGAGCCCAGATTCTGCATAAATGTTACATAAGCAGACAAGTTACATTTCATCCCATCTTTATTTAATCAAGCTAGCGATGTCCAAGGTCATCTACCTTGATTTACTGAGCAATATTAACTCTTCAAAGCCCTGAATGTTTTATTCATAAATATGCCTAATTCATGGTCCAATCAGATTTCACCTTTGTTATTGACACTAACAGGATTTCAAAACTACATGGGATGTGACTGTGGTGAGAAGAATGCGCGTATGGAGTAAATGTATTTCCTACTAGACGTAGAAGTGCTAGTGCAAAAAAGTAACTCCTTGCACATCGACATGTGAAGGGTTATCGAGAAGATGGTCATTTTGAGGCAAGATAGGCTTTAGAAATTACTTGCAAAACAACAACATAGGCTACATCGATTGGCTGTTTGGCCTCTTTGGCTGTCACAGGTATTGTGTGATAGCACAGTGACTTTCTACTGACTGTTTCAATAAAAGTAGTTTGTATGATGTTGTGTCAAGGAATAAATCGGACCTGAAAATACATGAATTTGTTGAGAATCAAGAAAATACACACTTACAAGGGATGATCAGTGATTTGCTGAAGTTCTGCATTCATATGTTCCAACAGGCCAGTTCTTTGGTTGCTTTTGGTGTCAGATTCTAAGTTTAGTTAGTACTGTAGCAAAAAAAAAAAACCGTGGCAACTTCATTTTGTGTCAACAAGAGAATTTAACATTGAATTCTGTCATATACAGCTGAACGACCTTGTTCTCCATCTATAAATGTAACCACCATTATATAGCGTATGTAAGTGAATATTAAAAACATAAGACACCACATCATTCCAGGAGAAACTAGTGACTCCAGTAAACCGCCACCCTACAGCACATCCATCAAATAAACAAACACATTATTAATGTATTTGAATATACTCTGTTCTAAATGTCCAATAACACTCAAAAGGTAATTTTACGTTTACTGACTGGCTATAACTCACTTCATCTCATTCCTGGTTTGTAACTGTTTTGAAACTGGATTAATATCAAAGTACAACAATAGGTAGTTCTTCAAGGTCCAATTAATATTTCCATGTTTATTTTAAACCACATACTCGTGAAAAATTAAGCTCGTTGTAAATTGTGAGTGAAGCCATCTTTAATACATTAGGCCAGAATGTGAACCTACATGTACACTCTTGACATAAAACAATGAAATATGCAAAATGACAAACTCACAGAGAATGCCTGTTGCCCTTTTACTCTACATGAGAAACCTACGGTTCAGGGTAGTAATGAAGTATATGAACAAAAGCAATCATTTTTCCAACATCAGTTTTTGCCAAATGCTTAAAACTGATTTATGATGCATGCTTGGAATCATGTTTTTTGTACCATTGTCAGGTTGCCTCATTAATTTGAAATCAGTGACATTTGTTCCATAATCCTACCATCCTCTTAACTTTTTGCTTAATTGTTTGTCATCATAACATTTTTTAAAATCTGGTACATTTAATCATTTTTGTTATAAATTAATTAGAATTTTGTCAAAATTGATTTTGAAATACCTGGATTCAATGGATAGATTGATTTGCTGACCTTTATTCTGGTGTGTGATAAAGTTATAAAAGTATTGTACCACATTAACTTATTGATGGTTAATGACAGTTAGGCAGCATCTGAATAATGCAGGCAAAAACCATCAGGGGCATTGTGAAGGTGGGGCAGGGGTGGGGGGTGCGTGCAGTGTCACCAGGTGTGACCTTCCTGTGAAACTTGGCCTGGTGATCTAGGATTGTCTAGGACCCTCTGTAGAAAGTTCCTGGTGGCGTCATGGATTGTTGTATAGGTTTGTCTATAAATGTGTGACGCCACATGTTGTGTTACTTTTATTTCTATCTATCTGTATACTGCTTAGGCTTACATGGTGATGTTGCCAATCAGGGAGCTTTGGCCAGAATGAACCATGCAGGTATCCTAAGGTATGAAAACAATCAGTGTAGAAATAGTGTATAGGTAGATGAAATATCCAGATGTATTGACCATCCATTTGAAAAACATAACACTCACATTTATAAATAATAAGTCTTTATGATGTGATTCTCTCAAAATTTAATGTACATGTATATATTTTCGGAATGTTCTTTTGGAGCTGTTATATGAGTGTCATAATTGTGAAGTTTATGGTATTGTGATCCATGGTATACTTAGATTTCCTCTCTTCTCCCTGTGATGGAGAACAGTATTCTTGTATTTAGTCACACACCCATAGTTTATACTGGTAAGCATTTTAACATATTTGAGGAGGAAATTTAGCACAGCTCTATTGCATAATATCATGACCCATTTGTATATTGGCTTACTTTAAATTATTTGTGTGCTCAGCAACACATCAGGGAAATATGTACATTAGTATAAAAAAATGCATCGGTATCTAATAATGGTTGTGTTTTTTTGTTTATTTTTTTATGGTATTTTCTTGGATTTCAACTTATTATTGATTTATTTATTGTTCCACTTAAAATGGTTATTGGCATGCTCACAAAGTGTAAATCTACATGTACATGTATCTAAACTGGTTCCTTACAAAGTATATTTGTGAACAAACAGAACACGCCTGTGCTTCGAATATGTAAGCCTATGTATTACTAAGGAAAAGTTATGTCTGCAGACGGGACAGCCTTTGATTTCGCTGTGGCCTTGTTTTCAAACTTGACAGTTAACAAAAGACAAGATCAGCCAGTTATTTCCACGTGGGGACATTTTTAACTACAGACAGATGTAGCATTTATTATGAATTTTTGGTATATGTAAGAAGGCCACATAACATTTGTTCAAATTTAATATGAACAGGTGTCATCTGTTACATGGCCTCAGTATCACAAAAGACATGCCGCCAGTCATTGTGTTCATTTGTTATGTGTTTAAGAGAAAGTGAGGTATGTTTTCCCATTACTTTGACCTAAAGTAGAGCTATGTTTGTGGAAACCTGTTCCAGTGTATTGTCGGAAATGGTAATGCAGTGCACAAAATACTGGTCAGGGGATAGGAATATAGGAAAGTGGCCTGTCAGCAATTCATCTCCGAATATTAACTTGTAATATTATTTATATCCCTAGTGCTTTGTTTAGTTTCATTTCGATAAATTAGCCAGTGAATGCTTACACAGTACCCAGTTCTGTTGTTCAATTGTTCAATTGATGTGTTTTTTATTTTTTACGGATGCAGTTGTTTATATTGCATATTTAATGTTTATCAGATAATAATGTTTCGGGTACTGATATGATGGAGTATTGTAATTCTAAAATAATGTGGCGTGAAAGTCCTTTGGGCTGATTCTTAAATATGAGAGACAGACAAGTATAGGCTATACCTCCTTAAGCTTAATTTTAGATATGGCACAGTTATTTAGGCGTGACCAAAGTTGCATGGTTTAAATCCTGTCTTTACTGTGAGCCAATCAGCATCGATTTTGTCGCCACTTAATCAGGACAAATATTACCAGACAATTCAATGCCAAGAAACAGTTCTGTAGCTCTCCTAGTCATTTGCTGATGAAGCCATGTCAGCAGTAGAGCTACTGCACAATACTTGTTCGGTGTCATATCAGTCCTTATGCCTACACATGTACTTTTAGCACGAGAAATTTTGGGTGACGAAAGAATAAACCAAAGTATGTTGTACAACAGGTATCATAATGACGTCCCTACCTGAATGTGGCAATTAAGATTATGTTGCACGGCAAATTATGCTGTGAAGACTTTGAACTGAAGGATCGAAAAGAAGACAATGTGTGTTTTGCATGTGGAAGGTCGTGTAATGAAGCGTGCCCCTTGCTGCTGTTATCATCTCTTTCGCTACACAGCTACCAAATTAATGCATAGCGGGCACAGGTAATGACTGTATTATTTGTATTGCATATGTACTTCCAGAAAAAAAGTGAGGCTGTCTTCTTTGCTCTTGAATGATTCCTCTATTAAACGATCAATTAAAGACTCTATTTGCACCTTGGCTTTAATTAAATGTAAACCGTGAAAAATGCACAAATATGTATATATACTTTCACGTAAATTTTGTTTAATTACGTTGGCACTGTAGCTCCACGAGGGTAATGTTACGCGAGATTCAGAACACATACAAGCCTAGTGACAATCTGGAAAAATCTAGAAAAGATGCTTGACGAATATCCCACGATTTCTTTGATTGTGAACAATTGTAAATTTTTTAATTTGGAATAATTAACAGCACATATTACTTAATTTCACGGCCGTGTTCTTGTATAGTATTTTGCAGTGGGTTGCATTTTCTTATGGTAAGCGATTTCTTTGAGCATGATGAACATTTGTGTACATTTATCTATTGCTTTCTTTCGTTTGTTACGCCCCTGTGACGGAGATCACCTAAGACCTGAAAAGAGGAAGTTGTAGCTTCCTCGCTTGCCGGTCAGTATTTAGGGGATAGTGCAACGACTGGTTGACCCGCATCAGTATAATGCCTCGGGTGGGGCGGCTTACTTGCCTTCGGAAAGTCGTATCAGTGAAGTAGCAATAGATAAAAGAACAGTGAAAATCCGTCCTGCAACATAGAGGCACATTAATCGTACATGCACTCTAAGGACTCCTTCGTCGTCATATGACTAACAAATTGTTAAGTACGACGTTAAACCATAAGCACTCGCTCGCTCTATCTTGAACTGTGCCACAGTCGACGCCTCCGTCTAAACCAGCAGCTACCAATGTCAATCGACGCCTCCGTCTAACCCGGCAGCTACAGATGCTAGTGGACGCTTCCAACAGCCACCAATGCCAGTCGACGCCTGCGTCTAAACCAGCAGCCACTAATGTCAGTCGTCGCCTCCGTCTAAAGAAGCCACCAATGTCAGTCGACGCCTCCGACCACCAGCCGCCAATGTCAGTCGACGCCTCCGTCTAAATCAGCAGCCACCAATGTCAGTCGATGACTCCGTCTAAACCAGCAGCCGCCAATGTCTCGGTTCGGCAGCAGGGCTCATAACTGAAGCCCCCACTGTCTCCTTTGTCACATCATTGATAATCTGATAACGTGATAACTCTCTATCCTGCATTCTCTCAAATTTTATTTTACCATTCTCCTGGCTTGCCCCCCCCCCCCCCTCTTTTTTATTGTTTTCATGTAAATGATAAATAAATTCGAAGAATAAGCCTTTGTAAAATACAAGACTTACAGCACAGTGAGTAAAACCAGAGCAAGAACGACAACGTGATGGTTGACGAATAGTCACACCTAACGGGCGAAATGCGACCTCTTGTGAATTTACCTCAGTTAGGGTTTTATTCTATCGTTTCATGTACATGATTAAATGGTAGCAAATTACACGCCACAAGCACTATGTAATACCTCGATCGTTGTCATCGGCGTTCGATAAATTGCGAAATTTATAACTTAGCCCCTTGTGTATTGAAATGAATATTAGCACAAGGGCATCAGGGTAATGCCCCATCGTTGATACCACATGTGCATGTTAATTACAGACGGAACCTCTTGTGTAATGCACACTGTTAGGGTACTGTCAGCGGTCAGCTGTTATCTACTGATTGAATGCAACAGATTTAAATCATAAAGTCATTTTTGTAGAAACTATAGTTTGTGTTATAAATAGCATGGTGTAATATGATTAATGACATTCCAAAATACATGAAAAAGGAATGCTTTTAGCTGTTTAGGTGCAATTGATTTAATAACAGGGAACAATGTACAAGTTAGTGGTGAATGTGAATCTAGTGCTAACGTCACTAGCACGGATTTCTTCACAACATTCCTAGTTAACAGTTGAAATATATCGGCTAATTATTGTGTATGAATATGATTTTTACTGTTTACAATTTTATCGTTCACTATGGTAACAAATGTCGATGCTATGGCAGCAAAATAAACCATAATAGACACAAAGATCCTTAGCTTGTGGAGGCGTGAAGTTTTGATTTTACTTTTTGTTCATTGTCTGGGTTTACCATGAATAAACAACGGACAGATTTCCAGGCAGAAGTGGGAACATTATCTTGCTGCAAAAGCAAATATATATGGAATACAAGGGACACTGCCCATGTCTTAAATATGGCTATTAATCTGATGATTTAAAAGTTCATCATTCTGTCTTTTTTCCTGAAAAGCGATTAATGTGCGAATCTCAAGTTGCATATCTCGACAACGTTTTCCAAAAATTGTAAACTGACTGTTCCATGGCGAAAACGGTAGCACCAGTACCTCGTCATCTGGTGGTTGGTGTGCGCAGAACGACTGGATCCGTCGCAAAATAGCCTTAAATACCCTCACTTCATCAAATAATCCCGGCCCTTCCGCCCACACAGTTTCCCAGAATTTCTTGTGAAAGTGATCGTATATCATATACTCTGCCACCGCCAGTTCTTTGTGTCTCTTTAGTAACTGCTCCGTATACACGTGGTCCGTTCGGGCATAAGGATTCACATGGTACGACAGGTATATTATATCACTTAATTTCCAGCAGAAACGTCTTTTTAGCAGAACAAGAGACTCATCAAAATATTCTTGGACAAGAACAAAATCCAAATCCTTGTCCAGTACGCTGTCAATGTATGTCCTGATATGACTGACGTTATGGCTTTGGTTGTAAGGTATCCCAAATCTGAGCGAAAGTCGGTTGAGTAGACCGTTACCCGCATGAGGCATCGTGTGAAGCCTGTTGTTTCCGTTAAAGATGAGCCATTCTATTTGTTTGGTTGTGTTAGCAGTTGCTTGAAGGTTTTTCGGTAACAATGTTTTGTACTGCGGAAAAAAATAAAACGAGGAAATGAAATGACTTAAAGGCTCTCTGACTGCTCCAATGATCCTCGTGTCTTTCGGGAAAACCTGTTTTATAGTATGCGAGTTGTAAGTTGAGTGTGTTACTAAAAGATCATAGTGCTTCCCTGCAGCAATTGGTAGTATGTGCTGCTTCAAGACTGGCACCATGGGAAAATGAGTACCAAGTGTGGATAAGGCAAATGTCAAATTTCTCGTCACCCCAAAGTGAATGAGAATTGAAGTGAGAGTTCCACTTCCGGTTTTAGGGATTTTAATAAACACCACATGGGTGACTTCCGAACAAGGCTGTTCATACAGTCGAGACTTGATTGATCCAGATCGTTTGATAAACTCTTGACTTATCTTAGTTATGCTGTGATCCACAAATCGCTCATGCATCTTTCTGTCAACTGATGGCGAACCGCTCGGTAATGACTTTTCGGCTTTCTCTCTAAGATAAAACATACCCATGGGCAGAAGCATTACGGAGAAGATAACAGCGAGTCGTTTTCTGTAAAGAGAAAGATAAGACAGCAGTTAGGCAAGATGGAGATAATACCGTTGTAATTCAGTATTCAAATATTTGCCCCCCGCAGACCAATGCTGGTTTCCCGTAAAACTGGAATTGGACGAGCACTTGATTTGATGCTGAACATTCCGAGATATGCCCGCTGCCAGTGTATTCAGTGACTTGAATTCATTTTAATTTTGATTCTTCGTGGTGTTACTTCTATAAATATGTCGGCATTAACTGAGGTGTGTTTGCTGAGTTATTAATACGACGGAAATAAAACAGCGTGGAATAACACAATAATTAGTTTTAGGACTAGCTTTGAAGAATGGCGTACTCAATATCTTATGGTTATTTTGAAGTTCCGATAAAGCTACACTATGAAATGTCCGCAACATTGGTTTACATGAGCTTGGTAAGTTTTTGACATGATAGAAATGATATAATATATAAATGGAATATAACAAAACTTAGTTGTAGAACTAAGTACATTTTTTCCTGAACCAGCACTTTAAAAATAAAAGAAGCTGTCACTTTTAATCTTTGAAAACACGACAGATAACTATTCTTATCTGTAATATTTAATTCCTAAGTATGGAGAAGGCAACTGTTCTAAGCCATAACTATGTGATCAATTCATGTGTGTGGTTCCGTTCGTTTAGATACATAGTAATTATGTTGAGTGTTGACGTCTGATTATGTCTTGACGAGTCTTGTCTTATCTTGTTATGTCAAGTGTACACGTTTTGTTACAACCTGAGTGATTCGTAAAAGCACATAGCATTTGCTAGACTACTGGCACAATTCAAGTACTCGGAACTCACCTGAGCTCGTACCGCAACATTGCGAGAGGCGGAACAGTTGCTGTGATACTGAGCGTGGCCTAGTGGAAAATATCCGTTTTACTGCTGTTAACGATTATTTGTGAGTGCACAGGTGTCCCTGGCGCTTAGGTCAGCGTGTCGAATACATCATCAAGAGTAGCAAATCTATAGGGCCTACGTGCGTGAAGAGAGCATCAACCATGAAATTAACTGTATGTTTAATGTATATCGTTCTCTTTATTTCTCTTTGTATATGTTCATATGGTAACTCGCCTTACGTAAAATAAATCTTCATCACGATGGGAGTTTTCCTCTTCAAACTTTTTTTTACGAATGCGAAGTTGTTGCAAACTGAGGATCAAATGGAAAGCTGTACAACAGCGCAATTTGTAATAAAATCGTAATTTGTGATAATTATTACAAAAAGCCACTCACAGTGTAATAGGGTGGCTTTTTGTTATTATTACAAATAGCGTTTTATTACAAACTGCGTTGTTACTAAGCTGATACAGATAGTATAGGATATTACTGGAAAAATTCTCATTAAGAGAGCAAGGTTCGGGAATGCGGTGGCTGAGATAAACTGTGGCGTTGTCCTTGCCGGATGCAGGGGGCTCAGGTTTAATCCTGATGCAGGTTTGTTTCAGGATTCGACAGTTTGCTAACTTGGTAGATTCATTCGTCTGACTCAAATTTGACCTTGTCTGATGTAACTTTGGGCGTTGAATCCAAATATGACTATAATTTTTATCGGAAGTTTCAAAATTGTAGCAGGAGTGAATTTCTTTTTTTTTTTTTTACTAGCCTTCTTTGCACAAGGCAGTTTTATATCTGGTTTGTCATGCGGAGTTTAATGCATAATGTATATCTCAATAGTGTACAATTCACCTTATTTCCGGATATCTTGAACATCTGTGATGGCATACACTTCAAGACTTGTGTGGGATTTGTTACGATTAGAGGAGGGGGCAAAATGTTATGGGCTTCGAGCGAAAGGGTATGCTTGATCGGAGTAAAGCAGTGTCTGTGATGTGACCAATGGAAAAAATATAGCAGAGCCACAAAGACGCGCACTGTCTTCTTTAGACGGCTGCTATATGGCAGCTTATGCATATTACTCCTGGTTTCACACGTGTTATAGTAACTTAAAAAAATAATGACACAGATGTGATAGTTGGGCATTTTAATGGCACATACACAAGTAATGTAACTCCGAATAACGGTTCCTTTTTTTTGTCAAAATAAAATCCTGAAAGTTTTTTTTATCAAAATTTAGTGTTCGTTTTTTGGAGTTACACTACTCGTATATTACGTGATACTTATCAGTGGATCTACTGGATTAATGGCAAACAGTGTGGAGGTTTTTGGCACAGTTGACAAACTGTCAACTGCAGACATGAGAATGTTAATATACATTTATAACAGACTAATTTTATTGTTCGGGGAGGACGATTACTTGTAGCACTGCAGAGAATGGAAGATGGAAATAAATAAAGAAAAAATGTTAATATTCGGTTGTTTGAATAATCATGCTCAGCTTTTCGCTCCAGTGGAAATATAAATATTGAATGGTAAACATTTAAGGTGTTGGGCACTAAGGTGTGATAGTAATTTTAAATTGAATGTGGTTGTCATGGTAACCAGGTCACCATTTCCCCTATATATACTATGTATGATTTAGTGTCCGGGATACAACTCCAGCCGTTTTCCACGTACAGTTGAATTTTTAGTGGCTACACAGACACACGGTGATGATGTGTCCGGACTTAAATTTGTTCATTTTCACCGTTTCCATGGTAACCAGCTGGCCATCATTCCTACATATACTGCATATATAGATATGATTTCGTGTGTGGGCTATAACTCCACTTGTTTTCCATGTGCAGTTTTATTTCCTGGTGGATACTTATAGAGATGACGATCTGGCTAGAATATGTTCATTTCCACACTTTGCCCTGGTAAACAGATTGCCATTTCTTTGACATCTGGTATATAGATTGACGTAGACTTTGTAGACTAGAAGTGGTTTGCAGTTTTAATTTAAAGGCGATGCATAGGCATAGATGTGATAATTTGTGGCGCTTCACATTTGTCCATTTTTATACCCTCGCTACCATTAAACAGGGGAACTATAGTTATTTTGCCCGTCTGTCCGTCCACATTCCACATCTCAAATTGTTTTCCATGTGCAGTTTTAATTTTTGGTGGATACATAGATACAAGTGTGATGATGTTTCATGTATACTTTTCACATTATTATTTAATGCCAAAACCTCAACACCCAAGAAGCACTTCCCCTCAGAGTTTAGACATGTTCACATGTCGGTTTACTGTTATCTGCAAATTTTGCGGGGAAATCCATTGGTCGTTTATTCAACATAAATTAAATCACTATAAACAAATAACAGAAAAAGACAATAATGTCTTCATTAGCAGTTGGCAAACAAAGGGCAATAGAGGCCCATCGGTGGTTTATGTGTAGGCCTATCAATGATTTGTGAGTTTTGGGAAAACAACCTTGTGCAGAAAAAAGCTCACTTATTCCTGTATTTCTCCAATGAACACGTATAGCTTTAAAAATGAGACACAGAACACCTTAAACAATTTTCGTCCTAAAAGACAAAATACATTCATTATGTCCTTTGTGAAATTACTTGAACAAATATATAATTACTGGACTAATAAGATCAGCCGTCCAAAGTTAGCCCTGAGACACCAGCGCTTACATGCGATTGTCATGGAAGCATATCCGAAATATGCTCCAACAGATTAACGGATTTGTCAGTAATTCTAGATGACATTCTTTTCTGCTGGATAGGTTTGTCGGTAATCTAGATGACATTCTTTTCTGGTGGATAGGTTTGTTGGTAATCTAGATTACATTCCTCTCTGTGAAATAGGCTTACTAGTAATGTAGATCACATTCTTTTCTGCGAAATGGGTCTGTCAGTGATCTACATTACATTCCTCTCTGCGAAATAGGTTTGTGGGTCATGTATATTAGCTTATTTTCTTTGGCATAGGTTTGTCAGTAATCTAGGTCATATTCTTCTGCGTCATGTGGGTTTATCAAAAATCCGATTGATCAATAATCTCATTCCACCAATCATGCGTGTCATTTATCACTGCAAAATTTTACGGGGGGTACTTAAATTTTGGTGTGCGGGCAATCGTGGCCGAGGGTAATAGTACATCAACTCGGCGCAATGAACCAAGAGCCTCCCACCAATGCGGTTACTGTGAGTTCAAGTCCAGTTCATGCTGGCTTCCTCTCCAGCTGTACGTGGTAAGATCTGCAGCAACCTGCGGATGGTCGTGCTCGCCAGACTCTGCCTGGTTTCATCCCACCATAACGATGGCCGCCGTGGTATAAGTGAAATATTCTTGCGTACGACGTAAAACACCAATCAAGTAAATAAATAATTTTTTTGTGTATATTATTCCTTGTGAGGGTGGAATTACCACAAACCTCAAACTGTTTTAATGTGTAGTGGTTTATGATATATTTTCATGATTGGCCGATTGAGAATGGCTTTTTGGGGCTTACAATTATATCGTTCCTTGTGGCATGGATGTAATATATGGATGTAACAATAAAAACACTCAACTAAAACACTCAGGGGCATTCACATATGATAGAGTAGCTGCAGTTTTGATTCTATTTATTCAGTGTCTCTGGATTTACCGTGGATAAGGTACAAAAGCGTTGTTTTGTAGTCACAAATAGGAACATTGTCTCTCTGAAATGCACATACTTATAGAATGTAATATGAGACTACAGTTTGCGCGGAGAGTAAACCCAAAGACATTTATTGCACAATATTGGGCGTCAATGGTCTAAAATGACTCACAGTTCTGTGTTGTCATTAGATTTTAATGAACAATCACATGAAAGACAAGGCACAACACTAACTCTTAAACACTCTTATCAGTGTGGTCTTTGAAACGCTCATGGCTCTGCTTTTTTTCTTGAAGACGGATTAGTTTGGGAATGTCAGCTTGCATATCTTCACAATGTTTTCCTGAAAGTGTAAACTGACTGTTCCACGACGATGACGGCAGCACCAATACCTCGTCATCTGGTGGTTGATGTGCGCAGAACGACTGGATCCGTCGCAAAATAGCCTTAAATACCCTCACTTCATCAAATAATCCCGGCCCTTCCGCCCACACAGTTTCCCAGAATTCTTGTGAAAGTGATCGTATATCATATACTCTGCCACCGCCAGTTCTTTGTGTCTCTTTAGTAACTGCTCCGTATACACGTGGTCCGTTCGGGCACGAGGATTCACATGGTACGACAGGTATATTATATCACTTAATTCCAGCAGAAACGTCTTTTTAGCAGAACAAGAGACTCATCAAAATATTCTTGGACAAGAACAAAATCCAAATCCTTGTCCAGTACGCTGTCAATGTATGTCCTGATATAACTGACGTTATGGCCTTTGGTTATAAGGTATCCCAAATTTTAATGAAACCAGATTGAAGAAAAAGTTCCCCGAATACGGCTCCGTGTGAAGCCTTTGGTTTCCATTATTGATAAGCCATTCTATCTGCTTGGTTGTGTTAGAAGTCGTCCAAAGCTTTTCTGGTAATACTTTCCTATACTGTGGAAAAAAATAGAACGAGGAGATGAATTGGCTAAATGGTTGTCTGATTGTGCCAATGATCTTCGTGTCTTTTGAAAAACCTGTTTTATCGTGTCGGAGTTGTATGTTGAATGTGTTACCAACATATTATAGTGCTTCCCTGCAGCAATTGGTAGTATGTGCTCTTTCAGGATCGGTTCCATGCTAAAGTAAGTCCCAAACTTGGATAACGCAAATGTCAAATTTCTCTCGACTCCAAAACGAATGAGGACTGATGCCAGAGTTCCACTTCCGGTTTTATGAATTTTAATAAATACGACATTGGTGACTTCCGAGTAGCAGTGTGGATCGCGTCGAAAACGACCCGCATCGCCTTCTGTACTGTTTACTTATCCCATTTATGCTCTGATCCACTAGTCGCTCATCCTTGTTTCTATCAACTGACGGCAAATCGTTGATGAAAGCCTTCATGGCTGTCTCTCCAAGATATGACATACCTATGAGCAGAAGCAGTGCTGAGAAGAGAAGAGTGAGCCATTTTCTGTGAGAGAGGGGATTAAAGAGCAGTTAGATAAGATCTATTAGACAGGAAGGCGGTAATGCCGCTGTGATACGATATCTAAATCGGCATACACATTTGCATTAACTCAGCTGAATTTGCTGTTTCTGATTTCACAAAACTATATTGAAAGGGCTGTTAGATGCCAAACAAAAGAGAAAAGAGTGTGAAATAAAACCATGATTAGCACTAAACTACAGCCCATAAGGCCGTATGCCAACGTATTTGTGTCGGAGAAAACTAACGGAAAGTAACATAAAGACCAAATATTTCCATTTCAATTGCGGGAAAAAATTCAAGGTATTTAGTCGAATAGCAAACGGTAATAGGCCTGATTGTTTACAGTAATAAAGATGACGAGCTTTTTTATTTACTGGCGAGAAAACATTATACCTTAAACTACGTTTATTAATTGATGAGGTTGCACACTTTCTCCTGTAATAGATGATATTATAACCCCTGTAGAATCCAAAAACAAACAGAAAGCAGTGCGAAATAAACATTAATTCTCAGCTCTTAGATTTGGCCGAAGCAGCTCGGTTCAAATCTCACATTTAATCCCTAAATACGCGACAAGTAATCGGTAAACTGTATGAGGCGAGTGATCCATTTAAGTAAGCATCTTTCGTTTTAGGTCCTTATTTATTACGTTAAGAGAACACATTTGGATGCACCATGATTGGTTCGTTAGGCAGATCTCTTTGTATTAATTACGACCGCTAGTTTTGTTACACCCTAGACACTTCATAAAAAAATTCTCGTTATTTTAAGCGCGTAATGATTTACGATGTGCGTGATTCCTTAGTCTGCTCTTTTTACATTTAAACCCACAAGTAATTTACGATCTGTGTGGCTCCTAAGTGTGTACTTGTTACATTAAGCGTACAAGTGATTCACGGTCTGCGTGGTTCCTAAGACTTCTATTTTTACATTAAGCCTGCAAGCTATTCACGATCTGCACGGTCCCTAAGTCTTCTCTGGTCACACTAAGCGCACAAGTGATTTACGATCTGCACGGTTCCTAAGTCTGATCATGTTACATTAGCGCACAGTTGATTTACGATCTACGTGGTTCCTCTTGTTACATAAGCCCACAATCTATTCACGACGTGCATGGTTCCTAAGTCTGTTCTTTGTATATAAAGCGCACAAGTTAGGCCATATCGATAGATTGTCAAGCGAACTGCTTTAATAAGACTACATTCATAAGTTTTCTGACAACTCACCTGTACTCGTACCATAACATAGTGAGAGCTGTATAGTTCCTCTGATACTGAATGCCGCTTAGGGTGAAGTGAAGTTAGCTTTTTACTGTTTCCATCGATTTTTGTTAGTATAGTTGTCAGTGACGCTTGGGTTAATGGTCGCATATATTTGTAAATTGACGAGTCCTCTGGGACTAGCAAATCTATATTCATGGGAGACAATTTAAACTACAAAATGATTAAAAAAGAATGTGTAAATTTTTTGTGCACCGTATGTTTTCATATCTAAGCTTTGTTTTTACAAAAGCTGTTCTATATACTAATTGTTTCAGATTTTGTACCAGTGTCAAATTATTGCAAATGAAAAATCAGATCGACAGCAGATACAAAAAGTAAAGAAGATTACACTTCCAGCAGACTCGATACAACAATGTGCGGCATTGCTGTTCGGTGGCCCAGGCAAACTGTGGCTCAGACAAACTGCAGGCGGGAGGACCTTGATGCAATCCCAAGTACGGTCAGCCTCCTGAGTTGACAGTCAGTAGATCGTAGTTTTGGTTGTGTTGGTCTTTCTGTCTTGTGTGTTTCACGTGACATTTCAATATAGCAGCACTGTATAGACACACTACTAAACGGTGAAAATGAGATACATGTTGCGTATTTACCTCAGTTGCCTGAGACAACTCTGGGTATATATATTTTTCTCTTCAACAGTAACTAAGTGTGTAAAGTTACTTAGTTAAGGAAATAGTGTATATTAGTCACTTTCGTTAACCTGATGTTACACTGATGGAGCATAGTTTATGCGCGTTATCAGTTACCTGTGTTAAATTACGCGGCAAATTGTTTACTGGCTTTGTTAAGTAAAATTATGTAAAACTATTTTTACACTATGTTGACAATGGATCTAGTCTGCTTGCAGAAAGTCGTTATACGACTGCAGTACGTGGAAGGACTTGCAGCAACCTGCGGATGGTCGTTGGTTTTCCTTGGGCTCTACCCAGTTACCACCCAAACATAATGCTATCCGCCGTCGTATAAGTGAAATATTCTTAAGTACGGCGTAAAACACGAGTCAAATACAGTAAATAAATAAATAAATAATACGACTGAAATAATATTGAAAATCCAGTTAATATTAATTACCGAAGAGTTTAGATAAAAGCAAATTTATTTTACATTTTGGATGTTGATATCTGGTTATATGTGGTTTTATTTTGGTAACTTCATTATGGCAAAGTTTCTGAAGTTTTTCACAATTATACTGCTCCATCCAAGCCGAGAAATGGCGACCTGAACTAGTTTTGCACAGGTAAAAGATCGGAAATTAGAAACAGGTAGTGAAGCCGTGATACATCAGTATAAGTGAACTGAATGTACAATGACCTCAGATAGTTTTAATGTCAATTATATAATGACTATGATGATGATAATAATAATGATGATGACAGTTATGATGATGATGACGACGACGGCTACTGTGATGATTGTGATGGGATGATGATAATCATACTAATGATTCTAATAATGATGATGGTAAATATTATTACCATTTATTATGATTTTGATTAAAAAGTATGGCGATAATATTAATGAAAATGATCATAAAGGTAGCAATATTACTTATTTCAAATAGATGACAACGGTGTAAGGCAGCAAAGAAGTGAACCACTTATTATTAAATGGCTGTCACCTACGTATGTAATATGTATGCATTGTCCTCAAATCTACGATCCCTTGTTTTCGCGTGGACTTTGTGGCGTATATTTTACCGTTTATCTGATCAATGATAACAAAGATAACTTCATAACATTACTCTGAATTGCAAACGCTGAAGATATTTCAGCTCTGGCTGTAGCCGGGGAAGACTGAAGGCGGTGGTCAGAGGGAAATGGCTGCTCTTAATTACTGCTTGACCCTAGTCGTGGTGGCAATCTGCCTTATTGTCCAGCTCTCCGAAGGTAATACGGTGTTGCAGTGTGTATATGTGTTAGGTACTCTAAAGGCATTTCTCATCACACCGCCTAGTAAACCATAAATTTGTCCGACAAGGCTCATAGCTAACTGAATATCTATGGAGTACAATACATAAGGCCCATTTAAAGCGAACGAGGCCTTTGAGGGGTTTAACTTGTGTGAGGAACAGTTCAGCGATACACAACTAACTCCTCCAAATGAGAAAATGCGGATTAATCCAGAAAATTGTCGAACGTTTAAGGTTGTTGAAGATCTACAGCATGGACAGCTTCACTCTGCGAGGTTTTCGAACATTGTTGTGTAAGCACATAGGGTGAATGTGTTTCCCTATGGCCTACTTTAAGAAAAAGGCTTTACCGGTACTTCATTCATAATGGATGGATTACTGACTGAAATATAGATAAATCAATAATGTACAAGTTAACAAATAAATACATCTGTATAGATTTACTCATAAGTTTCTTTCTTCAAATGATCATTAGGTCTAGCAGCAACCTGCTGATGGTCGTGGGTTTCCCCCGGGCGCTGCCCGGTTTCCTCCCACCATAATGCTGGCCGCCTTTGTATAAGTGAAATATAATAATAGCGTAAAACACCGATCAAATAAATAAATAAAATCAAATGACCACAAGTACCATTTATATTTACCGATGCACTGAAACAGAAAAATGAAACAGTTATTTACTTTATTGGTGTTTACGTCGTGCTCAAGAATATTTCACCTACACGACGGCAGCCATCATTATGATGGGAGCAAGCCGGGAAGACCACAGGCAGGTTGCTGTAAGACTACCTCAGGTACAGCCTTAGAGGAAGCAAGCATGATGACACGGTTATATACTTCACAGTGTTTCCAGAGTGTATCACTTAAATGTTCCTTATCTGTGAGATTTTAAACTTTTAGCATTTTTACACTCACAATTACTTTTAATATCTACTACCAATCTCTCTTACACTTCCTTAATGCAGAGAACAGCGTACTGTTAGTCCTTGCAGTTCGTTGTTAATCCTTCCAGTGGTGTACTAAGGGCAAATAATCCTTCCCACTACGCAGTTTTATTGTTCATCTTCTCCTGCAGTTTACAACTTGTTGTTCATCTGTTCTTGTGTGTAGTTTGCTTATTGTTCACCCCATCCTCCAGTTTACAGCCTGTGACTCAACTGTTCTGCTGTGTCGTTTGTTTATTGTTCATTCCCACTTTCAGTTTTCAGCCTGCTGTGTAGTTGTTCTGTTATGTAGTTTGTTTATTATTTATCCCTCCTCCAGTTTACAGCCAGCCGTACGTCTGTTCTGCTGTGTAGTTTGTTTTTGTTCATCCATCCTCCAGTTTACAGTCAGCCGTACGCCTGTTTTGCTGTGTAGTTCGTTTTTTGTTCATCCATCCTCCAGTTTACAGCCTGTTGTACATCTGTTCTGCTGTGTAGTTTGTTTATTGTTTATTCCCTCTTTTAGTGTACAGCCTGCTGTACATCTGTTCTGCTATGCAGTTTGTTCATTGTTAATCCCCTCCTCCAGTTTACAGTCTGCCGTACATCTGTTCTGGTGTGTAGTTTGTCTATTGTTCATCTAATGCTGCAGTTTACAGTTTGCTGTACATCTGTGTAGTTCGTTTTTTGTTCATCCCTCCTCTAGTTTACTAGTTTACATCCTGCCGTACATCTGTTCTGTCGTGTAGTTTGTTTTTTGATCAACCCTCTTCCAGTTTACAGCCTGCCGTACATCTTTTATGCCCTGTAATTTGTTTTTGATAATCCCTCCTTCAATTTACATCCTGCCGTACATCTGTTTT